>NC_141108.1:3989804-4292304 GCF_041138505.1 Cibotium barometz | reverse complement strand
ATTTGAGAGGCACTTGCTATAAATATCTTATGAAGGTATCTATACAACCTTCAATAAAATTATACCTTACATTTTGCAAAGTTTATTTTGTTCAACCTAATCTGAATTAGAGACTCTAGAACTTGTCTTTGAAATCCTTGTCTTGTCCTCCTTGTGACCGTGTGAGTTCCCACGAAGCTTCGTTAACCCAAACCTATGATAACATTTCCTTTCTTGAAAGATGGTACACACCCTAAATCCTCCTTACTCTAAAGACCTTCTTTATGACCTTAATAAATCACATATGACCTATCCTTCCCTAATAATACCTTATCACATTAACTTGTTTATGTCTTGAAGTTTGTTATTTTGATTCATAACAGAGACTTATCACATTAACTTGTGTATGTCTTATCACATTAACTTGTTTATGTCTTGAAGTTTGTTATTTTGATTCATAACAGAGACTTATCACATTAACTTGTGTATGTCTTATCACATTAACTTGTTTATGTCTTGAAGTTTATTATTTTGATTCATAACAGAGACTTATCATGAAATAGTTAAATTCACGTTTTCATTTTATCAATATTCTTACAATTGTTTTACTAGTCATTCATATTTATATTTGTGCTTAAACCTTGGATGTATTGAAAAATCAATTCTATCTATTGTTTATTTACAATCTCACACTCTCTCAAACAGCTTTTTGCAATCTATCTATTGTTTATTTACAATCTCACAACCTCTCAAATAGCTTTTCAACTCAAGGTTAGTATTTCCTATCTTTATATCCATAATCAATTTATCTTTTATTCTTATGATATTAAGTCTCTCATGAATTATGCTCAACAACTTTATATTCCCTATCCATAGAAACCATAACGATTCCAATCTCTTTGGAGTGTTAAAATTATTTTTGACAAATAATTTCAAGCACACCACAACAATCAAGGTATGTATATGTTCACTTCTTTTTGAAAACTTTTCACATTTGTTCTATATTTCTTGAAGCATATCGATATTATTTTTTTAACAACCTAAGAACCTAATTAGTAAACCATAGTCAACCATAGATGGAACACTAAGATTACTTCAAATTTTGTAACCTTAATAAATTTTTAAGATAAATAAAATTATGTCAGAATTTAAGTTTCAGAGGGAACTGGCCACTCCATCTCAAACTTCTATTTTGAAGGCGTGATATGTGGAATTAATACGGTGGTATGGAACATCAAATTCATTTCATGTACTTACTCCAGACACATTTATGTCTTTTATTTTTTACCATCTCATGTGTGTATGTGGAATGCACCTTTGTGGTATGGGACACATAGAATCATTTCACAGATGTTCATTTGATTGGTCCATTACATATTTGCACTATGTGTTGATCTAGTCTTCCACACCAATCATGAAGCCATTCTCCCATGGATTTACGCAACTAAGGACAGTTGCAACCCCAGCAAGAGGGAATGATATGAGAATTACTCTTGTTTACTCGGAATTACATTTCTTATTTTATATCGAGGGCACCCTTGTGTGGTGTGCCTGTTTGGTACATGTAATTTGATTTTATGATTGCCTATATCTCATGATGACATTGGGATTAATTGATGTATTCAATTAATTGTTTAACTAACATGGATTACGTCTATGAGTATAGATACCCAGATGTGCGAGGGTACCGACGAATGAGGTGTCGCACCATACGAGGGTACTAATTAAGGTGTCATATGGCATGAGATGTGTGAGGGTACCGATTGAGGTGTCGTATGGATGGTGGATTGAGCGATGGTGTGAAGATGAGATCATTTGTAAATCATATATTAGAATTGCATTAATAGCCCTTCATTTTGCTAGGTTATTTTGTGTATATTATTTTTGATTTGATGATGAGTGTGAAGGTCACCAATTTAGGTGTTGCAAGAGTTTTATTGTTGCAGTTCATGTTCACCCCCCCCGAGCCTATGAGCCATGCTCGGTCAATGAACCCTTGAGTTTGTTTATAGTATTCCATGTCTATAAAAACCTCTAAGCCATGCATAATCAACCTTTGAGCCATGTTCGGACCTCTAGTCTACCTTGCAGGTTATGGCATCGATAGCAACAAGCATGATGTTATTGTTATAGCATTTTCTTCTATACAACTGAGGACAGTTGTTTCCTCAAACGTGAGGATTGTTATAGGTATATATTTTATTGATCATATTTTTGATGCGTAATAATCGTAGAAAAATATGCTTGATTTAATGTGTGCAGAAATCAGCTTAATGAAATGTGTGAATATGCATAAGGTTATTATAAGTGCGAATGTGTACAAGGTTATTTTATGAGTTTATTTTGTTGGCCACATGCCAAATGTTTGTACAAACTATTTATGCATGCTTGTGCATGGCATTGCTATATTCCTAGCACATATGCTAGAAGAGTTGTAATCATTTACACTTGGTGTGTGAACAAGCTCTAGTGTTTGAGCTATTTTTGTAAAAAGAAAGCTTGTAGAGCAAGCCTGGGCTAAAATAGTCATGTAACCTATTTTTATGGAATAAAACCTATAAAAATACTCAAGCGGGGATGCTTTTAGCACACGACTGGGGGGTAGTTGGGACCCAATCTGGTGTTCTCTCGCGTCTGTATATTTATGTTAGTACACTTCCCGAGGACCTATGTACTTTCGCGTTTCAAAAGATAATGTTTTTCAATTGTGTAATCAAAACTTGTACTTGTAGGACTTTGTATGTGGGGATGTTGTATCTTTCACGAGGGCCGTAAAGTTGGTGAGGGAAAAGTTATGCAGACTTCCATCACAAACCATGCATAGTGAGCCCTTATGTTGAGAAGGATATATATTAGGATTATGGATTATGGTTTAGATATGTATGGAAAAGAATAATCCTCTATCTCATTCATTCCCACATGCTCATGTGAACATACTAGAAGATGTTCTGAATTCATTTGGAATTTTTGCTAAGTCAAGTTTGGAAAGTTGTTATACTTGCTAGTTTAATACATATAAACTTGGTTGTGAAATGTTTGAGTGTAAAATGGTGAAGGCAAAGGGACATGCAGTTCTACCCTCTCCTTAAGGGAAGAGCTCTTCATTACCAAAGAAGACGTCCTCAAACCCTCCACAGCTCCAAGATAGAGAAGAAATGTCATTATTCAAAGAGAAAGTGATGAAAAATACGAGGTAGAGATTGAAAAATAAAGAAGGGGAAAGAGAAGTTCCAAAAAAAAGAGGAAGGCATCAAAGGGGAATCCTCGCATATGAGGCCGTCGATGAAGAGGATGACATGACTAACTGACAAGTTACGTATTTATTATAAACTATAACATCTAGCTTCACATGGACGTGGTAGAGGAGGTCTTAGATCTACTCATATTTAATAGGAGATGGAAAATAATATATTTTTGTAAAGAAACTCTAAAGATATGTGCAGAATCAAATTGAGTTGTATTCTACTCTCTTGCATTATTTATAATCTTTCTATCCGAAGGATCAATGAATGATACAAAAAGTTGTGGTTAAGTGCATGGAGTTCTTAACCACGGTTATGTACAAGCTAAGGGTTGCTTCATTTGCTTCTTTACCAAGCCTTCTTTAGTAGCATGAGATCTTAATGATGCAAACAAGCTCTTGCGAGACGACATATGGATGAAGAAGAACAAGCAAGTGATACTCAACACAGAATGGGAGTTCCTTAGTAACAAGGTTTTTCTATGCATGGGATGGAAAACCACCGTGTACGAGCCAGGATGGAGAAGATAAAATGAGGTATGCCTTCAAAGAGTCTTTAATATATAATAATAATATTGGCTAGCTCACGAGCTTTAAAGTGACTTTATTTCTTATAGTTTTTTCTAACAACGTGGATGTTGCCCGTGCATTGAGGCCTCTCTCTTTGATATATTAGCGGACAATGAAGGGGATCTACTATCGATGGTATATCGAGATTTGATAGGTATAATTATAAAACACCATAGCATCACCTTGATTACTCCGAAAGTGTACTTGTGTTGTTAATAACTCTAAACCTTTATCATAGACAAGATTTGCATGATCCATGTGTTGGGGTGCACTAAAAAAGAGACCCTATTATGCCATGCCTCATAATAAGAAGATATAAAGTGGATGGCTAAGCCCTTCAAGAAAGAAGCCAGGAGAGAGGACAATGTCCTTGGTATCAATGTCCACTGCTTTGTACTCTTGTAGATCGTCTCCCAACTATTCATTGATTGCAATGCACAAGTGAAAGCACTTTGGATAATCGACTACAATGACGATAGGGTTCCTTTTAGGGTGAATACCAGTTTGGGCAGCATGATATCCTAGCATAGAGAAGGATGAGATGAACCCATATAAGAAAAATGGCGAATAACCTTTTATGAGGTCAATTGTAGGTGTCAAAAGGCTAGCAACAATAGAATGGTGAGGAAAGCTTCATGTGACGATAATATATAGTTGTATAGTTTGTAAGAAATAGATGTACAATACATATTATAGCTTTGCACCTCTATTGTCATATGTTCTTGTAGCCAACTAGTGCAAATAAATTGGGGCAAGAAACTGAAGGGCCTGATAGAGGATATAGTTTGTTCTATGGCATGCTTGTCCCTAACATCTATTGACAAGAGTAACGTGCTTTGTTTGTTGAAAGAAGGAGACACCAAGATGAGAAAATCCCACAATATTCCAAATGGTAAGTTAGCATAGATGTAAGTGAGATTGAAGACGTTAAGTTTGGTTCTGTTTTTAAGTTTTTTCTTGACTGAAACATGGCTCATTCTCAATCAAATTCAGTCATGTTTTTTTGTGTGCTAGTCACATTGACTCATCATGATGGTTTAATCTCTCTTGATTAAGTGCTAATGGTGCTAATAACCCCATCATGTTGATTGACTATTTGGAGCCTCTATATCTCGTGTTTGTGGTTCCATATGATCTAATCTTGCTCACCACTTTCCTAAAAAATTGTATAGATGGGAGCTTATTATGATGCAAACATCGAGGTGCGAAATAGAGGTTAGCATAATCCATGGATGCCATGTGAGTATATTTTAAACTATGTATTCGTGAGTCCCAAAAATGCCACAATAATATTCATCTTGTTATTTTCGCATTTTGCAAGCATACAATCTAGTACTATTCTTCTTTATGAGAGCATCATCGGTTATTGTATGTTGACCTTCCTAAGAAAAAACATGGTGTTTCCTAGAGAGAGAGAGAGAGAGAGAGAGAGAGAGAGAGAGAGAGAGAGAGAGAGAGAGAGAGAGAGAGAGAGAGAGAGAGAGAGAGAGAGAGAGAGAGAGAGGATGTGAGGAGGGGTGGAGGAGCAATTTATTTAAAGGCTAGGTTGAGCCAAGCATGTGAGGAGGGGTGGAGGATAAATTTGAAGGCTGGGCTCGGCTGACCCAGGTGTGGCCAGAAGGAGGAGGAGAAAAGAAGAGTGAGAAGAACCATATATATATATGCTGGGCTCGGCTGACCTAGGTGTGGCCAGAAGGAGGAGGAGAAAAGAAGAGTGAGAAGAACCATATATATATGGGCTCGGCTGACCCAAGTGTGGCCAGAAGGAGGAGGAGAAAAGAAGAGTGAGAAGAACCATATACATATAGTGAGATGAGAAAAGAAGAGTGAGAAGAACCATAGAGATTCTTCTCACTCTTCTTTTCTCATCTCACTATATATATATGGTTCTTCTCACTCTTCTTTTCTCCTCCTCCTTCTGGTCACACCTGGGTCAGCCGAGCCCAGCCTTCAAATTTCTCCTCCACCCCTCCTGAGAGAGAGAGAGAGAGAGAGAGAGAGAGAGAGAGAGAGAGAGAGAGAGAGTGTAATTGTCAAAAAAGCTCTCTTGACTATGAACTCTCCATGAATTGAATCTCTTACATAGACATAGATTAGAATTGGGGTTTATCATCACCACGAAGTCCAAAAACACGAATAGGATTTAGTTTGACAAGGCAGGACATGAATGAGCACAAAAACCATCAATGAGAGATGGCTTAATGTTAATGGCTCATTACTTCAAGGGTGAAGTGAAGCATACGTTAAGATTTGAATTTTTACTTATTGTGTGGTGACATGTAGCCCATGTGAGGAAACAAATTTCATCTTAGTGTGTCCAAAAGAGATGGACCAAGAAGAGGAAGGTGCATCTATCTATGTTGTGTCATAAAGGGATTTGATGCACAAACTCAAATCACCAAAGTCACCAAAGGGATTCGATGCACAAACTCAAATCACCAAAGTCATCTTTACTAGATTGTGTTAGCTCTTTTTGTTTTTTTTTTTTGGTTATTAAACTTTATTATACTAGAAAAGGCTAAGAAGTTCATAGTAAACAAGCTCTCAATGCAAATTCCCTTTTCCCTCGATTATGTGAAGCTACCGCTTTCTTTTTTACTATCAGATTGGCACTCTTTATGTTATGGGAATATATTTTAAGCCCTCTTAAAAATATTATTCTACCCTCTTAGATAATTCGGGGACATTTGGATTATCTTTGCATCAAGCCAAATTATGTTAATATCATGGGTGATGCCATTATAAATATTAATACGTTTGGTGGATAGTGACGTATGTTTGGAGTCTCCAATGTTTGTTTCAGTTGGTTTGTATGGAGGGGTGATTCCAGGGTTACTTACGCCTAGTAAACATGTGTGTGGCTATGGTTTGTATCCTTATAGAATATTCGTTTCACCAATTTTTTATAAGTGAAGAGGATTCTGATGATTGAGGAGAAGTTGCACAAATTTATTACTTGGCACACCATTTTTGTAAACAAGCTTTGTATATACATATGCTAGCTTGTGCACATTTTGAATTATTTGGAAAACCTTAGTTCATCGAGCATAGACTTGATCTTTGATATTTTGTAAAGCGTGACATGCTTTAAACCCTGGCCTTAATTTATGGGCACTCTATTTTTGAAGATAAGAGAGTGTCGTGTAAGAAAAACACCTTTTTGTATTTTTGGAGGCTATGGCCTAATTTGGAATAAAGTATCTCATGAATACTCATATGTGGGGGAAAAAGGCCACACACATGAGGTGGGATGATTGCACGTAATCTTGGAGTCGTGCTTTGTGAGCTAAGTATTTTTGTTTCTTTTTCTCTCAATTATTGAATATGTTGGGCATGTGGTGTTTGATGAGTTATTTGAATTAAATCAATTCTTGCAAGTTTCTTTTAAATTCTGTCTTCCTAGAAAACTAGATTCGTGACACTTTATAAGATGACTAAAACATAAATAAGTACTACTATAAGTACTGAACTAGAAGTAGATATCCTAAAAGCCAACATTAGTTACCTTTAGATGTCCCATGCAATGCTAACACAAACTCTCCCTATTCAAATTTAGATGCTCCATGTAATGCTAACACAAACTCTCCTTATTCAAATTCCCTCGATTGATAAAGTTACCTCTTTCTTTTTATTATAAGATTGGCACACTTTATAAGATGACCAAAACATAAATAAGTATTAGTGTAAGTGGTGAACTAGATGTGGATATGAAATGCTAGCACACGGTCAAATCTCTTTATAAGATGACTATAATATAAATAAGTACTAGTATTAGTAGTGAGCAAGAAGTAGATATCGCATAAGCCAACATTAGTCACCTTTGGATGTCCCATGTAATGCTAACACAAAATCTCTTTATGAAAATATTGTACCAAAAGGGAAAAAGTTTACAAGTAGCCAACAATAAACAATTATGAGCCCAAGTATTTGATTTCCTAGGTTTAAACCCTGTAACTTGTGTTGAGGCATCTTGTTAATTTTTTGATTGGGTGTGTGTGTGTGTGTGTGTGTTGAGAAGTGCACTTGCACTTCAAATTAAAAAAAAAACAATCTTTATACATAGAAGATCTAAACCAAGGTAATAGCCCTAATCACATAGATGTATAAGCTTCCACCAAAGTGAAGAAGCGATTATGAGCTCTTCCTTCATAAGAACATGAAGTTAACCTTTTCAACTATGTATACATCTAACCATGTTTTCAACTATGAAGTTAACCTTTTCAACTATGTACATAACACGTGCAAATCTAACCATCTTTGTGAGTTTACATGAGTAGGGAACCTATAGTACAATTTAATATGAACATGCTAGTCTAAAAAAGGTATGTGGACACCTTAAATAGGTGAATGTCATTATTAGAATAGAGATTGATGAACTACCAAAGAAAAGCATTCGAGATCCCAATCCAAGGAATAGGATACACACACGATATTCATATACGTTCAAAGGGGAGGAGCTAACCACTTTGAAAATAAGGGACACTAAACAACTCCAATAAGATGCATTTTCAAGCTGCTAATAGGGGATTCCAAAATGTACATTAAGCTTGCATAAATGACAAGAACTACCATTTTTGTTTATGGTGTGGACGAATCGAATTGATTTTCTTTTCTTCCTTTCTAGGAGATTTGATCGATGTTGGTATTGTGCGATTTACCTTATGAGACCTCCAAGATTCTCATGAGCCCTTTGAAGTTGATAATTCTCTTTCGTATAAATATATAATTTCATTTCAATCATTAAAATTTGTTGGTAAGCTTCTTGTAAAATATGCCATGATCTAAGCTTCTTTTAGACTTTAGGAGTGGTGGATCAAAAGTACAAAGTAATGATGAATGTTGTTATGGACACGATTAAATGCATAATTATCCAAAGAACAAGTGGATCAAGAAATAATAATGACTTTTGTTCAAGAATTATTATTTTTTAACCACACTCTAAAATTATCCCCCTTTTTTTGGATGTGAGAGTGGGTATTGAGATGCCGTTAAGGTAGATTCAAATCCAATACCTCCTTCTAGGGAGGCAAAGGCACTATCATTGGACTATAGCCCATATCCCTCTTTCAAATGATTATCTGGCATTTTTCTTTTGAAGGGACATTTCTGTTGTTGCTGCTCAGGACCATCTATTTTTTGGTTTTGAGATAGTTATCATCTATTATGCCACCAACAGGACGTTTCGATTCTTCTCAGGGTGGATTCGAAAAGGCGTGGGCTTGATCGGTCATCATCACGGGGCATTGTTTAGATGATGCAACATCAGACACTTTGCCATGAACATCTTTAGTGATGGAAGCCTCAACCTAAAAAAAATGATGTTTCTAAGCCCTTAGGGGGGAGTTCTTTTTACTAGGACCATGTGAAACCGACCTCGCAAAAGTCAATACAAATGGACCTTTTACCCAGCTCTTCTTATAGAAAGCACGCGAAGCTCCTCTGCACCGCGAGCTATGGTTATTCCCGCCCACCATTGCAAACCCTAATAAATACTGAAAAGGGCTTGCAATCTGGACTCTCGTTGCTCCGGCTCTCCTCCGCTCCGTGTCGGTGGCGATTCTTTAGTCCCCGCTGCAGGTTGGTTTTTCCAAATTTCGCCTGTTTCTTGGTTTCTGTGCTGATGTTTCTGTGTTAGGGTTCTTCTGCGTTATGGTTAGGGTTTTTTCTCTGTTTTTCTCTGCGGGCCTTGGGCGCTTCGCTTCTCTCTGCGTGCCGTGGCGTTTTTGCCATACTTATTTTGCGATTTTTTTCCGCCATGGCTTCTGAGCTTTTGTCGCGGTCGTGGTTTTGTGTCGCAAAAATCTGGCTCCTCATCTCTTGTTCAAAAATTGCCGCTAATTACGCGTCCGATGAAAAGGAAGAGAGCCACAATTCTTGATGCACAGATTGCATCGTAGAAAAACCCATAGCTTTTAGCTGTAGAAAAGTCACACTATTCTGTCCGAATTCTCTGAACATGGAAGGTTTCTGGACAATGCGATAGTTACATTTTTACCTTAACCTGATCAGTTTTTAGGTGGGTTACCCTAACTGTTCATTATATCATAGGTGTGGGGGGTCCCTGTAATGCTCGGCAAGGCTCTTGTTTCATACTTTGGATTAATCTGTGTTAAGTGTGGACCATTGGAGTTTGGATCTTGTGTTGGTGTTAGGGACTCTCTTCATTTTTATCCATAAAATTAACATATCCATAGGTGCATTGCGTTAAGGTAGTCCTATCCTATCAAGGAACCTTTACAACTTGATGGAAGAAAAGCATGAAGTGCACGTCGAAGAGCAAGATAAGCATCATGTTTCTCTTTACAATGTTAATGGTTGCTTCAGTAACCATATGAGAGAGAATGTCAAGCACTTTTTTCATACCCCCCAAAAAATATAAAAAATCACTTTGTATGTTTGGGCTGCAGGGCAAGATTTTGCTGGTACACTAAAGGGCCTTGTTAGGGGAATCAAAAAAAGAACAGAACTGTCTTGGTGTGAGCAAACACGAGGAGAGTTGTGGCAGTTGAAAGCCTCTGTCAAGCTGGAATTATAACGGCAGAATCAATAAGGAGAAGCATCGAGCATCTATACAGCAATAAACAAAGCTAACATATTTTGGGAAGTTATATTGGGCCACCCTTCATCCAAGGAACTGAAATCTGCGGATGCTTTTCTATGCGGGACTTAGTTAGATGGCAGTCGACATCACATAGTGAGTCACGTCACGTCTCCATTGTGGTGGGGGATGTTAGCTTATTGACCATTCAATGTTCAGGTTAATTTTACTGACTGGGCATGTCTTACGTCAACAGCATGGATGACAATGATAATGCATTACAAGGAACACATACAAGTGTAGGAGATGAAGAGGATAGTTGTATAAACACGGAAATTGAGCCAGAGAGAGCTTGGGATGGTCTTGTTGGTGACGCCAGTGGTAATTCAGACTCAGCACCCCCTTCATCAGTTGATATATATGAGATTCAAGCCCATGGTACTGAAGCTGTAGATGGAGATGGTCACCAAGAAGATGTTGGTGATCAGATTAGAGATGAAAGGTTTGAATTTGAAGAAAATATTATGCTTTTTCCAGGGTCCATGGAGGATGCACAAAGAAAAGGTGTGCCCCTTGTGGGTGATGATGATGAAGTGGTGGTGGATGTGTCGCCTAATGGACACTCTCTCTCTTCACTGGATTCCTACATTCGACAAAACTCTAGGATCTCACATGTGAAGGGGATGTATGTTTTTGACAACACGTTCACAGTATTGCCTAGCTCGGTGAGCAGGCTCAATAATCTAAGAAGCTTGAAGATCTTTTCAAATGAATTGAGGCTGCTTCCAGATGAGGTAGGTTACATTGGTCAACTGGAGCACTTGCAGATGAAAGTTTGCCCTTCTGGTCTTGGGAACTTACCTCCTCTAGGCAAGTTAAACTCTTTAAAGACGCTTGAGCTGCATCAAACTCCTCTCCGGCCTTCGGTTTTCTCATTCCCCCCTGAAATTTCGAAGCTGCAGCTGCTGACCCGGCTAGCGGTTTGCAACTTCTCAATCTCGTAAGTTTTGGGTTCTCTCACTTTTTTTTAATTTCTTTGTATCAGCCTAGGGTCATCATGTCAGATGCACCAAGAGTGCCAATTGTTGGAAAACTTGGTCAGTTTACCCTTCCTAGTTATACTCATATATGAGCGTGGGGGGTTCCACAACTTGGGCATATACACCTCAAAGTCCTCCAGCCTAACTCTTTTATGGAAACCCCAAGGCTTGCAGCTCATGGGCTGCTCTTTTCCTTCAGAGATTTATCTTTTTGATGCAACTTGTGAGTAAATAGGGTGAGAGTTAGCGCTTCTTGTCAAGCAATTTAAAAATTGGAGCAGGCTGTTCCCTTGTATGTCATGCATCATGTGTAATATAGTGTGTGTAATGTGTTATATGCTCCGTTTGTCATGTGCCATACACGTCTTATGCTCGTACACCTGTAACTTCTTCTCTCAATTTGGTGATGTGCATGGTATGCTTCCTCTCTGGCCACCATGCTACCTTGGGATCACGAGTATGATGTAGTTCCTCAATCGCATTGCTAGAATTAGTTTACGCTATCATCTATGCTTACTCTGAACGAGCACAGGTCCCTCTTGCAGTAGCTCTTGATAAAATGTGCGCAGTGCCGGCCGGTAACAGCTTGCCCCTCACCAAGCAAGTTCAATTCTTACCATCCTGCATTTTTCTTGGGCCCAAGGCTTGTTTGACTATTTGTTCAAGCTATGTTCAGGAGAGGTTTTTAATCTGGCAGGTTTGATAGAAAAAACATTTTGTTTAGTTGTTTGAGAACTTGTGGATCTGCAATTAACACAAATTGATGCATGCAGCTTTCTTCCACCTGAGATAGGCGACATGAAGAATTTGGAGGAGTTGGATCTCTCCTTCAATAAGTTGAAAACATTGCCAAGTGAGGTTTCGAGCTTAATGGCTTTAAAACACCTTCGTGCCGAAAACAACAAGCTTATTGAGCTGCCTTCTGGCCTTGCGTGCCTTCCCAATTTAAGTGCGATTGATGTGGCTCATAATAAATTGACATCACTGGAATCATTGGAGCTGTCTTCGATGACATCCTTGAGGGCTCTTAATGCCAAGGTATATACATAAGCTTGTGTTGTGTATGTGTTAATTATTGGCGATTTTAATTTCCTTGATTGCCTCTGTTAAGTAGCATTTGGGCTTATTTATGCCCCTAAATGGATTATAAGAATGCCTTGAGATGTTATAAACCACGATGAACTGTTCTTTCAAACCTACAACTTTGATCATGATGATCTGTTCTTTCACACCTTAACAGCTGCTTACAACTTTTTTGTTTCAGTTCAATAAACTAAAAAATACTGGTGAGATTCCGGGATGGATAACTTGCAGTTTAGAAGGCAACCCTTTTTCACCTAGAGAAATCACATCTTCGAGTGATGGGAGTGATGGCATTATAGACTCAGATTTGCTACCGTCTACAGCAGATGGTGAGAATCTTGTTCCAAAGATGCATCCAGTTTAGGGTCTTCTCTAAACAAATGGCCTGACTTCATGTCTGTAATGCCTCACAGGTGACGAAGTTTCCTCCCCTGCACCGGTGTCACTCTATGCCAAGGATATAGTTGTGCGAAAGAGTGTAGGGCATGATAAGAATAAACGGGGATGGAAGAGACATGGTGTTCAACAGTTGCAAGCCAGACAAGACAGATTAAATCTGAGCAGGAAAACAAGGGTTGAAATTGATCAAAACAAAATCACCTCCATCTCCACTAGAGAAAGGGTATCAAGGCAAGTTGGGACGGAAGAGAACACCTCTAACAGGCTGTTAGATAGTGGTCCTCACCAGGATTTCTTGACCGATGAACCTGATTTGAATTGTGGTGAGAGAAGAGGCACACAAATTGCAGATGCGAGGGAAGGTGAAAATACATCAGAGGCATGCAACAGATACAGTCCAAAGAAGGGTGGACTTCCTATGACCACAGTGCCAGGAATTGTCGACTGTAATTCTTCTCTTGGGGGGACACCTATTGCTAGCCGTTGCACTGGGAAGGTTGCGAGTGGTGATAGGAATAATCAGTGTGTTATCGAACAAAGCTCTGATGATGCAAGCGCTATAGAAGGGGAAGAGGAAGGTGACCAAACATTCACTTTCAAATCCAAGCAAGAATTGGAGAATGGATTGATGCATGGCCGGCGCAAAGGTGGTAGTTTAGATAGGAATCCCAAGCCTACGAAGAGGAGAAAGTCTGCACAGGCTTTCTCAGAGGCATCCTATACATATCGTACTCAGTCCCTGATTGGTTTTAATGATCGTTTACAAGATGGTTTCTATGATGCTGGACGAGAGCATCCATTTTCCACATTGGAAATATTGGAAGGCCAGCAGCCATGTTTTGAGTCTCGCGAAGTGATCTTGGTTGACAGGTCTGTAGTTTTATCTTTTAGGCTGGTTACACAGAAAGGTTTTTTACCCGTAGTAGGACCCATCATGACTGCCTGTAAGATTTGGATGGGCAATCTTGCTCGTCCAAGCCACAGGCTGGGAGTTGTGTATCCAGCCGTCTTTTATGTTAGATGCAGATGAAAGGTGGCTGATAGTGCCTTCTAGTCAAATTTTTTTAATTTTTATTTTTTCCATTTTCTTCTTAAACAGGGAGCAGGACGAAGAACTGGATGTGATAGCTTTCTCAGCACAGAACTTTCTTGCCAGACTGGAGCTAGCGGGGCGCTACATGGGGCAGACCGAATACTGTGGTTTGAATGCGTTTCAGAAGGCAGCCATGTTATCTCTTTTTGTTTCAGATTGCTTTGGTGGAAGCGACAAAACATTGAATGTCACAAATGCTCGAAGGGCTGCCCTTGGAGGTCGTCCGGGTGTCCCTTTCCTGTGCTCTTGCAGTACTAGTAGTTATTCAGTTACTTTGCCCAGCTCAAACGGCATAAACAGCAACAGTTTTCAATGCACTATTCCTACCACACATGTGCTTTGTGAAACCTCTGTGAGGCTTCTGAAAAATCAAAGGCAATCAAATGTTGTACCGCTAGGGCTTCTTCCATATGGTGTGTGCCGTCATCGGGCCATTTTGTTTAAGGTATTGCCATAACCTCAGATAAGGTTCTTGTAGGTTTTTTTTGGGTTCAATTTCTATGAAGTTTTTGTACTGTTGTCTTGTTTGGCATAGAGGGTGCCATTAATGCAGAACTTTACACTCATCTCCATACCATGGGTGATCAAATGGTGAGGGGGAAAGTTTTTTTGATGGCTTTATGTGGCTCCAGTAAATGTAAGGCTAAGTTTTATCATAGTGGTGGTGAGTGAGGATTGAGAGGTTGCCAAATAAGGTGTGGATAAGCAAGATCAGTTTATGGCACAGGTACAAATATCCAAATTTTGGTAGTGGATCTTCTATGTCTACTTCAGATCCACACGTTGGATGTTCTACACTGTCTTGCATGCTATTTGCTGGACAGAACCGGCGCAGCATTCAGGTTGGTTAGGAGTAGGTGCTTAGATTTGAGTGGCTAGCCTATCTACCAAGTGATAGATGTTGCTCTCTCAGGGGCCCAGGGCTTCAAGGGCCAGGAATGAAGCAATGCACTGTTGTGCCCCCTGCAAGCTGCTAAATTTTGGTGCAAGTTGGGTTGCAATCCAATGACCAAGGCTCTTTTTGGGGAGGGGGGAGGAAGGAAAAGAGGGATGCTCTGTTATATGACACGCAGTTGTGAGCAGAGGTCAAAATGCCAATGACCAAGGCTCTTTTTGGGGAGGGGGGAGGAAGGAAAAGAGGGATGCTCTGTCATATGACATGCAGTTGTGGGCAGAGGT
Source organism: Cibotium barometz (assembly GCF_041138505.1). Classification (NCBI taxonomy): domain Eukaryota; kingdom Viridiplantae; phylum Streptophyta; class Polypodiopsida; order Cyatheales; family Cibotiaceae; genus Cibotium; species Cibotium barometz. Next base: position 4,277,182 of record NC_141108.1, on the reverse strand, counting down.
CAAAATCTGGCAGACCAGCATGTGGCAGCAAACTTTGGAAGGCATTGTATAGACTGAAATTGGCCCCTAGGGCATGGTACCAATGGATAGATGCTTTCTTTGTAAGTATTCGTCTTTCTAAAAGCCTATCAAATGAAAATTTGTAAATTTTCTTTAAGTAGGGCAATTACACGATTATTATCCTATATGTGGATGACCTCATTATAACGAGGAACCATGAAGAGAAGATATAGTAGACACAAAGGAGATGTTGAATTTAGATTTTGGAATGACAGGCCTTGGCTTACACTTTTTTGTTTGGGGATTGAGGTCTGGCAAGTGTCAAATGGAACCTTCATTTCTCAACAAAGGTATGCAAGAGAAATTCTTAAGGCATTTGGCATGGATGAGTGTAAAGTCAATTGATTACACCCATGGAGGTTAATGTAAAGCTCAAACTCAATCCCTACAGAATCTTGTTGCAGTCTAATATGGTCCCGGTAGGATGATATAGTCAATTGGTCATTTTGGACCAAGTCGTGGGTTGGCTATTGACATGGTCGATGACCTACGTCCATGCGACCTTGGACACTATATATAAACTAGTTTGACAGCCTTTGTTCATCCTTGAGTTCATTATATTCAAGAACTCTTGTGAGCAAGACATCTCTGTCTAGAGTCTCTCTCATGGAGTCACGGCATTGAGGGGGGTGGAGGTGGGAAGTGGGCTATGGGGTGTGAGGATGCGATGTCAGGGATGGGAGTGGGGGCACGTTTACTTACCGGGAGTACGGGTGGACGTACAACCATCAGTTTGTAATCAAAGTTTGCAAGCATTAATATTGTTTACTCTCAACTTCTTTTTGCAATTCAATGCTTTGTATTTTGAAGATCATGCTTCACAATTATGCTTTCTTACATATTACATGCTTGTTCATTCGTTTTGGTATCCCATTTTTGGTGTAACATTGTATCCCATTAATTTTGGTACTAATCTTAATTTTCCAAGGAGTTTGGGGCGTCGAGCTCGCTGTAGTGCCGTGGCACAGTCTAGAGTCATGCCAGAGTGAGGTCTAGCGTGGGGTCGAGCACTCAAGAATGTGTGGCTCGATGAGGCTGTGTGTATGTCATCCATAGCTGGTGGGGCATCCTCTCGTGGTTGGAAGAATTTAGTGGTGGTCGCCTAGGGCCGGGTTGGGTGTCTCCCATGGGGTCTTGACTAACTAATCAGTGAGTCCTTGTGGCGGTGAAGCTTTAGTAGGAAGAGGCCCAGTCACCGCTGATCTGGGTAATCCATGATCCTAGATAAGGGTAAGGGTCCAACCCCTCTTTGAAGAGACAATGGAACCTCTCTCAAATTTCATAATATACGGTGCATCTGCATATGAAGCGCTGCTTTGACTCGACCTCCCAACCGCTTTCCATTGTGTATTGATCCCACTTTCTTCATTTCTCATACCTTCTATGGATGTCAATGAATTAAGTGTATTTGAAAGCAAAGAATTACAGAAGATACTTGATTCATTTCAAGATGTATTTCCTAAGGAACTGCCATCGAGCCTACCACCTGAAAGGGCAGTAGATCATCGTATTGACCTGATCCCTGGTGCTTATCCTATTAGTATTCCACCTTACAGGACGAGCCAAGCTGAGGAAGATGAGTTGGCTAAACAACTTGAAGATTATTTGAGGATGGGTCAGATCCGTCCAAGTAAATCACCTTGGGGTGCACCTGTGTTGCTTAGGAGAAAGAAGGACAACACTTGGAGAATGTGTATAGATTACAAGAGATTGAACAAGGTGACAATTAAGAACCGTTATACTCTTCCTAGATCAGATGACCTGATTGACCGGTTAGCAGGAGCGAAATATTTCACGAACGTACTGGCTATCACCAGATACGTATTCATAAAAGGCATGTCGAAAGAACCGCCTTTCGGACTAGGTATGGCCATTACGAGTTTCTCGTATTACCTTTTGGGTTAACCAATGCTCCAGCCACTTTCCAGCAAATGATGAACGATCTTTTTCGTGAACATTTGGGAAAATGTGTGGTTGTGTTCCTGGATGATATTTTGATATATAGTCGTACTCTTGAGGATCATGTTAGATACCTCACGATTGTCTTATCTATTTTAAGACATAATCGACTATATGCTAAATTAAGTAAATGTGAGTTTTTCATGACAGACATCATTTACTTGGGACACAAGATCACTAGAGATGGATTGAGCATTGACTATGACCGAGTTCAGAAGGTTTTGGACTGGCCAATACCGCAAACAGTGAAACAACTTCGTTCTTTTCTCTGTTTTGTTGTTTTTTTTCGGAAATTTGTGCGGGAGTACTCTGAGCTCACACTACCGATGACTGACTTGTTGAAAGGTCGTGGACGTAAGTCAAATCAGCCTATCACTTGGAATCACGATTTAGATATGGCCTTTCGACTTTTGAAAGATAAAGTCAAGGAAGTACCTATCTTAGCATTACCCGATCCTAGTCGGTCTTATGTTCTTGAAACTGATGCCAGTGACTATGCCATCGGGGTTGCTTTATTTCAAGTGTTAGACCTGTTGCTTTCGAAAGTAAAAAGCTAGACGACACTCAATCTCGTTGGCCAACCCTTGAGAAGGAGCTTTATGTTGTGAATCACGCTCTCAAGGTTTGGAGACATTATTTATATGGCTCCAAGTTTGTGGTATTGACTGATCATTAGTCAATCAAGTATGTGTGTGATGCGTATGATTTGAGAGGAAGGAAAGCTCATTGGGTTGAGTTAATGCAAGATTTTGATTTTGAGATTCGTTATCGAAAAGGGTCCATGAATAGTGTTGCAGATGCGCTTAGTCGAATTAGAGAGGTGAATACTTTGTCGTTCACCGAGATTTCTACTGACTTATTTCAGTCAAGAGGGCTTTGCAGGACTGATAGTTATTTTGGTCCATTTTGGCAGAAGATCCAGGACGGGAGCTCATTGATTGACCAAGACTCGATGACTGAGCAACCTACCATTCAGGCTACAGGAGGCTATTCGGAATGGTTTACTATTCTGTAATGACAAAATTTGTGTACTAGAGAGTCCGGACATTAAGTCCAAGATTCTTAAGGAGTGTCATGACGCCCTTTCTGCTGGACACCCTGGGGGGTACACAGGACACTATCGTTAGTGAAACACACTTTTTATTGGCCAAAGATAAAAGGGTATGTAGAAGATTATGTTCTCAAGTGTCAAGTTTGTCAAGCAAATAAAGTTGAACACTTTAGACAGGCTGGGTTGTTGTATCCTTTGCAAATCGTAGGTAATAAATGGGAAAGTATATCCATGGATTTTATGGATTGCCAAGAACACATCAAGGCCACGATTCTATTTGGGTTGTGGTAGATCGCTTGACAAAAATGGCTAGATTTTTACTGACCCGAAGACTATTACAGCTACGCAATTAGCACGACAGTTTATCGAGCAATTGTTTAGACTGTACGGGTGTAGCACATGGTAGATACACACTGTGCACATGACAACGCTGTCTTAGTAATGCATCCCTATGACGTCTGAGCTCTAGTAAGTACACGTTTGGTGGAAGGTCGTGATGCTCTAGGTCGGGGATGTCTAGCTTGCAAAATAGATCGAGCTGTATCATTGAGGACCCCTCTAGGGCGGAATTTGAGTCACGTGTTTCTCCCAATAAGATTAGGAAAGAAAAGTTACATCAAATACCCAGTCCATCTACTCGATGAGCCACAGGTATATTATGTTTAATTGTTCTAGTTTCAAGTGTTAACAAACTTACTAATTCATTTTATGGGCACATTCTTTGCCTAATTTAGCACATTCATCATTTGATGATTAGCCTAAATGATACTAACTAGCTGGCATAAAAAGTTCATATATGCTAGGTAGCATATTTCTCATACTAGTTAGCATACGGCAACTGAAGATATCTGTAATGACCCTCTTGGAAGTATCATGTGAGGCTGCCTTTCGGTATGCTGTCTTAGTAATGCATCCCTATGACGCATGAGCTCCAGTAAGTACATGTCGAGGCATCTTTGATCATCAAACTGCAGAGAGAGAGAGAGAGAGAGAGAGAGAGAGAGAGAGAGAGGGAACTAACTGCTCTTTTACAACTGTAAAACAGTATTTATGTGATAGGGCATCTATACCTTGTGAATTGGTTCGTGGATACCTTGATTATGTGCCACATGCTTGGAATGTGGTTCTCATGAATAAAGAAAGTTCCAGTGTTCGGATGCTGGTGGATGCTTGCCGTCCTCTTGATATTCGGGAAGAAAAAGATCCAGAGTATTTTTGCAGGTTATCTTTTTTCTTATTTCTGGATGCAGGTAGCTAGTTTTAAAAAATACATATAAAATATAAATATAAGTTATATTGCTGCATGGTGTCTTATGTGGCATTATTCTTTTTCTCTAGTGTTGGTTTTTACCTCCCTCCCCCCTCCCTAAAAAAAAAAAGAAAACCCCAAAATTAATAACATACAGAAAAGAAGCCTAGCAAGGCTATGTATTAGGCATGATTTAGTTTCGATTGCAGAGTTCTTTACTCCAACTTGTGTCAAGCCAAATGAGACTAGCTATGGGATTTTTGAGCCCGTTCTTTCATAGGTGATCTCGCTTTCTATATCTATCATGGGAGTCACTTTGACGGTCATGACAAAATCCCTGGATATCACCATGTGGCTGGTCATCATGGCCACTATCTTGACAACAAACAAAAGCCCTCCCTTCAAGGTTGTCTCCATTGAATGCACATCTTTGGGCTTACGCAGCCCGAACATCAGTGTAGTGGCTGCAGATGGGCTGCCGTTCAACCCTCACACACGGATGCACGGACCAGTGGCAAAGCTGAGTGCTTGTTCTCTCCCTATTTGCGTAAAGGAGCAAGCAGAAGAAGGCACATTTCCTTTTTACAACTTCCTTCAGCTTAAATTAAAAGTGTAGTAATTTTTTTCTTGTGGATTTTTGAATTTATTACATCATTATATCATATATCACATCATCAACTCAAGCTTTACATAACAATATAGAGATATTGTACGAGAATATTCTTTTGAGGCTCTCAGCATGAGCAGCTAGAGCCTTGTCCATGTCCAGGAGCTGATCTTGTGTCTTCTGATTTGTACTAGCTGTCACCATTTGGCCACCCAATTGGTCCACCCGTGCTTTCTTATTATGTATGTACATTGGACTGGTGTCCATGGCAGTTGTTTTATGCCGGGGATTGATGCCACTCATGTGATACTGTAGACTTGGCTTTCCGTTGGGACTTGTGCCTCTGTGTACATGTCCGGAAATGCTTGGTGGATTAGTGTTCCATTGGGTCTGGTACCTCGTGTACTTGTCTTGAGCACGTTTATTTTGGTATAGTCTCATGAACGGGGATTGTCCATACCAATGCTGCATTGCATAGCATCTTTATGTGCTTGCTTGCAATTGAAATTGCATGCTGTTTTCATGCTTGCTTGACCAATGTGTAGTTCCAAGTAAGGGGATGCCCGCCCGTGAACCGTGTGTGAAACTGTCTGCTGACATGGTTGTGTGGCATGTGAACAGGTGGTAAGTATTACCCAATCTAGGCTCAAATAGCCCTTAGGACTTAGCCAATATTTATAAGTGAGTGCGTTTCCACTTCATTAAAGTTTGGGCGTTCAAAAGTCACTTATAAATTATGACCGCTTCCAAGTTCACACTCATTGAAGTCCCGAGGCGGACAAGACTCAATGTCCAGGACTTGATCCTCCCCTTTTACTCATAAATGGGCATCTCCCCATGTCCCTTCACCTGATTGGACCCCAATTCACTTACTTATTAAGAGAAAATTCGTGTTTTCTCTTCATGAAGATTTTTGGAGGTTGAAAACTCTGTTTTTCCACCATCTCTCTCCATTTCCAAGCTCTCCATAGCCATACCCAACTTGCTAGGGTGTTTTCCAAGCTTCCAAGAGTGTTTCCAAATGCTAATCACTCTCCTACACACTCCCAATGACTGAAATTCAGCAAAATAGCTCTCTTTATTGCTGTAATTTCTGGTCTTTTTGTTGAAAACCCTAATTTCAGCCTTCCTTTCTCAATTTGAACCATAGGGGAAGCTTTCCCAAAGTTCCCTTCATCCTCTTGAAGACTTTTGTCGCGAAGAAAGGTAACAAATCAAAGATCTCAACACTCCAAGGACTTCCATTGTTGGGGTAAAGGCATTATGCCCACCCTTATAGTGTGTACAAGCCCATAAGTTATAGTACATAGTACACTTAGTACTTTTAATGTACTAAGTGCACTATGTGTACTAGTGCAAAATACGTGTGATAGGGGAGTCACACACTCTCACACATGGTGAGTTGACTTATCTCCACAACTCTCTCTCTCTCCCTTGTTCTCTCTGTGTATGTCTCCCACATGAACTCTAACCTAACCCTAATTCTTCTCCTCCCATTCAACTGGTATCAGAGCCAGTCTGCAGCTCTGCATGTGTAGTTTACTTCCAACATGATGGTGGAGCTAGGCGCCTACAGCTGTCTGTGTTGAATGTAGGAAAGCGTAGCTCTTCTCTCTCTGCAACTTACGCAGGCTGCAGCTGAATCAGGTTGACTAATTGTTGACGTGGTAGAGCTACGCTTAGCAAACCACAAGGCAGCGAAGCCCAGGTTGCAGCGCAGGTAGCCAACATACAACAGGCGGGGCGTCCAGAAGTGGAGAGAGGTGGCAGCTCGGGCACGGAGAAGGGCAGGCGCAGGTGGAGAAGAAGGCGAAGTGGCGACGTGTAGCGCTGGCTACCAATCGGAGGCGGCGTCAACAAAACACGTGAGCGTGGTACGTGGAGAAAAGTAGTCCGCGTCACCGAGAAAGCTAAACGCCGCCAGCAATACGTGAGCGCCGTGACATAGCTTATATACTCCACGTCACCTTCTCCTGGTATCACTTCGCCGCGTAGTCAACAGCTAGGCAGAGGTAGCGAGGAGGCTAGTGAGGAGACGTCTACTGCGCTGCCTGCTGAGGAGAGCTACGCAGCCAGCCATCCGTACATCAGCTACAGCTGCAGGAGCATCAGCATCAGCATCAATAGCAGCACCAAATTCATCAACCCCTTTTTCTGCAACAAAAAATCAGAAAATTACCTGAGGTACTTGTTTCAATTTTTTGGAATTTGCATGTCCAATTTGCAATTGAGCAGGTACAATCATCAATTGAGCAGGTCAGGTGCCGAATTGCTCAATTTCTGAGCAAAATTGGCAAAATTGGGTGACATTGGTCACAATCAGGATCAATTTGCAGGAAATTGGATATCAAAATTTGGGGTTTTTGATGTAATTGTGCAATTAAGCACTCATACATGCTGTATGATGTGAGAAATCGCACATTCGGGCAAAATTGCAGCAAATTGCAGTGCAAATCAAGGGGCTTTTGTGCCGATTGGATTGATTTGCATGCAGGCACTCGCATTTGATGCTTTGGGCAATGTGTTGATGCCTGTCAAGCACTCAATGTGCCTGTAAATCAAGGGGCTTTCATGTATTGGATGTATATGTGGCCAGGGGGAAGCATCGCGAAGACTCTGGATGCCTTCATGTGCGTCAATGTACCATGTATGATCAGAAATTGATCTTAAATCAAGGGGCTTTTCAAGATTTTATGCTTGTTGAGCTTGGCAAAGCAGCAGGCAAGACTTTTTATGCCTTGAATCCTCAGAAATCAGCTTGCAGTCAAGGGGCTTTTGCCCAATTTCTGTTCGGGACTGTTGTATACAGTGATCGGGACTGTAAAAGTCTGATTTTCACTCATTTGGACAGCCAAGAGAGCATTTATTGCTGCTGTACTTGCTGGTACAGATTTGGTACAGCTTTGTGCAAGTTTTGGCATGGCTGTACACTGATTTGAGTGAAGAAAAGGTTCATTTTCAGTTGCTGTACTTGCCGGTACAGGTTTGGTACATCATTGGTGAGCACTTAGTACTGCTGTACAGTACTTTGGAAGGGGAACAGAGCACATTTAAGGTGCTGTCCTAAATCTGCAGCAACCAGATTTTGGTGATTTCATCACATAAAGTGGGAGAAAAGTTGCATTCTTGCTTCCGCAGTGGGAGATAAAGTTTGGGAGAACAACTGTGAGCACTTTGTGTGCTTTTGGTGCAGTGTTTGCACATTTTGCAGGGAGTCAGGCATTGACAGGTTGCATATTGCTATGGCAACCACAGGTGAGAGCTCTTCATTGCTTCACATCAAGAAGCTTGAAGGCTCACATAACTATGATATTTGGCAAACCCAGTGCTATAATGTGTTGCTCCAGAAAAAGCAGCACAAGCCTATCAAAGAAAGGGGTGTAAAGCCCGCTTCTCTTACTGCTGAAGAGTGGGAAGATATGGATGAGCTGGCAAGATCTACTATCATGTTATCTTTGTCAGACTCTTTACTTTTCAGCATTCGTGAAGAGAAGACAGCTTGGGGAATGTGGCAGAGATTGCAGGACTTTTATGGCCAGCAAAGTGCCTCAAGCAAAGTGTATTGGTTGAAGAAACTCATAGGTCTTCAGATGAAGGAAGGGGCGTCTATGGCAGCCCATCTAAATGAGTTTAATGGTATTGTCAGCCAAGTTATAAATCAAAAGTTGGCAATGGACGATGAGTTCAAAGCCACTTTTCTCTTATGCACTTTGCCAGAGAGTTGGGACACATTCAGGACAGCCACTAGCAATTCGAATGCTATGCTGTCATATGCAGATGTTGAGGGTGCTCTTCTTCAAGAAGAGATGAACAGGAAAAACAACTCTGTTGGAAAGTCCAATGCAATGAATGCACGTGGGAGATCCCAGCAAAGGGGTAAAAGCCAAGAACGGGGAAGGAGCAAGTCTCGCTCCAAAAAGGACTTGGAATGCCATTATTGTGGCAAGAAGGGACACATCAAAAAGCAATGCTACAAATGGAAAAATGATCAAAAGGAAAAGGGAAAAGGCAAAGACAAAGACAAAGATGAAGCCAAAGATGTAAAGCCAAAGGGCAAAAGTGGAGTCAAGATTGAAGAAATCAATGTGTCACATGCAGGTGACAGTGAGGATGAGGTCCTATTTACGTCTTCACTTGATGCCCATTCACTTCTTACAGGTGGTCATGGTATGCACTCGTGGATCATTGATTCAGGTGCCTCCTTTCATGTCACAGGATGCAGAGACTTGTTTGTTAGGTATACTGCTGGCAATGAAGGAGTGGTTTATTTGGGTGATAACCATGCATGCAAGATTCTTGGCAGAGGTGATGTGAGGCTTGTGTTTTCAGATGGCTCACAGCTTATGCTCCATGATGTCAGGCATGTGCCTGAGATCAAGAAGAATCTGCTTTCTACTGGACAGCTTGATGATGCTGATTATGTTACCACATTTGGTCGTGGAAAGTGGAAAATTAGTAAGGGCTCACTGGTTGTTGCCAGAGGCTCTAAGGTGGACACTCTTTACTTCATGCATGCTGGTGTTTGTCACCATGCTAATGTAAATGCAACCGAGCTGCCGGAAATCTCTATGTGGTATAGCCGGTTGGGACACATGAGTGTCAAAGGAATGGAGCAACTGTCTCGTTTGGGTTACTTGCCTTCTCTAAAGTTTTCAAGTTTTCAGTTTTGTGAGCATTGTATATATGGCAGGCAACTCCAGTGCCCCCACAAGAAAGCTCTTGGACAGAAAGATGCTCAGTTAGAGCTTGTGCATACAGATGTATGTGAGATGCCTCAGCTTTCTTTGGGAGGGGCAAAATATTTTGTGTCTTTTATTGATGATGCCACACGTAAGGTGTGGGTCTATCCTCTTCGTTTGAAGAGTGATACATTCTCAGTGTTTCAGAAGTTTGTTGCTCTTGTTAAGAACCAAACAGGCAAAACACTGAAGGCTTTGCGTTCCGACAATGGTGGAGAGTATATGTCCAAACAGTTTCAGGACTTTTGTGATGCTAAAGGCATCAAGAGGGAGCTCTCTACTCCTTATGATCCTCCACAAAACGGGACAGCAGAGAGGATGAACAGGACCATTCAGGAGAAGGTCCGTTCTATGTTGTCACATGCTGCATTACCTCATGGTTTTTGGGCTGAAGCTGTTATGACAGCCGTTCACCTTATAAACAGGTCACCTAACACGAGGCTTGGTGGAAAAGTGCCAGAGGAAGTATGGACACGGAAGCCTTCGTCATACAAGCACTTGAGAGTGTTTGGTTGCGTTGCGTACGTGCACATACGCAGGGAAATGCGCACCAAACTTGATCCTAAGTCTCATAAATGCATATTCCTAGGATATGGTGACAAAGGTGAAATGGGGTATAGACTTCGGGATCCCGTAAATAGAAAGATTATACGCAGCAATGATGTCATTTTTGATGAAACATGCATGTATAAGGAGCCTGCAAGGCAACAGGAGCCTGGCAGAGTCATCTTTGATGATGATGGACATCATGGACAACAACCAAGGGCTGTAAATCAGCCATTACAGCAGCAAAACCAGCCCTTAAATGGTGCTGAAAATGGTCCAAATGGACAGCCAGAGATGGCAGAAGATATCCCTATGGATATACCACAGTTAGAGGAGATACCGGGCATGATTTTTCAGCCTTATGGCATGGAACAGGAGCCACCAATAGGTGATATGCAGGCTGGACAGCAACCTGCAAATGATGGTCATTGGGTACGGAGGTCCACAAGACCCTCCAGAGCCCCTGACAGGTTTGTTCCAGGGGTTGACTACTTGATGCTCACTGACTGTGGGGAGCCCTCATGTTATATAAGGAGGCTTTACAGAGGGCAGGCAAGGCTCTTTGGGAGCGTGCCATGAAGTCAGAGATGGATTCTCTGCACAAAAATGGAACATGGAAGTTGGTGCATTTGCCTGCAGGCAAGAAGGTTTTGCCATGCAAATGGGTTTACAGGCTCAAAGTTGCACCTGATGCAAAGCCAAGATACAAAGCCAGGTTAGTGGCTAAGGGCTTCAAGCAGGAATATGGTGTGGACTTTGATGAGATCTTCTCTCCAGTGGTCAAAATGACCACACTTAGAGCTGTATTAGCTTTGGTTGCACATGATGATCTGGACTTGATTCAGATGGATGTGAAGACTGCTTTTCTTCACGGTGATCTCCATGAGGAGATATATATGCAACAGCCAGAGGGTTATGCAGTGAGTGGAAAGGAGAAGCTTGTATGCAAGCTGAAAAAGAGTCTTTATGGGCTCAAACAGGCACCAAGGGAATGGTATCATGAATTTGATACATTCATGAAACCACAGGATTTCAGAAGAAGTGACATAGATCACTGCTTATACACCAAGAAAGCTTTGGATGGCAGTCTATTGATCCTCATCTTGTATGTTGATGATATGTTGATTGCCGGGAAATCTCGTAAAGAGATGGATGCCTTGAAGAAGAGGCTGCATCAAACCTTTGATATGAAGGATTTGGGTGATGCAAATCACATCTTGGGTATGCGGATACTTCGGGACAGAAATCAGCATGTGTTGTATTTGTCTCAGAAGGAATACATTGGCAAAGTTTTGCAGAGGTTCAATATGGACGGGGGGAAGAAGACTAGTACTCCTTTGCCTCCATATGTGAAACTCAGTGCTATGGACAGTCCACAGTCAGATAGTGGCAGGGCTGATATGGCCAAGATTCCGTATGCTTCAGCTTGTGGCAGTCTCATGTATGCCATGGTTGCTACTAGGCCGGACATTGCATTTGCAGTGGGAGTGGTTTCTAGATACATGGCCAACCCTGGCAAGAAGCATTGGGAAGCAGTGAAAGGTGTCATGAGATACCTGAAGGGCACACAGGATATGTGCATTTGCTTTGGCAAACAGGATGCATTAGTGCATGGTTACACGGATTCGGATTATTCCGTTCATCCAGATAACCGGAAGTCTACTACTGGTTATGTGTTTACATTCACAGGAGGTGCTGTGTCATGGATATCCAGGATGCAGAAGTGCACTGCCTTATCTACTACAGAGGCCGAGTATATTGCAGCCACAGAGGCTTGCAAGGAGGCATTATGGCTATCTCGGTTAGTGGTTGACTTGGGTTATACAGGGGATATTCCATTGTTGCATTGTGACAGTCAGAGTGCCATCCAGTTGGCAAAGAACCCTGTCTTTCATGCAAAGACAAAGCATGTGGATGTGAAGTATCACTTCATCAGAGAGGTGATAGAGAACAAGCAAATTCAGCTTGTTAAGATTCATACGGATGACAACCCGGCTGATCTGTTGACAAAGAGTTTGCCTCCGGAGCGGTTTGCTCATTGCAAACACTTGATGGGCATTGGATGAGGCCAGTTTCAGCCTTGATATGGCCTTGTATATTATCATGTACATGCTGATTTTTCTTTTCCTTTACTTAAGGACACTTTGCCTTTAAGTGGGAGGTTGTTGGGGTAAAGGCATTATGCCCACCCTTATAGTGTGTACAAGCCCATAAGTTATAGTACATAGTACACTTAGTACTTTTAATGTACTAAGTGCACTATGTGTACTAGTGCAATATACGTGTGATAGGGGAGTCACACACTCTCACACATGGTGAGTTGACTTATCCCCACAACTCTCTCTCTCTCCCTTGTTCTCTCTGTGTATGTCTCCCACATGAACTCTAACCTAACCCTAATTCTTCTTCTCCCATTCATCCATCGCGAAGACTTCGGTTGTCATCGACTCTACTTGCTATTGGTAAGCTTTTATGCTGAAATATGGGAGCAAGTAGCAGGAGGGAGGAATCGGATTACAAGATCACATACCCTGTGTAGTGTTCTCTTGTCCTACGTGCTCTCTTTGCAGATTGTTGCTACCATGTGTTGGTGGAACAATATAGAGCAGATGGTAGGGAACATGGGCACTTGAGAGAGTAGTGTGGGTTTCAAGTCTACATCGACAACCACTTGTTTGCAATACTGTATTCATATGCATTGGTATGGAAATCTGGTTAGAACTATGTACTTGATTCTCCCAAGATCAATATACTTTATTTGAGGGAGGGGTCGGCCGTTTCGGCTCATTGTGTGTCTCTTGTCAATTCAGCAATTTACTTCTTGTATTTGAGCAAGTGTCCATCAAATCTTAGTGTATTTAAGTGTATTGATTAGCATTGTGTTCAACCAAGTTACATTGGTATCAGAGCATACGGTGCTCTTTCACTTCTATCGTGAGAGACGATCACCGTGAACACTAGCTATCTCTACACTTAGAACATTATGGACAGCCATACAAGGAATGTTGGAGATGCTAATACAAGAGGCGGGGACAATGAAATGCATGCCTCCAATGCTTTACAAGATGAGTAAACTCATGTGGTGCACAATAGGGAACATGAATATGTGGGACAGCCGTCCCGTGGCAAAGAGAAGATGCAAGAAGAAGAGTCCATAGTCTTGAGGGCTGAACTTACTCGTATGCAGGCTCTTCTCCATGCACAACAAGAAGAATTGAATCTCTATCGCCGCGAGGATCCATTGGTACATGACCGTTTGAAGGCCAAGAAAGCTGAATCTTATATGGATCATGCAATGGCAATGATTGCTCAAGAGTTGCACATGCAACCGAGGGATGCAGCACGTGCATACTTGGCTCGTACCGAGGATGCCTATGCAGAAAAGGCAACCATCCCACATGTCTTGGAATCCCGACAAGTGCCCGAACAAGAACTTATGTCTAAGAGGATGAATCTCCATGCTATGGGAGAGGAACAATCAGCGACTTCACGCCATGTAGGAACACCTAATGTAGCCCGTGAAGGATACAATGTTTATGGCAGTGGTCAAAATGTATGTCAAATGCCATTGCTGGCTGAAAATGTGCATGCACAACACATACATCATGGGCTGCAATTTTCTGTTGGTGCAGGTATTCCGCGTATCTCTCATGCCACTCATGCCTTTGAGTGTGCTCGTGAGGGAGAAGTTATGGCTGAAAATGTATCAATGCATGTTGAGGGGTCAGCCATGCCTTATGCTTACAGGGCACATGTATCTATGCCTTATGTATCACCTTTTGGTCCAAAAATGATGCAAGTCACAGGGGCTGTCCCAATGGACAAACATGGGGGAAAACGTGTTGAGATGCACACACATGCATCAAAGTCTTGTGACTTCAGAGCCGGAGACAAATCTGTGAAGTTCGACACATATCCTGGGGAATATGATGCATCAAAGGCACTTGCTTTTATTGCTGCTCAGTTTGATATTGCTTTCAGTGATGAGGATTTCACTCAGAAATCCATGATCCGGCATGTAAGCATGTTCATGAAAGGCACTGCTGTTCATTGGTGGCTCACGGAGAAGCTCTCACCGAATCCTGTTAGATCATGGGAAGAGTTCAAGGAGAGGTTCTATGCTCAATTCTTGCCTCCCAATGCATTGAATGAGATAACAATGAAGTGGGATTGGGTAAAGCAAAATGAGGGGGAATTGGTAAATGCATATGTACAAAAGTTTTGGAAAGTGCTCTTGGAGGTGTCTCCATTTATGCATGTCACCGAGGCGGGAAGGAAGAGAAGGTTTCAATCGGGATTGCAACCCGTGTACAAAGCGGGACTACAAATGTATCCTGGTCATACCTTACACCAATTAATCACAGCCGCCACCGCCACCGAGCAATTGGAACTCAAATTGAGTTGATCCAATAAGGCTAAACCCTCATTTCAAGGCAAAGAGAGGGCTGTCCAAAACCTGTAAAATGATGGACAGCCACCTAAAAAGGACCAAAACCAAGATAAAAATGGTCCAAAGACTCAAAATAACACTACCAAGAAGCGTCCCTTCAAACCGAGAGACTATGGTCTCACTCCGGAACAGAAAAAGCAATATATGAGTGAGGGGAAATGCTTTACTTGTGGTAGCACCGAGCATATTGCAAAGGCATGCCCAAACAAGAAAAAGCGTGATAATGCAAATGCATCAAAGCCTAATGTGCATATGGTTCCAGATGTACAGGGCAACACTTCACATGATAGCAAAGATAGGGTTGTATGTAAAGCTTGGGGACAGCTCAAAGATCAGTCCGCTTTGTTCATGTTTGATGATTGTGCATCTGAAAATTTCATATCCACTCAGATGGCAGCTGCTTTGGGTATTGAAGTGGAGGACATGGATCCTCAAATTTAAGCAGGGGCTGCCTTTGTTGGTAGAAGTGTAGGTCATGCGTATTTTTGGCAAGTTGCGCATACACATTCAAGGCTATGTGGATCATGAGGATTTTCTTGTGGCGCCTTTGAATGGCTGTGATGTATTGCTTGGAAAGCCTTGGCATACCCGTATTGATCCGTGCAAGGCTTACAAGACCAACAAGATCACCTTCATGCATAAAGGCCGAGAACATGTAATTGATGCTGGTGAAGAGGGTGATACCATTCCCCTTGTATCTCATGTACAAATTAAGAAAGTAATGAAAAAGAGTGTTTTGGCGTACTTGATTTTTGTACGAGATCATGTTGAGGAAAATAATGTACATGTAAACACTCTTAGTAATGATAGGTTGAAATTTTTGCAAGAGCACAATGATTGTTTTGCTGATGAGTTACCACCTGTACGACCGGAAGATCATCGCATTGATCTTGTGCCGGGTAGCGCACCACCTAATAGGCCAGACTATTGTGTAAGTGCATCCCAAAAAGAGGAGATCATGAAGCAAGTGAATGAGCTTCTTGAGAAGGGTTTGGTTCAGCCAAGCTCTTCCCCATATTGTTCACCCGTCCTCTTGGTTCAAAAGAAGGATGGATCTTTTCGTATGTGTGGATTATAGAGCTTTGAATAAGCTTACCATCAAGAATCGGTTTTCGATTCCATGCATAGACGACATCCTTGACAAGTTGGATGGATCGGCATGCTTTAGCCGAATTGATCTCAAGAGTGGATATCATCAAGTGCGTGTAGTGCTTGAGGATGTACACAATACTGCTTTCAGGATAGCATTTGGGCTTTATGAGTATCTTGTTATGCCTTTTGGTCTTACAAATGCCTCGGCTACATTCAACAGAATGATGGATCGCATATTCTGTGGGTACATGAAATTTACAGGTGTCTTCTTTGATGACATCCTAGTCTTCTCGAAGACCGAAGAAGAGCATAAAGCTCATTTGGCTATTGTTTTTGAAGAGCTCCATAAGCATAAACTCTTCATAAATGCAAAGAAGAGTGAGTTCTTCTTGTCAGAGATACATTATCTTGGGCATATTGTGTCCAAAGATGGAGTGCGGATGGATCTTGCAAAGATTGATGCAATTCGGAATTGGCCCGAATTGAGTTCGGTGCATGAGATCCGTAGTTTTCTTGGATTATGCTCTTACTACCGCAGGCTCATTCGGCACTTTGCATGGATTGCTTCTCCTTTACATGATTTGACAAAGAAGAAGGCCGTGTTCAAATGGACTAATGTTGAGAGAGATGCATTCCTCAAATTGAAAGATGCAACTACTCATGGTCCAGTGTTGATCATTCCGGATTTGCAAAAGGAGCCTTTTTGTGTGAAATGTGCATCTGGAAATTGCATAGGAGCTGTCCTTAATCAAGAGGGACATGCCGTGGCTTATGAGAGTCGTAGATTGCATGATGCAGAGCTATCTCTTGGCATTTATGAGAAAGAGCTTTTGGCTGTAATTCATATACTTACTATATGGAAACATTACCTTCTTGGGGCTGATTTCACTGTGAAGACAGATCACCAGAGTTTGAGGTATTTTCTTACTCAAACTAAGTTGTCAGAGAAGCATATGAGGATGGCCAATATCCTCTCTATGTTTCATTTTCAGATCTTGCACACTCCGGGAAAGAAGAATGTAGCGGCCGATGCATTGTCATGAAAGCCGTATGTAACAGCTATCTCGGTTGTCTCTCATGGAGGCTTGTCTACCATGCGTGATTTGTATCATACGGATGCTGATTTTGCCACTATTTGGGCTGATTTGATGGCTGGTCATGCACATGCCTCATATGTGATCAAAGAGGGTTATCTCATGAAAGATAATTGCCTATGTGTGGTGTCTGACATGAGGCAAAAGGTTTTGGATGAGTGCCATGCTCCTCCATATGCTAGTCATCGAGGCATAATGCCTACTACGTACATGATTGAGTGGTATTTCTTTTGGCCAGGTATGTGGAAGGACATAGAGGCACATGTACGTGCATGTATCACCTATCAAAAGGTCAAATTTGATAAGCAAAAGGCACCAGGTTTGCTTCAGTCATTGCCTATTCCCACGCAGCCATGGGAAAGTATTACAATGGATTTTATTATGGACACGAACCCAACAAGGTAACGATGCAATTTGGACAATTGTGGACATGTTTAGCAAGGTGAGCATATGGTTAAAATATATCTTGCCCAAGTGTTCAAACATCATGGAATGCCGAAGTCCATTGTGGGGGATAGAGATCCCAAGACTATTAAGTCTCTTTTGGCGGGCCTTATTTGATAATATGGGCACCAAATTGGACTTCTCATCAGCTTATCACCCTCAAACGGATGGGCAAAGTGAGGTTGCAAATTCAGCCGTCTTGGATCTCTTGAAATGTTATGTGGCGGATCAGAAGTCTTCTTGGGAGAAGTACTTACTGCTTGTGGAATTTGCATACAACAACACGGTGCATGCATCTACGGGAAAGGCCCTGTTTGAGATTGTTTATGGTAAGGTGGTTTTGCCACCCATCCTTCGCACAAAGGATGAGATATTTGCAGCTGATGAGTATGTAAGAGACTTGGATATTGCTTTTGCTTAGGTGTGGACAGCCATTGCAAGGTCACAAGACAAGCATAAAAAGGCTACCGACAAGCATAGAAGGCAATTGGATGTCAAAGAGAATGATTGGGTATTGCTGAAATTTGAGAAAGCAAGACTTGCAAAGAGGCCTGGCAAAGAGGGTGCATATCCTAAGCTTGCAACCAGGTACTATGGGCCTTTTCAAGTGATTGAGAAGATCAATGAAGTGGCTTTCAGATTGGCATTACCTAGTCATTGGCACATACACAATGCTTTTCATGTGAGTCTCCTTCGTAAGTATGTAGGGCCGGAGCCCAGTGAAATGGTCATTGAGGATCCACTAGAAGTGGATGAGCTTGAGGAGATCTTGCAGCCAGAGCAGATTGTGTATCACAAGAAACGCAAGCTTGCTGCAGGCAAAGTTGTGAGGCGTTACCTTGTGAAGTTTAAGAACTATCTTCCCATTGATGCTAAATGGTAGATGAAGAGTTCTTCAGAAATTGCCCGCATGTGCTTCAGACATATTTGGATGCTTTTCAGTTGCGGACAACTGTTTAGAAGCCCGGGGGGGGGATGTCACCATTTGGCCACCCAATTGGTCCACCCATGCTTTCTTATTATGTATGTACATTGGACTGGTGTCCATGGCAGTTGTTTATGCTAGGGATTGATGCCACTCATGTGATACTGTAGACTTGGCTTTCCGTTGGGACTTGTGCCTCCGTGTACATGCTCAGAAATGCTTGGTGGATTGGTGTTTTATTGAGTCTGGTACCTCGTGTACTTGCCTGGAGCACGTCTTTTGGTATAGTCTCATGAACGGGGATTGTCCATATCAATGCTGCATTGCATAGCATCTTTATGTGCTTGCTTGCAATTGAAATTGCATGCTGTTTTCATGCTTGCTTGACCAATGTGTAGTTCCAAGTAAGGGGACGCCCGCCCGTGAACCGTGTGTGAAACTGTCTGCTGACATGGTTGTGTGGCATGTGAACAGGTGGTAAGTATTACCCGATCTAGCTCAAATAGCCCTTAGGACTTAGCCAATATTTATAAGCGAGTGCGTTCCCACTTCATTAAAGTTTGGGCGTTCAAAAGTCACTTATAAATTATGACCGCTTCCAAGTTCACACTCACTGAAGTCCCGAGGCGGACAAGACTCAATGTCCAGGACCTGATCCTCCCCTTTTACTCATAAATGGGCATCTCCCCATGTCCCTTCACCTGATTGGACCCCAATTCACTTACTTATTAAGAGAAAATTCGTGTTTTCTCTTCATGAAGATTTTTGGAGGCTGAAAACTCTGTTTTTCCACCATTTCTCTCCATTTCCAAGGTCTCCATAGCCATACCCAACTTGCTAGGGTGTTTTCCAAGCTTCCAAGAGTGTTTCCAAATGCTAATCACTCTCCTACACACTCCCAATGACTGAAATTCAGCAAAACAGCTCTCTTTATTGCTGTAATTTCTGGTCTTTTTGCTGAAAACCCTAATTTCAGCCTTCCTTTCTCAATTTGAACCATAGGGGAAGCTTTCCCAAAGTTCCCTTCATCCTCTTGAAGACTTTTGTCGGGAAGAAAGGCGAAAAATCAAAGATCTCAACACTCCAAGGACTTCCATCGCGAAGACTTTCGCTGTCATCGACTCTACTTGCTATTGGTAAGCTTTTATGCTGAAATATGGGAGCAAGTAGCAAGAGGGAGGAATCGGATTACAAGATCACATACCCTGTGTAGTGTTCTCTTGTCCTACATGCTCTCTTGCATATTGTTGCTACCATGTGTTGGTGGAACAATAGAGAGCAAATGGTAGGGAACATGGGCACTTGAGAGGGTAGTGTGGGTTGCAAGTCTACATCGACAACCACTTGTTTGCAATACTGTATTGATATGCATTGGTATGGAAATCTGGTCAGAAATGCCCATGTGAAACCGATCCCGTCAAGTGGGAAAGACTCCGTTGGACACCCACACGCTTAATAGCACAACTTTAAAACCACAAATTTGAAATGGACAACTTAAAACAACTTGAACTTTAAATGAACAGAAACGGAAAGATGGACACCAGCACTGGGGCCGGAACGGGCCGACCCCCCCCTCAATATATGATATATTTATTGGGAGTATTTTAATGAATACAATGCTCCATGGGTTCTGAGAACCAGATAATGTCCATGTACATATGAAAACAGTACCAAACAAGTAGGTTCGAATTTCGATGAAGAAGCTCGAAGCAGAACAACCACTAGTGTGGTCCAATCGCTACGGTCCTGTGCTTTCACTGGACTCCGCGGAGAGCGCCTCACTGGTGTTTCGAGACCACTCACAAACAGGCGCTCTCGTACTAACGCCTGGCTCTCCCGATCTCAGCACCTTTGGACCGAGGTTCGCCAATACAGCTTGGACAACCCGGCACCGAACGGGTGTGGCCGTAGAGGGATGAATCCTTTATCAGATTTAAACATATAATACTTTACTCAAATCTGAAAATTACTTACTTGTAAATGGTTGATAGAAAACCCATACTCGAAGTATGAAGAAGCCTCCCAGGAGAGGCGAAGTTCCTTTGATGAAGACTTAGTCGCCTCGTGGTGAACCACCAAGGCAGGTACCACCGTAAAAGAAAATCACAGCCACCTGCTCTGCAAGAAGAAGTATCCACTTGCAAGGGCAGATAGAGACCTGGCTTGTATGGAGAAGCAACCTGCTATAAGGAAAGATGCCGCCTGGCTACAACAAGTGCAGCCACCTTATAGAATGCATAGCCTCCGGTATGGAGAAGGGATCGCCTGCTTGGGAAGAGGGGTGGGCGCCTGCAGGAGAAGAGGAGTAACCCACAGAAGCTGGTCACACAGTCGCCTGCAGCAAGAAAGGCAACGTAGCCTTGCTAGAGATAAAACATACACAGCCGCCTGTAGAGTAGGCAGCCGTCAGCCTATGGTGCAGTCGCCAGCAGAGATAGTCAGCCGCCTGTGAAGAGCAGCAGCGTAGCCTGCAGCAGAGGGTCGCCTGTAGAGAGTCAGGCGCAGCCAGCAGCAGAGTCAGCTGCCTGTAGAGAGTTTGGCGCAGGCAGCAGCAGCATAAGCAGCCCCCTGCAGAATTCAACGCAGCCACCAGCAATAATATTCAGCCGCCTGTAGAGAGGCAGGCGCAGCTAGCAGCAGGGGATACTTCGCCTTTATGAAATAAACATGCGCCAGGGGGAGAGGTGATCGCCGGCAGCTGGTTCTCCACGAAGCGGATGCTCTTTTTTTTTACGTCAAAGGGTGAAGCGATGTTGTTTTACGCTTGATGGAGAGAGCCATATTTAATAATAATAATCATGTGGAGATAACCTTGGTCATACCCACGTTTGCATGTGGGGGGCTAGTGGGGGTAGGTGACCATGCCCACCCCCACACTCACTTAAAAGTGAGGCTCCCCACCTTGGCCCCTAAGTGGGTGCCCACTTTTAAATAAGTGTGAACCCCTAACCTTATAAAACAAAGGGGTTAGAATTAAATATTAAAAACTACATGTGCAACATACTTACCACCTGTTCACATGCACTGAAACTTGTCAGAATACAGGGCAGACTTCACGACTCACTGGCAGGCGTCCCCGCTCAGTAAGTAACACGTCAGGCAAGCAAACACACAAATACATGTCATGCGAAAACAGTTTCAAGCATGCAAATCATGTGTGCATGTGCAAATAGTAACATGGACATATCTCCCGTTCATGGAACATGTACAAAATATCTGTCGGCACAAAACTGGCACGACATAAAACATAAAAACCTGGTCTTCCTATGGAGTGACAGTCCCATAGGTAAGACACAGTTCCAGGCACGAGTCTCCCTATGGTGTGACAGTCCCATAGGTAAAACACGGCACGAATACTGGCTCTTCCATGGCGTGACAGTCCCACGGATCGAACACAGTCCAGGTCATACACGGGTGGCACTAATCTGGCTCCCGTCCATACGACACCATCTTGCTAACACACGGGTGGCACCAGTCTGGCTCCCGTCCATGTCAGCAAAATACTAGCCTCTTCACACGAGACACCGGCCTGGCCTCAAGTGAACGAGACGCAAAAACTAGGAATGGACCAAATGGTCGGCCAATTGGTGACACCATGACACTATGTACTTAATTCTCCCAAGATCAATATACTTTATTTGAGGGAGGGGTCGGCCGTTCCGGCTCATTGTGTGTCTCTTGTCAATTCAACAATTTACTTCTTGTATTTGAGCAAGTGTCCATTAAATCTTAGTGTATTTAAGTGTATTGATTAGCATTGTGTTCAACCAAGTTACATTAGCAAACTCTCTCAACCAGGCCACCAGTTTGAAGGTGCTGTGCCGTGGACATCACACATTCTTTGGTAATAATAGTGTGTCCCTTGCTATCTAACTGTAGAAAAGCTAGCAATTGCTCCTCTTCACTTACTGGTTTGGCAAGTAGCTAGTGAGAATAATCAAATTGAATCTTCTAGGGCCTTTGTGACCACTTAGTGATGTTCTGTGGCACGTCCACAATAAACGCTTCACCGTTTTCCCTCTTAGTCTTGCTTTTGCAACATAGTCCACCCCCTATGCTGCTGGTTGACAGATTGTCTCCCACTTGCAGTACCCCTATGCAAATTCTTCAAAGAAATGCCTTGCAAAGTCCTTGCCGTCCATTTACCATTCAAATAAGTAGTGAACAATGTCGGAAATCAATGCACCACCCTTGTCAATGTCACTGTGTGGGTGATGGGTTGGTCTATTTTGTAAGGCTCCCTGCAAGTCCCGAGTTTAGACATTGAATATTGGCCATGTGTGGCCGGATGGTTAGGAGGCAACTTAAGGATGGCGTCCTGGTCAACAAAGACTGGAACGATCTTTCAAATGCTACCTCGTATGGAGTCCTACCAATAGCTGAAGAAAAGGAGTCATGAACATAATGTTCCCACTTACCTTGTTGGTTGTGAACATAACACTTTAGTACGTCAAATGCCAATTGATTATAAATCTTCGTATGGCCGTCTGTTTGCGGGTGGAATGCATTGGAAAAGTTCAACTTGGTCCCAAAGTTATCAAATAATGCTCTCCAGAAGTGATTGGTAAACTTGGCATCTTGATCTGACACAATGGTCCTCAATATGCCACCTATGGGACACTAATGCCGATTAAACATCCTAGCAACATCCTTGGCAGTCATGCTAGTTCTACAAGGAATAAACATAACAAATTTGCTAAAATGATCGACAACCATCAAACACTGAGAATTACACTGACGCGTACTGGGAGGTTTGTCACGAAATCCATTGAAGTTTCTTGAAAAGGTTCTTCGGGAATGGGTAAAGGTTGTAACAACCCTATCTTCTTCCCACGAGGAGCTTTCACCTTTTGACAAACCGGACATTGTTGCACGTAAGTGAACACATCTTGCCTCTTTCTTGGCCAATAAAATTGTTGCTCTTAACTTCTCTAGAGTCGAGTTCATGTCCCTATGACCACTAGTGACTGCATCATGGGTATCGTGGAGAAGAGTTTCTTGGAACTGTTTCAACACCCAAGTTGAACTTTATAGAAAAGCCAACCATTGCGTATCAACAAATGCCATGGTCCTGTGGCGTCCAATGCTTGTTTTGATCGAGGATCGAATTCCACGTACTTATGCTTCATGTCATCTAGTCCCGTATCAGCGAATTCCAGTCGAGTGGATTGGATGTGGGACACAGTTCCTTTCTTGCTCATGGCATTCTGGCCTTGCCTTGAAGATACTTGATCATACCACCAAACTGCTGGAAAGTCTCACTCCAACGGTGTTGACGGTCATTCCAATTTGTACTTGGCATCGTCTGAAGCCAACGTAGAGCTTGGTGATTTGTGTGAACCTCAAAGTTGCGTCCATAAAGAAAACGTATCCAATGCTTTAGGGCATGTATCACCGCGAGGAGTAAACCGAGTAGTTCTTCTCCGTAGGGATCCACTTATGGGACATGTAAATTATTGGATGTCCATTCTGTTGCAAGACCACCTTGATAGCAATGTTCCTCGCATCAGTGATCACCTGAAATGGGTCATCCTTGGAGGCTAATGCTAAACAAGGAGCCGCAGATAATGCAAACTTGAGGTCCTTGAAAGTTTGCAAACTCCGAGGAGTCATCTTGATCTTCTACCTTTGAGTCTTGACGACTTTATTAGAGTTGTTTGTCGATGTGGGTGGAATATGCCTGGCAAATACCCACAAACGACCTAACATCATACGCTGTTTTCGGAGTCTCCTAGTTCAAGATCTCCATCACGTTTGTTGGGTCTATCGGATGCCTTCAGCACTGATTATATATCCGAGGTAGTGAACCTCATATAAATAGAACTCCGATTTCTTCTTATTG
Organism: Cibotium barometz; assembly: GCF_041138505.1. Lineage (NCBI taxonomy): Eukaryota > Viridiplantae > Streptophyta > Polypodiopsida > Cyatheales > Cibotiaceae > Cibotium > Cibotium barometz. Next base: position 4,253,124 of record NC_141108.1, on the reverse strand, counting down.
AAGTAAAGCTCGTTGCTTTCGAGCAATTTGATTAACTTTTTCGACGTCAATGTCGTGCCGCTTTTTTCAACGTCAATGTCGTACCGCTCTTCCGTAGCTAAGAAAATCATATGCCATCCAAAAAGATGAAGACACTTTTCTATCAAGTCCTTGAAAACATGCATCATCATGTGGTTTAATGTAGTTGGGATGCTGGTTAAATGACCACGAATTCATAGTAGGCCTTCCGAGTTTGGAATGGGGTTTTGGGGATGTCCCTGTCCACAATTCTTATGTGATGGTAGCCACTTTTGAGGTCAATTTTTGAAAATAACTGTGCTCCATTCAGCCTCTCTTAAGATATAATCGATCCAAGGCATAGGGATCTTGCTCTTTATCGTTAGCTTATTGAGCGCGCGATAATCTACACAAAGTTTGGAAGATCTATTCTTCTTTCTCACAAAGAGGAACGGGGCTATGAATGGAGACACACTAAAACGTATGAAACCAGATCGTAGCAATTCTTGGAGTTGACGATCCGACTCCGTCTCCATGGCCTTGCTCAAGCGGCATGGAAACTTACTTGGGGGTTCGGAACCTCGGAGGAGCTCAAGTTTATGCTCCTTTGGTCTAAATGAGGGAAGTTTGGGAGGCAAATTGTCCTGAAGGAAGATCTTCAAGAACTGGTGATGTAGAGCCTTGTACTTCTTCGAAGCACTGGCCACGGTGTGGGTGGTCGAAACGTAGATCACTACACATTGTGCGCCTTTTCGAATCTCTCTTTTAGCCTATAGATGGCTAATAAAGTTAGGTATCCCAGCACACTTAATGATTATTGGGGCCTTTGACACATTTCGGGTAATCTAGAACGTGTGTTGGTCCCAATCAATGTCTAGAGTAAACTTGTGAAAAAACCATTGGATCCCTAAGACTATGTGTGCCACTCCTACAAGAGGGGCAACCATGAAATCCCGCACAAATTCTGTGCCTTGCATGACTAATTTAGCCCAGCGAGCTTCAAACTTGATGCTCATTGTCATGTCTGTGCTAAATCCCTTCACTTTCTTGTCTGCCGAGGTCAACGAAAACTGGGCTCGTCGAGTGGCCTGTTTCGTGACCATGCCATCTGTACTGCCACTGTGACTTTGTGGCCACCTATGTAGCCAAAGGTCTTGAGCAATTTGTTACGCTCATACTCTGCGTCATGGTTGCCCTTCCGTGTGTGAGGCTGGCTCACCACGGCAGCTCTCGAGGCCGGGGTGGTGGTTTGACCAAGGGTCTTCTTAGGGCAATTCCTAAGAGTATGTCCTTTTGTGTGATAGAAGAAACACCACCCCTCCTCCTTGTACTATTTGCGCTCTTTGGCACTGAGCACAGCTTTCTGGTCTAGAGTAAGGTGTGTTCCATTGTTCGAGTTCTTGGAGCTAGAGGCTCTTGGGGTAGATCTTGACTGGGTCTGATTCTCTCTCTTGCCAGGGGCAATGGCTGCCTTGGCTACTCCGGGCTGGGAGGTCTTCAGGTTCCCGTTGTTACACTTCATCTCGGCACTTAGGGCAAGCGAAAGTGCGTGATCAAAAGTTTTTGGTTCGAACATGCACACATCCCATCAGATTTGCGTGTCCAAAACGTAGAGGAATTGTCCTCTTTTGTCTGCGTCCATTGTTTAAGTTCTTGGAGCTAGAGGCTCTCGGATAGATGCTGACTGGGTCTGATTCTGCCTCTTGCTAGAGACAATGGCTGCCTTGGCTAATTTGGGCTGGGAGGTCTTTGGTTTCCCGTTGTTACACTTCATCTCGGCACTTTGCGCAAGTGAAAGTGCTCGATCAAAAGTTTTCTGGTTCAAACATGCACACATCCCATCAGATTTGTGTCCCCAAAACGTGGAGGAATTGTCCTCTTTTGTCTACGTCCAACTTTTATAACTGTAAAGCCAAGTGAGTGATTTTGTTTGCAAATTGTAGGACAGGTAGCACGTTTGGCGCAAACCCCAAAACTCGTCCTCGAGTCGCTTAAGATAATGAGGCGGTAGAAACCGTTTCTTGAGGTCAATGACAAACTGGTCCCACTTGTAGGCAACAGCTCCATAGTTGGAATTGACTTGGGCCCAGTGAGTCCACCATGAGATGGCTTCCCTTCGATGTATTAACTAGCTTACACCACCTTCTCTATGTTTGACTTCCTACCAACATTAAAGTAGGCTTCAAATTGATGAATCCAAGAGTTTAGAGTTGTGGGATCGAGTTTATTGCTTTACTCACTGAAGTTCACCTTCTCGTGAAGATGAGTCGAGCAAGTTGCGGTGGGTAGTACTGACCTTGTGTCGAGAACTGCAAGGTATCGCTTGTGCTCCAAGTGTCGTTGGTCGTGGAGTGCACCAACGCAGGCTACCGCCTGTGTTCGAAGCTCTACCTCTTGTACCTGCATTTCATATAACGCACGGGAATGCTGTGTTAACTCCTCAAGGGAGGTAGCCGAAGCATGGATCTGGGAAGGGTGCTCGGTGTTGACTAGTGGAGGAGGGGGGGGGGATGGGTGTCGAGGCTTCTCGAAGAGGTACCAAGGCCTGTATAGAAGCTGTACATGCTTGCATCCGTTCCCCTTGTTGTCCAATTCCCCTGTATAGGTTCAGCAACGCGGAGATGGTACAAGGCAGCGGCACAGGGCGGCGCAAAGGGCTGTGCAGCAGCGGGTAGGTCTGCAGGAAGGACTGGTCAGGCAGAGGCAGCCAGGGGGATACACTCTCTCTCCCTTCCTCGCTTGCTATGAGTCGCACAGCAGCACTGGTGTTTTTTTCTTTGGATGAGCTAGTGGGCTGTCCTGCTGGAAACGCAGGACTGTTCTCTCTCTCTCTCTCTCTCTCTTTCGTGGAAGTGGCTGCAGCAGACATACGGGTTCTCTCTCTCTCTCTCTCTCTCTCTCTCTCTCTCTCTCTATCCTTCTTGGCACAGCCACGTGGGCTGGACTGCAGGAGGGCAGAAACGTAGGACTGAGCAGGAAACCCACAGTCGCGTGGGCTTTTCATTCTCTCTTGGAAGGAGGCGTGGGGCGGCTTTGAGACTGTTTATGGGCTGTTTTGGTTGGCTGCAAGTACAGGTCACTTGGATGTGTTTCCTGGCATGGAATTGATGCAAGCTTGCATGGGTGCATGTTCATAGAGCAGATTGCTTTCTTCTTGCTTGAAAGGAACAGAGGGACCTATAGTTGTGGGCATATCTATGTTTCCAGATGTTTCATGAGGAAACAGGTCACTAGATGTATGCCGTTGTTGGCACTGTCTTTGAATGGTGTTGTGTATGGTTCTGTGTGGAAACATGACAAATGTTTCAAGGGGAAACAAGCCTAAGGGTTTCATGCGGAAACATGTCGTAGGTTTCTCGAGGAAACATGTGTTTTTGGTTTCTCTAAGAGATAGGTCACATGCAGGCAGTGGGTATAGCAATGGACACATGTTTGGTACAGTCTTGCTGCCAATTGGACAAGGGTTCGGGAATCCATGATTGAGATGGATAGTACCCTTGGAAGGTAGAGGGGGTTGGTACATGTGTGTTGATTGTCTGGTTTGCTGTGTTGTGATGCGAATTCTCTTTTGGGAAACAGTTTGGAGTCGTCATTGTGATGCAGGAGCACTGGATGTGTCAGGGTGTGATGCTGTTCATAGGGTGAGAGGCTATGGATGGTTGTGGCAGCCCTGATCATGGGAGAAAGCTTCTGTATGCAGGACTCAATGTGTGGGAGTCTTTTGATGTGAACAATAGCTGGACTTGTTTGTGGATGCCGAGTGGACAAGAAGCCATGATGCAGGGTCTTTGCAGGCTTCAAGAGTTCTACTGTGACGGCTGAGTTTCCAACCTTATTGTAATCAAAGCTCTTATAATCAATTAAAGAAATACCGCAAGGAGCGCCATTGCGTTTTGGGGCCAATCAGTGTTTGTGTACTGTTTGTAGGAGCACTCTAGCTCTCCATGTTTGTTTTCCTTTTCTAGGTTTTCAAAGGTGTTGAAGTGTATTGTGTGCAAGTTTGTTTTTGCACCGCCCTTTGGTTTTGTTTGAAGATCGAGGCCGGTTTACGTTTTAAAACCCCTCGATCAAAAGCTTGATAACGATGACGAAGATGGTCTTCTTGTACTCTCCCACGAACTCGATGATGAAGGTGAGGATAATCTCCAAGCTTCAATGAATGAGGAGAAGGGAGAGGTTCATGCTTCTTTTATACCCAAGGGGGGGGTCTTGCTTTTTGCCAAAAGCTACCATGCTTTGCTTTTACTTTTGCACTATGCTTTTCTCTTTATTCTTTTAATAATAGAATATTACTCAACTTTTGTCAAAGTTCTTTAAGTTTGCTTTTCCAACTTCAGGTCTTTTCTTTTTGGCCTTGTAGCCGCTTTTTGAAAAAGCGGCTAAGGGCTTTACCCTTCATGAGTGAAACTCGAAGTGAACATTCCAACGGTTAAGCCAAGAGTCTACAACCTCCTCTCCACAGGCCAAGCTAGTCAGCCTCGGTGTCCCATACCACCAGATCCCGTCCTAAGGGATACTCAGCAAGACCGCCTATGAACCGCCATGTCCATGGTAGGAGTAAGACTACTCTAGTCTAGGCACAGACCAATTGTCAAATATGATAGTATATGATCACAATCATGTCCATGTCCATGGCAGGACTCAGGAGTAAGACTACTCTAGTCCAGGCACAGACCAATTGTCAAGTATAATAGTATATGATCACAATCATCCATCAGTCACTTATATAGTGACTACTGCCGCCATAAATAACCATCCAATGACAAATAGTGAGTAACCGTGGGTTATTAATAATAATGAACCCTAGTCGGGTTATCTATAATAATGAACCCTAGCCACCTGTATGTAACTTGTATGTAGCCTAATCTTAGTGCTTCCAAACGTTGTCGAGATTAGGACCTAATCTCGAGGATTAACATCAGGTACATAATACCTACTATGGTAAGGAGCCCTTAGTGTCATATTTCAGAACATTTGGATGTGATTGTTTTATGGATGTTTCAGACCCATCAAGGACCTAGTGGGATGCCTAATGCAGAAGGTGTACCTTTCTAGGGTACAATATGGAGTCAAAGGGTTATAAACTTTACGACCGTGAGGCAAAGAAGATCGTGGTTAGCCATGATGTGGTGCTCGTGGAACAACCCCACCTGGTGGAGGAGGCTTCCTTTACTTTATCTATCATTGAAGATGTAGCCCAACAGATACAACGACTAGATGCAATACCACATGCACCCGTTTCAATGGGAAAGAGGAGGCCTCCACCCATTTTACAGGAGAGAATTTGAAGACGAAGATGATAGGCTTGCTGAAGCACAGAGGAAAGTGCCATATCCAAAGTGGGTGAAGCAGCTTTTTGACGGAAAGCTCCCCCAGCTTTTGAAGACGAGCCGACAACTGCGCGTTGCTCAAAAAGACAAGAGGAGGAGAAGAGGGAACACACACACATTGTCAATACGGCCTTGATGAGACTAAGATAATGAAGCTGCAGGATTACATCTTCATTTCTCAACACAAGTATGTAGGAGAAATATTGAAGCCCTGTCTTGCTATACTGATCCATAGCCCTAAGCTTGCTTAAGAACATTGATGCTAATTAACATGGTTAAGACATAGGAGAGAGAAGAAGAGAGTTTAGGTGTCACGTTTTCTTGTATTACTAAGGTACAAAAAGGTAACTTGATGCTTGTACATGATGTAGGGCTATGGCTTGTACATGATGTAGGGCTATGGTCAGCCCCATAGGGGTGACCTAGGCCCCTTCTACATGTCCTACTGATTCTATGAATGAGGGACCGATGATCTAATGATTTCTGCTGAATACTGATTTATGCTTATATATGAGCTTGGAGTGCTGGTCGGTCAGGGACGCGACATTCCCTTCTGCTAAACTTGATGACGGGGTGGACACTCTGTCATCCTTCCTCCTTGGACTTCTACTGACCGCCCTTTGGTATGGCTGAGTGCAAGTTAGTTGGCATCCCCATGGAGGTTGAAGTTGTCTGCAAGAGACACTTCTCCACTTGTGGATATGAAGGAATACATGAAGTTGGTGGGGAGTTTGATCTTCTTGTGCAAATACAAGCCGGCCATTAGCTTTGCAGTTGGTGTGTTGAGCAAGTTTTCAAATCAGCCCATAGAGAACCATTGGAAGGCAGGGATGTGGGTGTTAAAATACATGCGAAGTATAGTTGGTGCGACATCGTCTATACCTCGGGCAAGATGTTGAGTGGATTTTGTGACTGGGCGCTGGGGCAAGAGATTGTGATAGCAGGAAGTCAATTTCTAGTTATTGTTTGTCACTTAGGTCTGGAGTTACCTTCTGGATCAATAAGAAGCAACCTACTGTGGCACTTTCTTCTATAGAGGTTTAGTACAAGGCATCATGCTATGCTTCATCTGAAGTAGTTTGGTTTAGGAGAATTTTGGGGGACATGGATGTGTGGCTTAGGAGTAGACAACTGAGTTGTTGTGTGACAATCAAAGTTGCATGGCAATTGCGAAGAATCTTGCATCTTGTTTTAGTTCAGCTTCTTTTATTTTTTTCTGATGAATGGCCTTTACGGCATTCTTAGTCAAGGGGCCATAATAGCCTCTAAGTTTGCTACTGGTGAAGAATCCTTGTATTTTGACACCGCTAGGTGTTTCAATGTGCGTTGATCCTTGCGGGGTGAGTTCGTGAACAAGGAATGGTTCCGATCCTTTATACTTTAGCTTATGCTTTTGGTTTTCAGTGCTGTTCAAGAGAACCATGTCCCCGACTTCGATATCTTTATCCTTGAGCTTTCCATCGAACCATTCCTTGTGTTTCAGCTTTTCGACTATTATTCTGTAGAGGGTGCACAGTTGGGCTTCATCCAAGCATTCAAGTTCAAATATTTGATCGGTTGTTGGAAATCAAGCTCCACCCTCATCATCACTGTCACTGTGCGGGTGACGGCGGGTTGCTCTATTTTGTAAGGCCCTCTGTATGAGAAGTAGCCGTTGTCACTTACTGTTGGTCTCAGTTGTAGTCAAGTATGGCTCCAGTCGGGTGCTGTGGCCGGTTCGGTCCATTTGGACCAGTCGTAGAGTGGCCGACATTGGCTGACCCCTGTCTACTATATATATACGAGTTCATCAGTCTTCATTTTATATCGAGATCAACAGCTTTAGATCTATCTTCATTGTGTTGTGTGCCCTTGTTGTCCATGACATCCTCTCTCCAGAGTCTACCTAGATCGCCATCAAAGCTCCTTGCTGGAACACACAGGTGGGCAAACACCATTAGTTTGGTTTGCAAACAATAATTCAGCATTATTCTTCATATCTCTTTCTTCAAGTTCTTTGTCTTGTGATCAAGTTCCCCTTGGTGTATTTTCTTAAAACAAAGCCTATTTTAAGTAGATTAAAGGTTAGCCAAAGAATTAACTTCCCCCCAAAGATCAATCAGTGCACTAGGTCAAAAAAATGATGCTTGCATTCAAGGGGAGGCTCTTAACTCTGTCTCTGACCTCCAGCAAAGGAGGTGCATTCCCAGTGAACCCATTTCTATTGTCGCATTTGTTTGGGCACTATGCGACACTCTTCTTTTGTATGCATTATTGTGGATAATGTGATTTAATGATAGTTGGTAACATATAAAGTTGTATTCTGCATTAGCCTCATAATGAGGTCTGTCTTTTCTTTTGTTCAGATATATTCCTTTCAGGCGTTTCCAGCTGCCCTCTCTGGACAGGAAGAATTTGGAAGTGGTGCAAAGTGAAGAGATCATTCCTGTGCTTCTTGATGAGATAGGACGTGGTGCATCGGGTTCCGTAGTCCGAAAGTGTTCACTGGGATCCATTACTGCAGCTGCAAAGGTATGGCTGGCTGTAGTTCAAAGGATCTTAAGATTGAGCCTTTCTTCTATAACTCATAAAAAGTGGGTGTATGTTTTTAGGTACATTTGGCTGATCAGGCAAGCGAGATGCTGTACAAAGATGTGGTGAGCAGGTTTCTCAGTGAGCTGCGAATCCTCTGCAGTCTGGGGGAACATCCTCATATAGTTTCTTTTTATGGTCATGAATTCAGCTCTGTACCGGCGATACCACTTGATGGCAAGCAGGGTGGTGAAGCTATTCAGTTGATGATATTTATGGACTACGCACCAGGTTTCTCGTTAGAGGTGTGAACCAGTGTTTTTTATGATTAGTACCAACTGTAATGGCCTTGGACTCTTTATTTACTTACTTTTCCTCCCTTCAGGCTGTGTTGACTAGGTACGCAAAGGAAGGTAGGACACACATGCCTATTAAGCAAGCAGCTTATGTATCAAAAGCTATCATACAGGCCCTGTCTTTTGTTCATTCCAAAGGGATTGTGCATAGGGATATCAAGAGTAGCAATGTACTAGTGGATCTTGACGGGAAGGGCACACCTTCAGTTAAGCTCTGTGATTTCGATAGTGCTGTTCCTCTCTCATCATCCTCAGCTCACACTTGCTATCTAGCTCATCGTGGCATTCCACCTGTGGAAGTGTGCGTCGGTACACCTCGTTGGATGGCTCCAGAGGTGTTCCGGGCCATGTATAGTCAACGACCTTATGGCTTGGTAAGTTGAGTTTGAAGATCTTAATGGGAACTTCATGTTGATTGCATGATTTTCATTTTGTTGGTTACTCTCTGCAGGAAGTAGACATGTGGTCTTTTGGTTGTTTGCTATTTGAGATGCTGACTCTTCAAGTTCCTTATGCTGGACTCCCTGAGGCTCAGATCCAATCACATATTGAGGTTATATTCTTTTCTAGTGGTTTTACTGCTTTTCTGAGATTGGATGATAAATCGTGTATTTATATACGTTGCAGATGGGACAACGACCTCAGCTGCCCACAGAAATTGAGAATTTGTTCTCTGAGTCTGCGTCTGTTGATGACGAGGCTAGTAATTTGGGTACTGTGTCTGATGGAGAGCGAAAAATCATGAAGGTGCTTGTAAGCTTGTTCAAGTCGTGTACGGAGTCGTGCCCTCACAGTCGACCTACAGCCCTCAAAGCATTCAAAGCTTTATCAATGCTATTGGATACCGACTTGATTGATCAATCAGATGACATTATTATTAAAACTGACATTCAGGACAAAACATGCCCATCAAATTCGATTGAGGACTCTAGTCTAGAGAAAAGGGAGGTAGGCCTAAGTGATGGACACACAAAGTTTGAGGATTTACATGACTGTCATAGCAGGAAAGATGATACAACTTTGATGAAAGAAATAAAAAGATGATGTTTTTCCTTGAAAGCTCCAAGTTTTGGTGGTGGTTTTCTTTTTAAAAGAAACGTGTGAGAAAGTAGCCAAATATTTTCTTAAGGTTGAAACGCACACGTGCAGGCATGCACAAGAAAGAAGAGAGTTTTCTATTAAGGATCCTCCATTGTTCAAGCAGGCATGCACAAGAAGAAAGAGTTATCTATTAAGGATCCTCCATTATTGTGCAAGAGGTCAGAGATGGTGCTGAATCGCCCATGTTTATCATTTATTGATCGTCGGATGGTAGAGACGGTGTGAAAATTTCCCATTGACAAACAAATAATTATGGACACTTGTGCAGCTCCTTTCACTGTGGTAAGAAGTTGATGGATATCCTTGTAGTGCCCAATCGCTTGAATGGGTACTTGGTGCCAGTATCTTGGAAAAGCTAACATGCATGTGCTTTATGCTAGTAACAAAAAGGGAAGGTTAGAACTGAAATACTGAGTTGACCCCTTTTATTGCTAAAGGCACTTCGACACACGTGGGTGGGTTGTGGGTGCAAGGTTTTTTTGTTCATGATGTAGTGAAGGCTGTAGTACTTTTGAGGTTTTCCATGGGGCGCTGAGGCATCAAGTTGCCACAATTGTGGTGACTTGTCCAAGAAGATTATGTTGCTTTTTACCATCCTTTGCAGTTAAAGAATCACCACCATCGCTGCACAAATGTCGTTGCTACTACAATAGGTCGTGGTTTGAACTCTGGCTAGGTACCGTGCTCAAAACCCTTTTTGGCATTATGGTACTACTCTCTTGCTAAAATGTACTAGCTACAATCCCTACAATTTACTGTATTCAATTCCTCTGAAAAAGATAACAGCTAGTCTTTCAAAAAAAAGAAATATCATGTGATTAGCTCGTTAGCAGGTGAGCTTTTCATAGTCACATTGGAAACTCTCAATCTATAAGCTTTTCAAACTTGCACTTCCCCCCAATAAAATTATCCCGATAGCAAATTCAATCTATGGGCTTTTTGAAACCGATGTTACAGATCGATTGTTACATCATGAAGCCATTAGGAGTGTACACTTCAGCATTTAATCACTTAAGCTCGTTACATCATGAAGCCATTAGGAGTGTACACTTAAGCATTTAATCACTTAAGCTGTTAATGCTATCTTGAGAATAATTAAGGCGTCCTAGTCAAAGGTCTTAGGAGTTCGTATTGACTAACTTTTACAGTTAGGCCAATAGTGTGATGAGTTTTCTAGTCAATCAAGTTAATTGGCTAGTTTAGAAAAAGGACTTTGAATAATATTTGGTTTTTGTATTGCAAACATGCTAATTATAGCCATGTTTATGTCATTGCCACTTCACCACAAAAGGAGGTATATGTGGAGATGCTTGAATTGTTGGGTTGGTGGGCCTCTCTTGTGCATGACATGACAAATGCAAACAATGCACTCATTCCCTCTCTACTTGGCATTCACCAAAAAGGAATAAATCTTTTTTGAATTAAACCTTCAATTCATGTGCTACAGTGAGCAACCCTCACACCAACAATTCATTGTTTTCTCGAAATCATAGAAGTACAATGTATTTTCACCACAATAAAAAAGTAAAGCTAAACTTTTCAACCAACCAAAAGTATTGTACCTGTTGGTTCATGTGACACCACCTTTTAAATGTAGTGTGGATCCTCGTGAAGGTCATTTGCTTTGTTTGTGCTCTTCAAACAATAACTAGCATGGAAAAGGCACGATTGATACAACTAATCATATGTAAGTTGGCCAAATCTCAAAGGAAATTGTGAAAATAAGGAAAATTGGGCAAATATAAACAAGGTCAACACAACTTTTGAACTCTCCTTTGAACATGCACGTAATTATGTAATGGTGGAGAGCTCATATACTTCGTAAAAAAATAAATCCAAAATTTGGATCGTTTATTTTTTATATTTGAGCAAAGGTTTTCAAGTGCATTTTTTTTTTCTTAAAAATTAGTGGTTTACAAAATTACATGACTAAACGTGTGCTAGATATTTAACAAAACATTATGTACTTGTTTCAATCTTAAATGATCACATTGATGAACTTTATATCGACCTCACATCGTAAGAAAAATGCACATAACAAGAACAAATCATAGTTAGTGCAAGCAAGCACCTGTTCAAATATTCAAACATGGAATGTAATTGTATGCTAAAATTGGACTAATACTAAAAAAATTCTACATAGCCCGTGCACCAAGGTAAAAATTCTAAATGTTTTCTAGTCCATCATTGAAAATACCTAGTGGTGAACTGTTGTGCTTTCTTGTAATTTATTATATCTAAGAATAAGCCTTTTCCTTCTAATATTTATTTTTTTAAAATTAGTGTTTATTTGTTGTTTTGTTTGGGAGTAGTGTTTGAATGAGATGAGAAATAGTTAATATAAACTATTCGATTCAAGAAATATTAAAAAAGCGATAAAAAATAATAACATAATGGGGCGTATTGCATTAATAACTATTTGTGTTCTGTGGTATTGTTTGGTAGCTAGGACTTGTTTGAGATGCATTGGTATGGTATATTCTTTGGGATAATGACTATAGGTGAGCCACTGTGCCTTGTCCACTGTATATATGAATCCAAACTTTAGTAACTTATTTATTTCTTCCTTCACTTGCCATGTATAGTTTGGTTTCATTCAGTATCTACCTTGTGTAATGGGTATTGCATCCTCCTTTATATTAACCTTGTGTTGGTAGAAGCTTGGGTTGATCCCTTTCACATCTATGTAGCTTCACGTACACACACATCCTAATATGATATTAGCATTTCTTAGAGCTCCTTTTTGAGATCTTGGCTCAATTTGGTGCTTTCACCAAGCAAGATTCTTTCTCATCACCCAGATTTACTTCTGTGAGCTCATCCTCTTGCACTCTAACATTATACTTTTTCCCTCTTCGAAAGTGGTCTATGCTATGCAAATCCCATGAGGACACTCTTGATCGGGGGGATATCTCTACTTTGTGACTTTTATTGTGACTACTTCAGGCACACTAGGGTGTATCAAAGGTTTTTACATACTTTAGACACTTTGTTTCTATGGGACTGAAAATATGTTTACATGTAAAGCTGGCACCCTTTGTATAGATCTAGGGGTGGGGGGGGGGAGTATATATCAATGGAGTTTCATGTATGTATGGTTGAAAGAGACAAAAAGCATCAATGCACGATACCTTATACACCTCAACAAAATTGTGTAGCTAACAGATCGCTCATGGAGATAACATGTTGCATGGTTAAGGGCCAAGATTTTCCTCATGTTCTTTGGCTAGAGGTAGTTATGTATGCCACTTATAGGCTAAAGAAATGCCCCACCAAAGCCTTGCAGACATTTACCCATTATGAAGCTTGGAATGGCAAGAAGCCCTCTCTGGTTCATTTGCGTGTTTTTGGTTATCTTTCTTATGCTCTTATGAGACTGAGCAACAACACAATAAGCTGTGGATGATAAGGCGGTAAAATGTTATTTTGTGGGATATAGCTCAGAAAGGAAAGGGTATAGACTCTTTCATCCGGCCACAAAGTGGAATTTAGTGAGTAGAGATGTTGTCTTTGTTGATCAGTTTAGCCCATGCTTTTATGCAAAAAACAACAAAATGTATGCTCACATGACATCTTTGATACACTCCTACCTTTGTACGATGCCGAACAGCCATACATGGAGAAAATGAATGCTAAAAAGGTGTTGCAAATCAATCCATACCGGTTGAAAATCCACTCGAATATCACCCCCACAAATTAGCGTATCGATGAGGTAATTATGGATGATGTATACATGCATTTAAGAGTTTGCCAAAACGGTTGGTGTAAACATTGCAAGATAGCAAATTAGCTACTCCTTTACCTAGTAGGATACATGCAGGTCTCCTTATGTGTCTTATTTTTTTGTGAAGAGTACTCTCTATGTCAAGAGAGGAGTAAAGATTATTTTTTGCTCATCATTTTATACGTTGATGACATGTTGCTCATAAGCCCAAATGAGGAGAAGGTTTTAGTCTTCGAGGCTGAATTACATGTGTCATTTGAGATGATAGATTTGGGCTCATTGCATTATTATTTGGGTATATAATTTATGCAACATGATGATGGTATTGTGATGCAGTCATAATACATACAGAGACTACTTACATGGTTTGGTCTTGAAGATTATAAGCTTGTTGCTACAACAATAGAGACAAGTGCTAGGCTTAGCCTCTAGGATGTGGGTGAACCATTTGATGCATCACTTTATCAACAGAGTAGGCTATTGGTGCCTCATCATCTATCAAGGCTAGACATTTAATTTGGGGTCTTTGAGTTGAACAGATTTATTAAGCTACATGCTTTCACTGATTCTGATTTGGCTAGATTTTATGACATGTGAGTGTTCATCAGTGGCTTTTGCTTCTTTCACCTTGGTGATTTATGTATATCATGAATCACCAAGAAGCAGCCAACAGTGGCCACATCGAGATGTGAAGCTAAGTACAGGGTAGCTCTTACAATGACTATGAAGTGTGCATGGATGAGACTCCTTTTGGCAGATCTTGGTGTTGGACATCAGTCCCCCACCTCCATCTTGCGAAGAACCCACTGTTTCATGCTTGCGCAAAGGACATTGAGGTGCATTATCATTATGTCAAGGAGAGGCTCATCGTAGAAGAGATTATCATGGTTAATGTCTCTACACACGACAATGTGGGCATGAAGGCTCTCTCAAGAGACATGTTTGAAGCTTTTTGCAAAGCTTTGGACTTATTGCCATTTAGGGATTGATCAACCATAGGATCCTTGTACATGTTCACATCATGACTACAAAGGGGATTTGTAGCCATTTATATGGTAGTGATATTTGGATGTAGGCTAATAATGGGTCAGGGCGCTTTTTTCCTCTTTAGGAGGTTTTTTCCCCTGAGCATATGTACACACTCTTATGAGTGTGTAAGTGACCTTATCATATCACTTCAATTATACCTCACTCATTCTCTACTTTTGAGTGTTGTGCTTCCATCTATCTCTCCTTGCATGTTGCATCTATGTGTGTGTTGCTACATTGATCTTCAATCTAACAATTTCTCCCACCCCTTCCACCTCAAACAAGGCTACCTTCCTCTTTGCCATCAAAATTTGTGTTCTCTCTTGCCTTACATACATCTCTTCCATCCTTGCTCTTCCTCTTCGATCCCTTCTCTTCCTCTTCCATCCCTCCTCTTTTCTCTTTCCTCCTACCTCTATACCACCTCCTATCACCCTGCTTTTGGTTTCTATTGTCATAGGTCATTCTACTTGGTGTTGTAGGCCTCTATCCTTGTCAAGTGTCATAATCATTCCTAGTTTCAATGCTTATATTCAATGAAGAAGAAGAAGAAAGTATCAAGGCCCAAAGCATCAATATTTTAATGTGGATATATGGTCACCTTGTTGGTTGATGCTTACATCCATACTTAAAAAAATTTACAATTTTTTGTGTGGGAAAGATTGGGAGAAATCTTGCAATCTATCCCATTTCTTTATTTCATTCACATATAAGGGGATGTTCAAATTGCACTATAATAGTACATGACCATAGTGAGATCTTGCAACAGCCCTTGGATACATAATATACTCATGAGCTAATGCATAAGAAGAGCTCTTATGCAAAATAGCTCTTATTAACCTCTCATTGTGGTAGGTATAGCTTCTGGTTGGTTGCCATTGGGTTTGAATGAACACACAAGCTCTTGTTTATTTATTGAATGGCTTGCTTAGTGTTACTTGGGTTTCCATTCTTGTCAATTTTTAGGTGAAGTTGTTGGGGTTAAAGTCAGTGGGGGTGAGGCTGTCTTCACTTGGTTCAATTTTGGCAACCATATGATAGGATTACCATCATAGTATCCTTGTTGTTGAAGCACGTGCACCTGCACCCATCTTTGATGAACATTATAATTTGGTGGCTAATGCTGTTGGTGTTGAGGTTTCTTTCTTTGTGCAGGCTTAGGGGAGCTTTTGATGCGCTTGGGAATCTAAGCTTTGGTATTTCCTTGGTAGTACCCTTGTGCTTGTAGTAATCTTTTTGGTACCCACACTTGTTGACTTGGTGTTGTTCTTTGAGGAACTCGCATAGGCTTTTGTGGACGATGTTGTGGAGTACTTTTATTTTCCTTGGCCTCTGAGGAGAGGCTTTGATGATCGAGGCACCCAAATTGGATTAGTGCTTTCGTATAGCCTTGGGCTACAAGTAGCTGCTTCTCCACACCCACATTTTGATACCATTAAGATACTTGGCCCTTTTGGTTGTCCTGGTTGATTTTTCTTTTTAATTGAAGTGGAAGGTATGGGACCCTCTGTCACATTGGTTTGTGCTGAGGTTACGGGTTTGAGACTCATGGGTGTTGTTGTTGATGAAGCTTGAGTCTCTTGCAGAGTGGTGGTTGCTGATGTGGAGGCTTTTGAGCATGTAGCCCCCTCTTTTGGCGAGGTTGGTTGATGAAGAGGCGTTTGCTTTGGGGCTTTTTCCTTGAGTTGCTTCTTTGAGATAGATGGTTTCCGTTGGTGATCTTCTTTAGGAATAGCGGTTGATTGCGTGGTTTTAGCATTAGAATTTGTTGGTGAGGATGGAGTGGAGTGGGTAGATGCTTTATCCGAGTTGGTCATTAATGCAGATGATGGTAGGTCATTGTGTAGAGGGGCTTCTGTGGAAGAGGCTTGTAACTTTTTGCGTTTAACATCATAGAAATCCATTAGGGTTGGATCTTCTCTCTGCTGGCAGTATGGTTTTTTCAACTTTGTGTCGTTGACCATCATGATGACCCTATCGCTAGCAAAGTACAGTGGTGCTTGGGCAGCAATGGTCCATTTATGCCCCAAGATCAAATCTACTTCCAACACATACTCAACCACAAAAAACTTGCAAGTAAGGGGGTTAGTTTCAATATACATTGTATGTTCAAAGTACCCCAGACATGGCATGTTCAAGTCTTGTGTAAATGGAATTATTTCAGGATGAGCCGTCGTGAGTGTTGGTTGACCTAACAAATCCCATAACTCGAGTTCTGCTCTCGTGTTGGAGCTGTGCTTGAATTGTGGTGATTTTATTGGAAAGTTCCAATCCAACCATAATTCTTGGAATATTCTCAGTAAGATATGTTGGAAGTTCCAACTCTTCCAAGGTCTCGTCCGCCCATAAGAGAAATTGCACAATGCATGCAGGAGTGTTCAAGGTGACTGTTTGCCATGGATTCATCAAGTGAATACAAAGAGTCACCTATCCAAGTTCCACCAAGGATGACATCATACTCAAGGAGATCTGTGGTAACATGGAATTTAAATTCCACATCTCCACCATCAATTGTTTGAGTAGAATAGCTAAAGTAACATGGAACTTCAATGTTTTGTCCATTGGCTCCTCTTGCAAGGCCATTGTCTTTAGGGATGAGTTTAGGTTTCCCCAATGACACCCAAGTGTCTATTATCATGATGATATGACTAGCTCGAGGGCTAATCAACGTGTGTTTGCGCTTAACATCATTGTCCGTAGGGAAATCCAACTATATCATGATAGAACCTTCAAGAGGAACCATGGATATTTTAGTTTTAAATCCCGTTTCGGTTTCATATTCCCATTCACTTTCAATCTCTTTTTGGTTCTCAGCTTTTTCAAGAGTACCCAATGTGTACAATGATACACTCAGTCCTCTGACAATTCTAACTAAGGTCTGTTTAGAAACTTGTCAATCCTCATAGTCTTGTTTTATGGAGTTCTTTATGTCTTGGTATAACTCATGTTTATCCTTTAAAGATGCAAGTACCGATGCTATCCTGGCTTCACCATGAGAGAAGAGTATTCCTCCAAATGAGGTTTTGAGAGACTGCTTTAATTTCGTAAGGGATTTATCAAATTCCTCACGTGCTTTTTCAACCACATAATTTGTGTAATCTGCCTCTAATGACTCTTCCATAGAGAGTACGTCTTCCTCTTGAAAGGGAAAGCGATACTCCTTAGGTTCTTGTATTTTGGTTGCTTTTCTAGGATTGGCATTATGAGGTTCAATTACAACCGGTGATCCTGTAAGATACTCAATAATGCTAAGCATGCTCTCCTAAGCTTGCTTTTTACATTCCACATATGTCATATGATCATGATTTTCAATATGGGGGGTGGTTGGGCGGGTTCTAGTTTCGTGATTGGTCTATTGAGTGCACTGAGTGACGAAGCACAACTTATTTCATCCTCACTAAGTGACGTACTAGAACTTGTTTCATCTTTTGAATTTCTTTGGATCGTGAGGTTTTCATTATGTTTGCCCATGCGACGAGCACATTTTCTTTTGGGATTTTTGTGTCACACATGTGGGTGTCGTGGTTTCTGTGTTGGTAGCCTTTGAGGTGGATGCTTCTTCAACATGTGTAGCTTTTGGCTCTTTTGGGGTCTGTCCTTTATTTCAGCTTTGGTTTTGATTGTTTGTTGTCCCTTGTTTTTCTTGGTTTTAGAAGGTTTTGTTTTCTGTTTTGGTTTCTGCTTTAAGGCATGTTCTTCAACCCATTTCGAATTGTTATCTTTTGTGTTCTTTTTGACCGTTTCTTGTGCTTTGGCTTGCAATCGCATAAGCACATTCAAGGATACTGTGGAAAATTGCCCGTTTTATATACTTAAGATGTTTAGAGTTGTATTCTATGAGACAGGTTGCAGTGAAGTAACTTGCCTAAGGCAATCTTGGAACACGTGATCGATGCCACAACATTCACACAGGGGTTGCAAAGTGTCCGTGATTGTGGGCATGAAAGTATTCCAAACTGTGCAATCAGCCACCTTGTGCGATCCACAATAATAGAAACACTGAAGTGTTCGATTAATAGCTTCCTGAGCAGTTTCTACCCTTTGGACTGTTTTTGCTTGGTGCACAGGAGATGAAGGTTTTGAGTTATTTGTAGATGAATTGGGACATTGTGTAGTGTCATGACCAAAGGTTTTGCAATATATGCAGTACAACAGAAAAACAGGTGCCTTATACACACAATGAGGATTAGGATGGTCGTAGTGATTGCACTGAACAAAAGGCATTTCGCTCATCACTTGGACATGCATTAAGAATGTTTGGTTTTGAAGGATCTCATCCTCTCTTAGAGATGTCGATTGAAAATTTTTAAGCAAGGCTGTATATAGAATTCAGGGAATGACAATTTCAAGATCAATCTTTCTTTTGCCATTGCTTCACTTGGTTTAGATGAGGAACATCTCGTATCATGATCATCTTCCATCATGTTGTCATCTAAACATATTGCTTCTTTACAACATTGATCAAATGTTTTTGGATTGAATACAATGATTGAATTGTGTAAGTTATTATTCTTTAAGCCCATCATGAAATATCTCTTCAATTGAGCATCGTTTAATTTTTCCCATGGCTCACATTGTGAGTCTAAGAGTTTTATCCGAAGGATAAAGTCTCTAATGGTTTTGTTTGGTTTACGCTCAATTGAATAGAGTTCTTTCACTGCACTCCACCGATCACCTTGTCTTGAAAAGCTGTGGGGATAAAGGCTGTTTTCATCAAGGTTCTGAAGTTGGTCTTGATTGTCGATATCAATGTGATGAACCATCGACTAGCCTTTCCCACTAAGCATAGGTTCAGCGCATGTACCTTGGTGGGGCAGTTTGGATTTCCAAAGGCTTCACATCTCTGTTCAAACATTTGAATGAATTGAACAGGATCACTTGTTCCATCATATTTGCCCATGATTTTGGAGATTTGTACATCCGTATTTTTGTATGAGTCACTAAGGCCGTATGTGAGTGCTCTTGTGGGTAGGGACTCACTTAATCCTTGGGTAACCCCCCTTCTTAAAGGACCAAAGCCCGGTGGGATTGAAGTGACAGGGGGTACAAAACCCAGTGACACTCTTGTTGGCATGGCAAAGGGTATTGGGAAGTGCATTTGCGGCATGGATCTCAATGGCTTGAAGATGTTAGCCATTGGATTCAGTGAGAGTGTCCGCCCACGTAGTCCCTCTATCGTTGCCATGTCTGACTGTCAAGTGCTCCTTAATGAGCAAGCACATGTTTTTTTTTAAAAATATTTTCTCACAGCGCCCGCCGTTTACAGCCTCGGGAAGCCTGGCGTCCTCTTTGTTAGGTCAAACGAGTGTCCGTTTGCCCTAATTAGCTTAGGCGCTACACGCACGTGAACCCTCTTATATTTTTTCAAAAAAGTTGTATGCTAGTAGCTTCCTAGATGGAAGAGGAGGTCCTAAAACCTATTTTCCATCACTGTCTCAAGATGAGAGAAAAAAAAATAGATTTTTTCCTATTTTGCAGCCCATTTTTGAAGGTGTTCTAAAAGAAATTTGGAAAAACTCTGTATGAGAGACTTGTAGAATTTTTGGAGTACTACAACTTTGTCTATCTAAGTTTTTCATGATTTTATCGTTTAGACTCTCAAAAAGTAGCCCGAATATGGTTCGCAATCGTTTTCGCGTTGTTTTGGGTTTTAGTACTTAGACCGTTTTTTTTAATCTCCATTTCCAGGTCGAATTTTATGCAGGTTGGAGGCCAAAACGATCGATTTTGCCCTTGGATGGTCAAGACCAATTTCGTAATGTTCGATGTTGGCTTTCCGATGAGCACTAAAGTGCATTCATCTGACACACGGTTTAGGAGCTACAAGCCTCCAAACATGGCTGTTTTTTTTTGTTTTTTTGCCAACAGACCCCCTTTCACGACGTAAACTAGCAGAGTGCAGTTCACGACGTGAAACAGACTTCATGAAAAGAATTAAATTTGATTTTTTTTGGCGCGCGGAGACTGTTTCATGTCGTGAGATGGTTAAGGGTTTCACGCCGTGAACTCTTAAGATGTGAGACGGACTTCACGGAATTTATTAAATTTGATTTTTTTTCCGCGTGTGAGGCCATAAGACGTGAGCCATTTGTTTTCCCACGCATGAGGCCTTAAGGCATGAGCCATTTTTTTTTCGCGCATGAGGCCTTAAGGCGTGAGTTGATTTTTTTTTCATGCATGAGGTCTTAAGGCGTGAGACCCTTAAGGTGTGAAACGCTTAAGGCATGAGCTGATTTTTTATTTTTTTAAAAGGAAAATTCGAATTTACTTGTTTGAGGGGAATATTTTTTGAATTTTAAATTAAGAAGATATGGGCATTTTTCCAAAAAGGTAAGTGGGAATAAAAAAAGTCAACCCTTTTATGACACCCCCTTACACCCTTCATAAATGACCCCCAAAATGGACAAATTGACAACTCATTGGCATCTTTTCATTCAACACTCATTAGCCTTAATGAGTTATGTAAAAAAGTTATTTAGGAATTAATCAAGGATTAATTCTTTCACTAATCTTTTCCTCTTTTAGACTAATCAAGGACTCTAATTAAACCCTAATCACTAATTAATTCACACAATTGAGCACATCATTCGATAGAGCAAGGGATTACTAAGCTATGTGTATCAACTAATGTATAAATTAACATATAATTAGAGATTAATTAAGCTCTTAATTTTGATCTCTTCTCTTAAGGTAAACTTAAACAAAAGAGAGTCAAATTTCTCCAATTGATGTAATTAGGTGTTTTGATGCATCTAGATGCTCTCAAAACACTCAAAAATACTAATTTTGATTACTTATATGATCAATTTGGACCCCAAATAACACATTTTCTAAAATTTTTCTCTTAAAATGGATTAATCACCCTTGACAAAAACTAGTTGATTAAGAAAGATTAGTCATTTTCAAGAGTTTTTGATATTTTTGAGAAAGTTTTCAATGATTAAGCTACTCCTAATGCTAACTAACACTCTAATGCATACAATTTTAACAAAAAACACACAATTTAAGCTAAACTAATGATTCTAGTTCTATGTTTAATTCTAAAGAGAGCTAAAACTATTAAAAAGTATATTTTATTGCATTGTTTGATGTAATGGATGCTAACTAAGCCTAATACACTCTATGTGCAATCCTTAGGAACATTAAAACAAAAACAAAAAATAACAAATTAAGCTAAAATTTAAACAAAAGGCATTCTTTATAAACAAAAAAAGAGCTATTTCTCACAAAATCACACACAAATCTCCATCAAATCCGCATCTTTTTTATGGGAAACTATTGATCAAAACAATGGGCAATGAGTAATGCGTAGATTAGAGAAAACCGATGGAAAAAGCCAAGGGTTGACTTCCTGCAGCAGCGGTGCCAAAAATATTATGGCTCACCCTAACCCCCCTTTGAAACACATCCAACAAGAGATTACCTGGTGAACCGCAAATGTAGTGAGGATCTTTCCAATGGCCAAGCTCGTAACCCTTGAGGTCTTTAAGCTCTACAACTGCTTGTTGAGAAGCAATTCCACCGCACCTCACACCGCCGCATTGCACTATGCGTACTCGTCCCTCCTCTCACCTCACATCACACACACACACACACACACTCACTAGCATGCATTAGAGAGAGAGATTAGCAAGAGGATTAGCAAGAGCAAGACTCAATTGCACAATGGGAGAGTATCCCTGTATTATGAGAGACATTCACTTATATACATGGCCATGAGTGTTCACACTCACTTAAACTGTGGCCGACTGGGCACTTTAGGCTCATAAGAGGCCTAGAGCTATTACAATGACTACTCTCATGATATATCCATGAAGTACATCACTTAGGATTTTATCCTAACTTACTACCACATTCTCTTGAAGCGAGAATCGCCATAAATACTCCGTCACACCATTACGGGCTGAAAAGATGCAGGGGAGAAGAGAGCTTGAGCTCTTGCAAGCACACACACACACTCACAAAACCCTAAAAGAGAACACACAAGATGAAAGATACTCAACCAAATACATACTAGGGTTCTCTATAGTGTGAATCCAACTAAATGAGCTAGCGCTATAACTATGCCAGTCTCTAGAATGGCTGTCACACAGCCTGTCATCCCACTGGCCGCGTATCACCCATGATCTCACCAACCATGCCAGTGGTGTAAGTGTGGGGCCTATCCCCCAGGCGGGTCATCAGTGTCCACCGCCTCACTAGATGAGCTCGATATCTCAACACTCCCCCTCGAGCTCAACTCCATCTCATGTACACCAAGCGAAGCCCTGAATCTGTGGAGCTTCTCTGTACCCAATGCTTTGGTGAAGATGTCAGCTACCTGATCCTGTGTGCTAATATAAACAAGGTCAACGTCTTCTGCCAAAACCTTCTCTCGGACAAAATGGTAGTGGACCTCTATATGCTTCGTGCGAGCATGAAAAAATGGGTTCCTGGCCAACTGTATACTGCTAATGTTGTCACAGAAAATGACAACTTGTCTATCCACTGATAGACCCGAATCTGCAAGTAGCTTTCTCAACCAAGCTACCTCACATTCTGCCATAGCAGCACCTCTGTACTCGGCCTCTACTGGATAGAGCAACCGTAGGCTGCTTCTTGCTGCTCCAAGTCACAGTAGCACTCCCCAAAGAAAACATGAAGCCACTAGTAGATCTTCTATGAGATACTACCAGCCCAATCAGCATCTGTGTATCCATGTGCACATATCTCTGTCCCAGTTTCATAAAATAGTCCACAATGCAAAGTAGACCTCACATATCTCAGTATGCGTCTCAATGCGGCTTCCGTGGAACCTACATAAATTGACTCACCAACCCAACAGCATAGCTCAAATCCGGCCTGGTGATCGTCATGTAGATCAAGCTTTCCACTATGCGCCTATACATAGTAGGATCCTCCAAAACCTCTCCTGAATTTGCACTCAACTTGCCATTCTGATCCAATGGCACTGAGATAGGCTTACAGAGCTTGTCATACCATACTTGGACAACATGTCCAAGCCATACTGTCTCTGCAATAATCCAATACCATCATGTGGTGACCTAATCACCTCAATGCCCAAGAAATATCTGAGCTCCCCCAGATCCTTTATCTCTTCTGTCTAAGCAAGATCTTTACATCAAAGATCTCTGCATCATGGTCCCCCGTGATGATCAAGTCATCTACATAGATGACAACAAGCATAACCCCTCTATCACTGTGTCTCACATACAGCGAGAAATCATCATTGGCTACATGAAAGCCAATAGTGACAAGATATTCAAAAATCTTGTCAGACCATGCTCTTGGTGCTTGTTTTAAGCCATACAAGGCCTTCTTCAACCTGCAAACATGCTCGGGGTGACTCACATTCTCATAACCAGGTGGCTGCAACATATACACCTCTTCCTGCAAATCCCCATGCAAGAATGCATTTTTTACATCCATCTGATGTAAAGACCAATGCTTTGACGCAGCCACTACTATCACAACTCTCACTGTTGTCATCTTGGCAACTGGGCTGAAAGTTTTCTCATAATCAATGCCATATGTCTGCGCATATCCTTTGGCTACCAATCTACTGTTATGTTTTACTTTTTACACCCACTTGCATCCAATGGCTTTCTTGCCTTCAGGCAATTGCACTAAATCCCAAGTCTCATTTCCATATAGTGCATCCATCTCCTCATCCATAGCTTTCTCCCAACACACATTTCCAACAGCCTCATCAATGCATGTGGTCTCTACAACCTGCACAACTTTTACCATGTATGCATAGTGATGTGCCACATAACCATCATAGGTAAACCTCTGCACAGGATTCTTCACTCTCCCAGATCTTCGCAGCTTTGCATTCATGGCTTCCATAGCCTTCTTTACACCAGGTGTTCTCATAGCTGGTATCCCAAGATCCTCATCAAGGCTCATCTCTGAGCCACTAGAAACATTATCCTTGACATTATTTATCAATCCTCGTAATCTTCTTCACCTGAAAATATAAGCCCAATTAATAATTAAATTAATCCCACAAATATTAAACAGGCACAAACCATCACCAACTCATGACTACCAGGCGTAAGTACCCTAGGAATCACCCTGCCATACAAACCTAACTGAAATAATCATAGACGGCCCCAAGCATACGTCATATACCGCACGTATTAATATTTATAGTGGTGTCACCCACGATATTAACCTAGCCGGCATAACGTAAGAGTAACCTAGGTGTCCCCAAATTACTCAAGAGGCAAAAATAATATTCTTAAAGAGGACTTAAAATATATTCTCATGACATCCCTCTTGCTTGAGTTTGCAATTGTCCTCAAAGGAGGTGAGAGCCAACATGATTCTTGAGGTGGTGGAAGATAAAGAGGTACCATTGGATTATGTGGATGAGGTTGAATTTCAAGATTGTGCAAATGAGGTGATAGAAGATCCTACTCTTGATCCTTCTCTCGAGAGTTTCCTTTTGATCTGGGTGGAGAGGATTGGGTAGAAGTTGAAACCACAAAAAGACAGCCATGGTTTGTGCCATTTCACAAGAAGCTAAAGTGGGATGCAAAGGTTCTGAACTCCAAATCAATAAATTCTTTAAAGCTATGCCCAAAAGAGATGGTGAAGGCATTGGGCTGCAACAAGGATTTCTTTGTCTTCCGAATATACCTATGATGCCCGTTTTATTGTGCTTGATATGGGCCCCATTAATGTGGTGCTTGGATGTGATTGGTTGCACACTTTGGGAAGATTCTCAATGGATTTGAAGCACATGAAAATGTGGTTTATACATGAGGTAAAAGAACTATGCTTGGATGGAATTTGCAGCCATGCTTTAATCTTGGTGTCCATGAAGCGAATGAAGAGGGAGTTGAAGAGTTTATGCCTTGTTTACATGCTACAACTCACTCAAGAAGAGGACAATGGGCTGCAAATACATGACAAAGGGATGGATGCCTTGTTACCAGAGTACAAGGATGTGCTTGAAGCACCCAAATTCTTGCCACCTACTAAAGAGGTTGATCATGCCACCATAGAGCTTGAGAAGGATGCAAAACCAATCAATAAGGCTCCTTATAGGCTTTCGAAGTTTGAGTGGGAAGAGGTGGCAAAGTAAGTGGAAGAGCTTTTGGAAATGGGATTAATACAACCAAGCCAATCACCTTTTGTCTCACCGGTTTTGTTGGTGAAGAAGTAGGATGGATCTTATAGAATGTGCATTGATTATAGGGATCTCAACAAGATCACTATAAAGAATGGATATCCCATTCCAAGGATTGATGATTTACTTGTTTGATGAATTGAAAGGAGCAAAATACTTCTCCAAGATAGATCTCAAGTCCGGGTATCATCAAATAAGGATGAAAGATGGTGAGGAGTTTGAAAGGAGCAAAATACTTCTCCAAGATAGATCTCAAGTCTGGGTATCATCAAATAAGGATGAAAGATGGTGATGAGTTTAATACGGCATTCCAGACTGAATGGGCTCTATTTCAATTCATGGTTATGCCTTTTGGATTATCCACATTTCAAGCTCTCGTGAACAAAGTCTTGAAGCCATTCCTCTACAAATCAGTTTTGGTCTTCTTTGATGACATACTTGTGTATAGCAAGTCAGGGGAAGAGCACTTGATGCATGCGGAGCAAGTGTTAAAGGTATTGAGGGAGCACAAGTTGTTTGCTAAGCAAATCAAGTGCACTTTTTTATGTCACAAGAAGTGGAATATTTGGGTCACATTGTGAGCAATGATGGTATAAAGATGGATCCCAAGAAGGTGCAATGTGTGAAAGATTGGCCTACACCATCCAACACTACTTAATTGAGGGGATTTTTGGGATTATCATCCTATCAGAGGTTTATACGCCATTATGCTCACATAGCAATCCCACTTACCGATAGGCTTAAGAAGGAAGCATTTTTTGGGATGCCATGGCTGATAAGAGCTTTCAAGAGCTCAAGAAAGCACTCATTTCATCTCCAATATTGGTTTGCCTTGAGTTTTCTAAGCCTTTCACTATATGGGCTGATGCAAGTGGGAGAGGAATTGGTGCCATGCTATATAAAGAACATGGAGTAATTGCTTGAGAGTAGAAAGCTTACCAAGAAGGAGAGGGAGCTTCATGTGTATGATCAAGAAATGTTGGCCATTTTGCATGCCATAAAGAAGTGGCATCACTATTTGTATGGTGGGAATTTCAAAGTAAGGACCGATCATTGAGTACTCCAATTTTTCCTCACCCAACAAAACCTTTCTCCCAAGCAAAAGAGATGGCTTGCTACCCTTCTTGCAAAATTATGATTTCAAGATCTCTTACACCATAGGAAAGGATAATGTTGTGGTGGATGCACTTTCTAGGATGTGGGCTTGGACTCTACATGCTATTTTGGAGGTGCATTATGATTGGATTCATGAGATACAAGAGGAGTATTTGGTGGATGACATGGCTGGTCCAATGTTTCAAAAATTATTCCACATTTTGAAGTGCCCAATGGATTGCTTTGGTACAAAGGAAAGGTCTCATTTGGTTTCCTCACTCATCCTTCAAGCTAAATATCCTATAAGAGATGCACTCCACTAATGGCGGGTCATTTAGGAGTTTTCAAGACTTATGATAAGATAAGGAAGAGTTTCTTTTGGGGAAAGGAATTTGGAAGGATGTGCATGACTATGTGCAAAAGTGTTGGCGCCTTGCTAAAACAAAACAAGGATCCAAATCAATTGTCGAGTGGATTATTGCAACCATTGCCTATTCCGGAAGGAAAGTGGACCCACATAGCTATGGATTTCATCACCAGGCTTCCCACTACTAAGTAAGGGTGGAATAGCATCTATGTGGTGGTGGATAGGCTAGCAAAGGCGGCTCATTTCATACCCACAAAGGTGCAACATAAAGCTTCTATGGTTGCTCAACAATTTATGGAGCATCTGTTTAGATTGCATGGAATGCCAAAGCAAGTGGTGAGTGATAGGGTTGCCAAGTTCATGAGCCATTTTTGGAATAGTGTCTTTGATTCCATGGGAACTACACTCACTCCAAGTACAGCCTATCATCCGCAAACGAATGGCCAAACCGAGAGGGGGTGAACAAGTGGCTTGAAGTCTATTTGAGACACTATTGTTATGACACTCAATCTTCATGGGACAAATGGCTGCACTTAGCTAAATTTTGCCATAACAATACCTATCACATGAGTATTGGTATGTCTCCATTTTTGAAGCCATGTATGGGTATAAGGTGCATGTACCTTCCATTGCATTCAATGAGGAAAAGGTGAATCCTCAAGCCAAAGAGGAGATTGAGAAGATGTGTGCAATAATGCAAAGGTGCAAGGATAACATGGCTAAGGCACAAAACCAAATGACGTAATATGCCGATGAATCAAGGTAGCATGTGGAGTTCAAGGAGGAAGGTGATTATGTGTTCTTAAGAATCCCTAAGTCAAGGTATGCTTCTTTGAAGGGAGACACCAATACAAAGCTTGCTCATCGCTTTTATGGACCATACAATGTGTTGAGAAGGATTGGTGAAGTAGCCTATCAATTGTTGTTACCTTCTACCACAAGGATCCACAATATATTTCATGTGTCACATTTGAAGAAGTATGTGGGTTCTCAATTGGAAGTAATTGATGAATTGCCTCCAATGGATGAAGAGGGAATGATTCAATATGTGGCAGAGAAGGTGATTGGAATGAGGGAAAGACACCTTTGTAATAGGTTTATTACTGAGTACCTTGTGAAGTGGAGAGGCTTGCCTAATGAAGAGGCTTCTTGGCAGTCTGAAAGCTTCATGAAAGACCATCCAGAGCCTCTACAAGCAATGAATCAAAGTGGATAAAGTGTACAACTATTGGTGTTTTTGGACAGCTATTTGCATGGATTTAGATGATGATATGAAGATTGCCATTGCTGTAAATTTACTGTATGGACAACCATGGTCATTGGTATACTTCACTACTCATCAATCAAGTTCAACAAGACTCCGCGGGCTTATGGATATCATTAGAGAGCAGTCCATATGGACATTAAATAAGTGGACAGCTCTATGTGGAGTTTTCTTGTGAAACGCATTTTTGGAATTGCAACAAATGTACTTACACATTCATGTGGGAAGTCAAGAAGGATTCATACAGCCCATACACTACTCCATACATGGTTTGAGGACGAAACCTTTGGGTGGGAATGGTTTGTAATGAAAGGGGCTTGAGTTTGTACATAAGGAGAGACTCATGGGCATGGTTATGGCTGGTCAAGTATGAGGCCCAACATTAATGAGTGTGAAATGGTGGGCAAGTATATAAGTGAATATTGTAACTAAGGTCATAACACACTTTTACTAATGAAATCATACTTCTTGGAGCTCCATGCTTCTATGGCTATGGTGTTACTCCCTTGAGTGCTGTGTGGTACTCCATTATGAGTGCAATCTTTCTTGCTTTCTTTTTCCCATCATTACAAGTTCGATGCCAAAACCTCGTAATCAACATCTATCCCTGAAGAAGTTCCCACAGCTCAACCATCTATCTCTAACAAGGAACTCAAAGGAAAGGCCCCGGAACCTATGCATCTTCATCGACAAACCTCACCAAAGGAGACAACCACATGCTCAAAGGCCTTGTCATCGACCCAACCACTCCACAAGAGACTTTAGCCTCATCATCATTATCAACAATGCCCATGAGTCTCAAACCTGCAGCCTTAGCGCCAACTAAAGTCAAGGACGGCCAAAACCTTCCACATCAACCCAAAAGAAAACTCCACCATGACAACCACAATCAAGGTATCTTAATAGTATCAAAATGTGGGTAGAAAAGTAGCTACTTGTAGCTCAAGGCTACTATGAAGGTACCATCAAATTTGGGTGCATCGACAATCAAAGCCTCTTCCTCAACACAACACTCGAAGGCCAAGGAAAAAGAAAAGTACTCCATAACACAATCCACAAAAGCCTATGCGAGTTCCTCAAAAAACTCCACCAAGTCATCAAGTGTGGGTACCAAAAACAGTGCTGCATGCACAAGGGTACTACCAAAGAAATACCAAAGCTTGGGCACCAAGCGCATAACAAAGTCCCCTAAGCTTGCACAAAGAAGGAAGCCTCAGTACCAAGCACATCGGCCATCAGTTCATAATGTTCATCAAAGATGGGTGCCTGTGCACATGCTTCAACAACAAGGATACTATGATGGTAATTCCATCATATGGTTGCTAGAATCGAACAATGTGAAGAAGACCTCACCATTGACTTCAACCCCAATAGCTTCACCTACGGTTTGACAAGAATCAAGGCCCAAGCAACAACAAACAAATCACTCAAACACTCTCGTGCATTCATCACCAACACAAGAGCTTGTGTGTTCAAGCAAACAATTAGTAGTCTTACCTACTGCCTCGACAACATTTGAGCAACAAATTCAAGAATCAATACCTACATCTGCAAACGGAGACTTATGAGCGCATCAAGGACAAACTAACAATGCTCTTGTTGTCCCTCTGGATGTGAGAAATAAGTGAGAAGCTTTTGCTCGCAAGTCATGACCTAGCTGACCCATAAAATCAATTTTTAAAAAAACTATCGAGGTCAAAACTTGTAAGCTCACGGCCTGAATTTTGGAATTATCTCTCACGGAATTCCATTTCACGGCTAGAACTTTCACAGATTTCCATCGCACGATCTTAACTTTCACGGAATTCCATCTCACGGAACTACACTTTATAGAATTACCTCTCACGGAATTCCATCTCATGGCTTGAACTTTCACGGAATTCCATCTCACGGCCTGCACTTTCATGAGATTAGGCCATCTCACGGAATATCCATTCACAACCAAAAAACCTGCAATCTCACGAGTTCAGGTTTCTCATGAATTATAATCTCATGGCTTAAGAACCTGTACTTTCACAATTTAAGCCTCATTACTCAACGGATTAAGCCATATCATGCATTAATAATTTCCCAAAGATCTTCAGTAGCCATTATATATTTGTTAAGCTTATTGTTTACTATTCTTTTGGCCAAAGTAATGTAGCAGTTGCTCCATGAGTACATATCCATACTCATGCACTGGAGAACATTTACACCAAAGCCTCAACATCGACAACTTCCAGGTACCTCTCTGATGTTCAACAGTACAAAAGTAGTTGCTAGCACCATATTACATGGTTACACATGCAACTCGTTTTTGGCTTGAACTTCCATAATATAGTGTAAACAGAGTAA
This sequence comes from Cibotium barometz, assembly GCF_041138505.1. Classification (NCBI taxonomy): domain Eukaryota; kingdom Viridiplantae; phylum Streptophyta; class Polypodiopsida; order Cyatheales; family Cibotiaceae; genus Cibotium; species Cibotium barometz. The sequence goes on along the minus strand of NC_141108.1, from coordinate 4,222,879 downwards.
AGGTAAGTGTTGCCCACTTTACAATTAATCTTGCAAAAGGTCTTATTTTGATATCGTGCATGGAAATCCTTTACTGTCTAGATATGTTGGCGTATCAGTTAAAGATGAAGTAGGAGAAGTGCCGCTTTCTTTTCCTCTCGAAGATGGTGATATCTCCATATTAAATCAAAGTGAAGGGTACATAATTTTATGGCCAAGAAGAGATTAAGTATTTTTATATCTTCTTTTCTTCTTAATTATGTTTATTTTTATTATTTTACTTAAACTCCATTGTTGATATCATGCATGGAAATCTAAACTCCAATGTTGATATCATGCATGAAAATCCTTTATCGTCGAGATATGTTGGCGTATCAGTTAAAGATGTTGAAGTAGGAGAAGTGCCGCTTTCTTTTCCTCTCAAAGATGGTGATATCTCCATATTAAATCAAAGTAAAGGGTACACAATTTTATGGCCAGCAGGAGATTACGTAAGTATTTTTATATCTTCTTTTCTTCTTAATTATGTTTATTTTTACTATTTTACTTAAATTAATTTATCTTGTATATGTCATTATGTTTAGATTGATCCACACAGAATGGATACATAATAGGTAATTACATCTCCAAAGCATGGACAACGATTAAAGTCCATTGCTACAAGCAAGCTAGGAAGTTACAAACACAAAGAAGAGAAGGAAAATAATGCAAGAAGAAGATGACGATTGGGTACCTCCACAAAGAAATCCAAATCAATCATTCAAATTTACAAAAAAAGGTGCATCTTTGAAATCCATGAAAGAAACAAAGGAAGTAGAAGAGGTGGAAGTATTGAAAAAGAAGGTGAGAATGAAGACCACTTCATGGTCACACATGCAACTCGTTTTCGGCTTGAATTTCCATAAGATAGTTTAAATAGAGTAAAGGTAAGTGTTGTACACTTTACAATTAATCTTGCAAAAGTTCTTATTTTGAATAGTAAGAAAAACTCTATATGTACATTGCAGGTGAAAAGATGCACTCCTTTGCCACCTATTCCTTTGTGCAGACTTGCGCCTAACCCCTCCATAAGAAGAATGCACTTTAGGTACAAGAAGCTTATAAGGTGACAAAAATTCCCCTCCTTTGCCACCTATTCCATTGTGCAGACTTGTGCCTAAACCCTCCATAAGAAGAATGCAGTTTAGGTACAAGAAGCTTGTAAGAAAATTCTATACAAATGGCTATGTTGCCGATATGTACAGGTTTATTTGCTCTATCTCCTCATCCAATGATCTTGTTATTAGAGAAGTATCACATGATAATATTAGTAGACGGGATGACATATGATGAATGAAAAACGAGGAGTTTGAGGATGTGATCAAAGACATAGAGTGGGAATTCTTATCTACCAAGAAGATGTTTTATGTGTGGGTGTTATGGCTCACCCTAACCCTCCTTTTGAAACACATCCAAAAAGAGATTACCTATGGTGAACCGCAACTATCGTGTGAGGATCTTTCCAATGGCTGAGCTTGTAACCCTTGAGGTTTCCAAGCTCTTATAACTCCTTGAGAAGCAATTCCACCGCGTCTCCCGCGAGCGTTGTCACACCGCCGCGAGCGTTGTCACACCGTCGCATTGCACTATGGGTCCTCGTGCCTCCTATCACCTTACTTCACTCACACACACTCACTAGCATGCAATAGGGAGAGAGATTAGCGAGAGCAAGGCTCAATTGCACAATGGGAGAGTATGTTGTATTATGAGAAAAATTCACTTATATACATGGCCATAAGTGTTCACACTCACTTAAACTGTGGCCAGCCTGGCACTTTAGGCTCATAAGAGGCCTAATGCTATTACAATGACTACTCTCATAATATATCCATGAAGCACATCACTTAGGACTTCATCCTATCTTGCTACCACACGTTCTTGAAGCGGGAATCGCCATAAATACTTCATCACACCATTACGGGCGCCCGTCCAAGTTGTAGCTTTGGACACTATTGCTTTATATCTTGAATGTATGACCCTTTGAAGATGAGCAAAAGTGGAGGTATGCTACTAGACGTTTAACCGTGTGATTGCAAAACCTGCACAAGGAGATGGTTTCTTTGAGTAAGAAAACCTATGTCCTTTCCTCTTCGTCATTTTTACACGCAACGATATAAATTGGTTTTAATGTTGTGATTTGATTTTGGTGTTGTGTGTTGTAGTGCAAGTAAATTGGGATGACAGACCACATTGTTTGATGAAGGATAGGTTATATAGCTTGGCATCCAACACACTGCGAAATGACCAAAAAGCTATGATTTTAGACATCTTGATTGATGGAGATTCTCAGAGGCTTAAGAGCTTGTAAATTCCAAAGAGTAAGTAATTTATTTTTCTTATTTTCTTCATATATACAAAACATTCTATCTTATATTAATAACAATTTCAATGGCAATGCATCAAATTCAAGTTTATTTAGAGATTGGATAAGACGAGAAGTGATATGGCATGAGATTGAGTACAAGGTGTGGAAATCCTTACAGAAATTATAAATAAGTACCAAATATATTTTTTAAATACATTTAAGGAAGAACTCGGTGATCTCAAGAGATTGTATTTTGGGAAGCTATTTGAGGAAATGGTGGGGTCCCTAAAAAAACAAGGTGTGGTAGCTTCAAATCCTACTGTTATCAAAGCTGCTAAAAAGCGTACTGTATTCAGGTGCGTAACAATCGAGAAAGACCACTCTACTTTTTTATGTTCTTGTATTTGTAATATGAGCGGAAACAATTGTATGTAGATGGATTTGTAGTGCCATGCCAAGAATTATATTGGATCCAGCCAGCCATTGTAAATAAGTGACTGAATCCAAGACATGAGAACACAATGTATACACAAAAAGGGTGTATAAGAGATGTCCACTATTCCTTGACTTTCCAAATGGAAAATTTCCTAGGAGCGAGAAGGAGATGTACACTTGGGCTTCTAAATTAAAGCCATCCAAGATGGTATATCCTATATATCTACTTATGCTAGTAATTAGATTTTTTTGGTAAATAAATATCTAATATTTTATCCTATTGCTCATGATTTTATACTGTGAAGACTTGAATTCTACGTGTCCAATCACATCTTAAAGCAAAGGGCAAAGAGCTTATGGAAGATCAAGAGGCCTATAAAGATGAAGAGGATGAAGGGGATGATGATGATGAAATGGTAGAAGTTCTAGATAAGGATGCTACGAATGAAGAGAAAGAAGAAAATGCAGGAGGGGAAGAAGATAACGAGGATGTTACCATTGCATCAGAGTATGACGATAGAGATTTCGGGGATGATATTCGGCCCCATCGAGAAACCCCAAAAAATGACAAAGTGGATCATGCTACAATAGAGGCAGGCCACTCTTTTAATTGTTAATAATTGATTACTTTTATTAATAAATAGTTGGACTACTAATGTACATGATTTGATTATGGGTGCAAATAAGCTTGGCTAGAGGTGAAGGGCCAAATGCACCATTTTGACATAATAATCCACCTGACCTAGGTGCTTTGACACCAATCCAAACCAATTTTCCAGGTATGATTTTACTAAATAGTAATGACAATGTAATGTATATGTGTAGTGAATGTACTTACATTGTAATGCAATTAAAAACCAAGAGAGTCTAGAGGCACTAGCATGTCTTCAAGGTATGTTACAAAGTGTGAAAGAGGTAAACCGGACCTTTAATATTAAAGGTATTAATACAAGCACATGATGTGATTGTATTATAGTGAGGTTGCCCATATGAGGTTCTATTTATAGCTTCCCCAATGATGCTATCCCACCATGGAATCTCTGTACATGTGAGCGATCAAGATGAAATTTTCAACAATAAGACCTTACGTGCTTTTTCAACAATAAGACCTTACATGATACTGTGTTTACATTGGGCACAAATTCTCATGTTTTCACATCAATGTCACGTAGATGGAGACGAGCGGTTATTGCTTAAGATTTGTGATACCATCCTTGATGACAATGGCTCTCTTATTGTCATTGGTACAATGTACAAGTAACAACCATGATAGGCAAGGCTAAGCAATTTGGCTTTTTGTTGAATGTGTGGTGTACAATGAAGATTGGAAAAGCGTTTGGATAAGAGGTGAGTAACATTAACCGTAGAGGTGCTTATGATTCTCATAAAAGGTTGCCATTGAACAATACTTTCTATTATAATAAATCTTTTGATACTCTTGTGGAGATACATACCCTCGTTGCTCTGCTACCTTCTCGGGCATAGTTGAAATAATCTATGCGCAACCATTTTCACTTGATTATATCATTGATCCTTAAGTAATATGCACTGGAGAGACACCCGGATGGGACTGCATGGCGAGGTAAGGCATAAACATATGAGTACTCCAAATTATGGGTGTTGCATATTGTGTGGAATTTAAAGAAATGTCTTTTTTTGTAGGTGGATGTCAACATGGATATGAATTTTGGGATAGCCTCTTAAAATACCATGCAAAAGAAGGGTAAGAGATTATTGTAGAGATTTATGCAGGATGTGGAGATTGTGCTATGGTAGCGTGCAAATTACGCATGAACACAACTTGTACTGATCTCGAAGAGGACATTGTGAAGGGTGTCTTGATGAAGACGTGATTGTTACATTTCAATGAGCATATTTGTTTACAAATATTTAAGTGATTGGGTTTAACAATTGTTTATGATTATGCCATGATCTTATTTTACATATGAGAGAGAGAGAGAGAGAGAGAGAGAGAGAGAGAGAGAGAGAGAGAGAGAGAGAGAGAGAGAGAGAGAGAGAGAGGAGGAAGAGATACGCGTTGGGGTTTAAAATGAAATAAGATTGAGAGTTTCAATAATTTTTGTGCTCAACAAGTCAAATAAACTAATAACGTATTGACATTGTGTGTAGATGAATAAGGTAGTGTTAAGTTTGTAGACTCAAAGGATCTGTAGGGGTTAAATGAAGTTATGTGTAATGTGTCGATAAATGAATAATAATTTTGTAGCCTCAAATGATTAGAAGGACAAGAGAGAGAAAACATGAAGATTAAGAGAGATGCAAGAGGTGACAACATGGACAAGAGATAGAGAACATGAAGAGAGAGAGGATGCTATCTCCCTTATAATGTCACAGGAAGAATCCAAAGACAACGAGATTGATAAGAAGGAAGAGTAAAAATAAGTTGGAAAGGGAGAGACAATGATAGGCTACTAATGAAATAGACAAGAGGAGAGGATTAAGGGTGACAGAGACAAGGAGAGAGGAAGGGGGAGAGAGAGGGAGATAAGAGACGAGAGAGAGAGAGAGAGAGAGAGAGAGAGAGAGAGAGAGAGAGAGAGAGAGAGAGAGAGAGAGAGAGAGAGAGAGATGGTAGGAGAGAGAGAAGAGAGGGACAAATGTAGAGATGGTAGTAGAGAGAGATGAGGGTGGGAGAGAGCAAGGGAAAGAGATGGTAGGAGAGAGAGAGAGAGAGAGAGAGAGAGAGAGAGAGAGAGAGAGAGAGAGAGAGAGAGAGAGAAGAGTGAAGGGAGAGAGATATGATAGGAGAGAGAGAAGAGAGAGAGAGAGAGAGAAAGAGTGAAGGGAGAGAGATATGATAGGAGAGAGAGAGAGAGAGAGAGAGAGAGAGAGAGAGAGAGAGAGAGAGAGAGAGAGAGAGAAAAGAGTGAAGGGAGAGAGATATGATAGGAGAGAGAGAAGAGAGAAGAGAGAAGAGAGAGAGAGAGATGGTAGTAGAGAGAGATGAGGGTGGGAGAGAGCAAGGGAAAGAGATGGTAGGTGAGAGATGGAGAGAGAGAGAGAGAGAGAGAGAGAGAGAGAGAGAGAAAAGAGTGAAGGGAGAGAGATATGATAGGAGAGAGAGAAGAGAAGAGAGATAGGAGGGAGAAGAGAGGGATGGTTGAATAGAGAGAGAGAGAGAGAGAGAGAGAGAGAGAGAGAGAGAGAAGAGGGACAGAAAGAGATGGTAGGAGAGAGAGATAAAGAAATGGTAATAGATAGAGAGAGAGACAAAGAAATGGTAATAGATAGAGAGAGAAAGGGAGGAGCTAGGTTTTGGAGGGGAGGAACTGGGTTGGGTGGTGGTGGTGGGGAGAGTTAGAGAGAGAGTGTGTGTTTAAAGTAGAGAGATAGGGTAGCCAAGAAAATCTCCCTTGAAAGCTCTCTCATTGACAACCCCCATAATCGATAAAGACCGGTTCAGAACTCACATAACCCAAGAAATAATAAGAAACATTGATGATGTTCTGGCAATCAATCGGACCAACTATGGGATGGAGGGAGAAAGTGAAGTATCTAAATCCAAGCCAATTTCAAAGTTTGTCGAGGTTTCCTAATGATGACTGGGTTCCTACTTGGGTATGCTTCTTCTGCATCACTAGGAGGTGGAACATCTCGTATCATGATCATCTTCTAGCATATTGTCATCTAAACATATTGCTTCTTTACAACATTGATCGAATGTTTCCGGATTGGATACAATGATCAAGTTGTGTAAGCTGTCATTTTTCAAGCCCATCATGAAACATCTCCTCAATTGAACATCGTTTAATTTTTTCCATGACTCACAACGTGAGTCCAAGGGTTTTATCCGAAGGATAAAATCTCTAATGGATTCATTTGGTTAACGCTCAATTCAATAGAGTTCTATTACTGCACTCCATCGATCACCTTGTTTGGAAAAGCCATGTATAAAGGTTGATTTGCCATGTATAATGGTTGATTTCAAGGTTTTAAAGTTCGTCTTGATCGTCGCCGGCATCAATGCGATGAACCATCGACTAGCTTTTCCCTCTAAGTATAAGTTCAATGCATGTACCTTAGTGGGGAAGTTGGGATTTCCAAAGGCTTCACATCTCTGTTCAAACATTTGAATGAATTGCACAGGGTCTGTTGTTTGGTCATATTTGCCCATAATTTTGGAAATTTGTACGGCCGTATTTCTGTATGAATCATTGAGGTCGTATGTGAGTGTTCTTGTTTGAAGAGACTTAGTGAGTCCTTGGGCCACCCCCCTTCCTAGACTAGTCAGTATGTCCAAGGTGTGGGCATCCAGGAAAGGGTTGGTACTTATAGGATTTGTGGGAATGTTAGGCAAGGGGCCAAAGCCCATAGGACTTAGCGTTCTCAGAAATTGCATCTGAGGTCGTTTCGGGCTCCGTTTTTGCATTTCAAGTTCTGCATAGGTGTTTTTGTCATTTTCTGCAGAAATTTCGATAGTGCAGTTTTCTGCAAAACAGGCATACGTACTCTATTGTGGACCGTGCTACATAGCACGAGTTGTTTTCTGTTCAGCCTTTGCTTCATTACAGGTAGCTTTTGCATCAGTTTCAGTCAGTGGCCATGGCTGATAGTGGCCATGGCTGATAACAGCAATGATGTATAACGCATGTTATCTACTGATGACAAATTGGATGGAGACAGCAACTACCACTTTGGGCATACATGATGCAGCATGTTTTGGTTGCAAAAGGAGTGTGGAACATTATGCAGGGTATGGATGTACGTCCAGGTTCTGTGGATATAGGATCTGTTGAGGATGTTGCAGGTTCTAGCAACTCTACTGTTGCTGCTGTTTTACCCACTGCTGAACAAGCTCGTTGGGATGGTAAAGATGCGCAGGCTCATGCCTTGATTGCACTTTCTGTCAAACGTAACATCACCCCACATATTCGTTCAGCTAAAACAGCAAAACAAGCTTGGGATATTCTAGCTGGTTTATATGCAGGTCGTAACGAGACAAAAATCGCTTACCTGCGTAAAGAGCTAGAATTGAAGATTATGCAGGAAGATGATGACATGAATGTTTTTCTTACTGAGATTAAAGATCTCAAAGAACAGTTGATTTCTACAGGTGAGATTATTCTTGATCATTCTCTTGTGCAGACTGTTCTTGATGCTTTACCTGAGACATATCAGACTTTTGCTTCCACGTGGAGACTTCTTACTGAGGACAGACCTGATGCTATCAAGTATGATACTTTAGTCAACAAGCTCTTGCAAGAAGCGCAGTCCAGGCAAAACACGGCCAGGCAACATGCAGTTGATCAAGCATTTATTGCTGCCCAACAGCAGAGAAGAAGTGGTAAGGCAGCCCCTTCCACTGTTTCTTCTCCTATTAGTAGGTCTGCAACTTCTTCTCCTTCCACAGGTAGCAACAATAAGTCTGAGAAGGCTCTTGATAAAGGTAAGAAAAAGACCAGGTGCAACTATTGTAAGGCAAATGATCATGTCATTAAGAATTGCCCTAAGCTAAAGGCTAAAGAGGCAAAGAAGAAAGAGTCAAATGCAGCCACAATAGCGGATGCTTCTACAAATGCAGATTCTGCAAATGTTGTGCAGGATACAGAATGGGCATTTAGCGTGTATTGCCAGTATGACCCATCTGCATGATGCATGTTTGGCAGTTTTTGTTGACTCTCATGTTTGGTATTTTGACAGTGGTGCTACAAAGCACATTACCTCGCATCGTGATATGTTCACTTCTCTTGAGGCTGTCCCTAATGGGAATACTGTCACATGTGCCAATAATGCTTCTTACCCCCAGTGAAGGGCATTGGTAAAATTATGCTTACGGTTGCAAATGCCAGTGCTTTCACACTTTCAGATGCTTTGTATGTACCAGGGATAAAGAAGAATCTATTGTCTGTCTCTGTGCTTGCTAGACTTGGACTTGTAGTCAAATTTGTGGATGACAGATGTACTGTTCATGATTTGACTTCTGGTGATATGATTATTGTATCTGGCACCTTGTTTCGTGGGCTGTATAGGCTCAATTCTGACAAGTGTGTGGAAGATTCAGCAAATGCAATTTCTCATGAAAAGGTAGTTTCAAATGCAAAACTATGGCATGCTCGTTTTGGTCATCTGAACTTTGCTAGTTTGCTGCGTTTTGCAGAAATTTGATATGGTTGCTTCATTGCCCCCTCTTGAGGCACCATTAAAACATGTTTGTGAAGGCTGTATTTTGGGCAAAATGCAACGTTCTGCGTTTCCAAAGGATGGTTCTGTGCGGGCCACTCGCAAATTGCAACTTGTACATAGTGATGTATGTGGGCCTATGCAAACTCTTTCATTTGGTAAACACTTGTACTTCGTGACTTTCATTGATGATTACTCAAGGCATGCATGGGTATATCCACTAAAGGCAAAGTCCGAAGTGTTTTTGTGCTTCAAACAGTTTTTGCTTATGGTTGAAAATGTATCTAATTGTAATGTGGGCACCCTCCGTTCTGATCGAGGGGGGGAGTACATGTCTAAAGAGTTTGAGGCATTTCTGGCTAGTCGTGGGATAAATCGCCAATGTACAGTGCCGTATACCCCTCAGCAAAATGGTATTGCTGAGAGAAAAAACAGGTCACTTATGGAGATGGCACGATGTATGGTCAAGAGCCAAGCTTTGCCACATGCGTTTTGGCTTGAGGCTGTCATGTGTGCTGCATATGTACTCAACAGGTGTCCCACTAAGGCCTTGCAGTCTATTACTCCATATGAAGCTTGGCATGGCAAGAAACCTTCTATTGGTCACTTGCGTGTCTTTGGTTGCTTGGCCTATGCTTTAGTGCCTGTGCAACAACGTAGAAAATTGGATGATAAGGCTATCAAATGCATTTTTGTTGGTTACAGTGCTGAGAGCAAGGGTTACAGATTGTATCATCTGCAGTCAAAGCGTATCTTGATTAGTCGAGATGTTGTTTTTGTGGAAGATGCTGTGCAGCCTTTGTTATCATGTACCAAAGAGACAGGTGTGAGCTCACGGGATGTATTTGATACGTTGTTGCCTCTATTTACAGGTGGGAATTCAAATGTAAGTCCTAATGAGGCAAATATTCAGCCTATGTAGATTTCAAACGACATCATAGATCAGCCTATTTCTGATGCAGATTTACAGGATATAATTCATGAGGATAGGGCTGAAAATGAGCAGGCTAGAGGTATGCCTAAATGGCTGGTGCAAACCTTGCGTGATAGTAAAATTGATGCACCTATATCTAGTCGTACTCGTTCAAGTTTTCAGCATGCCTCTTATGCATCAGATTGTTATGCTTTGGCTGTGTCTAGTATGTGTGAAGAGGAAGAACCTCTTTCATTTGATGAGGCACAAAAATCAAAAAATTGGTTGGCTGTAATGCAAAGTGAATATGATGCTATAATGAAGAATGATACATGGTCTTTGTGTGATTTGCCTATTGGTAAAAGGGCCATTGGTGGATGTAAGTGGGTTTTTAAGTTGAAACGAAAGCCAAATGGCAGTGTTGATTGCTATAAGGCTAGGCTTGTTGCAAAGGGTTATGCTCAAGAAAAGGGCATTGATTTTGATGAGACCTTTGCTCCCACTTGTCGTATGACTACCATTCGTAGCATTTGTGCATTGGCAGCTCATAATGGTTGGAGTGTACATCAGTTGGATATAAAGAGTGCGTTCTTGAATGGAGATTTGCATGAGGAGGTGTATGTATCGCAGCCTCGTGGTTTTGTTCAAAGAGGGCAGGAAAACAAAGTGTGCCGGTTGAAAAAGGCTTTATATGGTTTAAAGCAAGCTCCACGAGCTTGGTATGAAAAGATACATGCATATTTGACTGCACATGGTTTTTAGAATAGTCCAACAGAAAGCACTTTATATGTTAAACGTGTGGATGATGTACATCTAATCATTGCTCTCTATGTCGATGACATGCTGCTCACAGGACCAAATGAGAGTCATATTGCTGATTTTAAGGCTGATTTGAATGCCTCTTTTGAGATGTTAGATTTGGGACATTTGCATCATTATTTGGGGATACAATTTAAGCAGTGTGATGGAGGTATTGCTTTGTGTTAGACAAAGTATATTGAGACATTGTTGCGGAGATTTTGCCTTGAAGACTGTAAGCCTATTGCTACTCCAATGGAGACAGGTTTGAAGTTGAGTCTTCATGATGCTGGAGATCACTTTGATGTCACACTCTATCAGACAGCTGTTGGTTGCCTCATTTATGTATGCATTACGAGGTTGGACATTTAGTTTGCAGTCTCACAGGTGAGCAGGTTTATGCATAGCCCAGGTGTTGAAATTTGAGCTAAATGATGAGCTATGGTGGATCAAACACTAGAATCAGCATAATTAACAAAGTGATTAGCAAGTGATTAAGACGTAATTAGTGAATAATTAGCACATAGATTAATGTAGGCATGGATACTCAAAAACCAGCAAATTCTCATTAGGGCTATGCCTCAATTTATAGTGTTTACATCAAGCATCAAATCCCATTGATTTCTCCATGATTCACTCCCAGAATATCTCCACCTCTTGCCTGATTCTCTCCACCTCTTCTCTTTTCCCTGAATATCTCCCAGAATATCTCCACACTCCTAAATTCCCTCATGCTACCCATTATTCTCTCCCAGTAGATTCTCCTAACCTTTTCACAGGTTCTTTCACAATTACATCTCATCTTTTACAGCCTCTATCCAAGAGCTTGATCCCACACACACCCTATTCACTTGTATATTTCAACACCTCCCCTCAAGTGAATAATCCTAACACACCTGGACCCTGTATCAAGTTTCCCTCTTACTTGATAGCCCGCGACCAGTGCCTCAAGTCCCTAAACTCCATAGTCCTTGACACTCTCTCTCTCTATGTGTCCAAGGCTACTATAAGTGCCCGTGACCTTGACTAAAGTGTTCACACATACATCTACCACTTGGCCTACATCATCGGTGGCTCAGAGGTGGTTTTACTTTATTGGGGCAGGTTACATTGGGTTGTGGGTTCTCTCTCTCTCTCTCTCAGAAAAGATGATCCGACTCCACTTCTCTTGGAGCCTCCATGAAGTTTGCCGATGTCGTTCCTTCTTCACTGGGTTTGCTGTAGTAGCAGTCTCTCGCCATGTGTCCTGGCTTTCCACATTTGTGGCAAGTGAAGGTCCTCCCTCCTACTCTGCCTCTTCCTCGTCCTCGTCCTCGAGAGAATCCTCCTCGGGTGAAGAATGCTTTTTCCTCTCCTGCTGTTGAGTCGAGCTCTTTCTTCTCTTTGCCTCTGCTCTCTTGCTCCAGTAGAGCTGCTTCTATCTCGTGTATCTTCAGTTCAGGCACATTCTTTAGTGTTGCTACAATGTTTTCATAATCTCCTTTATCCACACTCTTCAAAAGTACAGCTAATGCTTCATCATCTTCTACCTTTTTGCCAATAGCTGCCAGCTGTTGCTTAATGCTTTTATATTTGTTCAAGTGTGTGATTAAGGGTTCACTTTCCTTCATGTCCAATTTGTAAAATTGCATTAATAGATTTATCTTGGAATTTTTTGCTTGTGTACCAAATAATTTATTGAGTTCATCCCATGCATCTTTTGCCCACTGTATCCCTGTGATATGATGAATGATCTCATCATTTAAACTGAGTGCAATAAGCCCCAATGCTTTTTCATTCCTACTCTTCCACTCATTTTCCCCTCTCTCTGGGCATTCATCTCTCCCTTCAACTAATCCCCACAGATTTTTCCTCATCAGCAAATACATGGTTTTTGTTTGCCATGTATAAAACTGTTCTCCATTAAATTTGGCTATTTCCTGTGCTGAATTCATGGTGATGTGAAGGGGGTCTTACCTCTTGATCCAAATTCAAGATTCAAGGGCAGTGTCTACCCTTTTACAACTCAATCTGGTGTTTAATAGATGATTACAACAATTTTATCAGCATAAAATCACCAGAAATTACATTAAATTGAGAGTAACCAATTTGTACGGGATGGTTGGAGTATCAAACCAACTCCGATTTGCAATCTGAAGCTTTAGGGATCTGTATCAGATACCTAATGGTTAATTTGAACCCTCAATTGCACCAAAGTACAGTGATTAGCACGGATTAATCACTGATTAGCAAATTAATACTCTGGTTTGTGTGCAGAAAACAGAGTATGCGGGGAGCTCAGATCTGGTGCCTTCCACTTCAAATGAGCTCAAATGCTTTCAAAGGCATCAATAGCAATGAGTCTAGTAGAGGATTAAGCCAAGAAACACAAGATTTGACCAAATAATGAAAGCTTAATCTCTGTTTTACCAAAGTCACCTGCAGATTTGATGAAGAGCTTGGATCTCACTGTAGACTTGATGAAATTGATTTCTGTCTTCACCAGCTTGTAGAGCATGCTTGATTATCCTTTGTGCTAAGAGGAATTGAAGACATTTGAACTGATCAAAGAGAAATCTTAATTCTTCTGCAGAAAAACGGCGCCTAGAAATTTGCAAAAATCTCCTGCTTCCGCCGGCGGTTTGCTGCGTGGAGTAGATAGGCTTGAAGCTAAGGAGCTTAGCTAGCTATGGCTAGAAGCTTTTGCCCTAATTTGATGTGTGCTAGATGCTAGAGACCCTCCACTGGCTGGGGGTGAAGGGGAAGAGTGAAAGCTTACTAAAAACTGATTTTTTTGCTAATTATTTTACTAATCCTGATTAATTCACTAATGGGATCATAAATCTGGTTGCTTCTAGGCATGGCTCTGATACCATGTTGAAATTTGAGCTAAATGATGAGCTATGGTGGATCAAACACTAGAATCAGCATAATTAACAAAGTGATTAGCAAGTGATTAAGACGTAATTAGTGAATAATTAGCACATAGATTAATGTAGGCATGGATACTCAAAAACCAGCAAATTCTCATTAGGGCTATGCCTCAATTTATAGTGTTTACATCAAGAATCAAATCCCATTGATTTCTCCATGATTCACTCCCAGAATATCTCCACCTCTTGCCTGATTCTCTCCACCTCTTCTCTTTTCCCTGAATATCTCCCAGAATATCTCCACACTCCTAAATTCCCTCATGCTACCCATTATTCTCTCCCAGTAGATTCTCCTAACCTTTTCACAGGTTCTTTCACAATTACATCTCATCTTTTACAGCCTCTATCCAAGAGCTTGTTCCCACACACACCCTATTCACTTGTATATTTCAACACCAGGGTCTCAGCATTGGAAGGTAGTTAAACGCATCTCTCGCTACTTGAGTGGCACCATACATCTTGGGTTGTTTTATCCCAAGGGGGGATCGTTGCCGCCAGATTTACATGCCTTTTTGGACTCAGATTGGGTTGGTTTGCTATGACACAAGAGTGTCCACAAGTGGTTTTTGTTTCATGCTTGGTAGCTCATGCATATCTTGGTTGAGCAAGAAGCAACCTACTGTGGCCACTTCTAGTTGTGTTGCTGAGTACAGGGCAGCTTTCACAGCTACGGTTGAGTGTGTGTGGCTCAGACGGCTTATGGCTGATTTGGGTGCTGGACAGGAGTGCCACCTCTATCTACACTAACAGTCTATATTTCATAGGTTACTTCATTAGTATGAGAATATATAGATACTAATCTTATATTGAAAATGTTAGAATTATCTATTCCTCTACCAAGCCATATAAGGAATGTATCTGGAATAGTATTTGGGATACCTCTAAAAGTTCACAATTATACCAAGATGGGCAACCCTTCTTTTTTTGCACCGCGGCATGCTTCTCTATCAATACTTTGTTATTCGCTCTTGTATTCTTAATAATTGTTTCTTTATTTGTTTATCTCCTCCATCCATTCCACAACGTGATGATAGCCATCCCATTGTTAATCCAATTCTAGGATTAACAAGAGCTATCGCCATTATCTTACATCAAGGAGTCGCGATAGATACACCAAAGGGTCATACATTCAAGATATGAAGCAATAGTGTCCAAAGCTACAACTTGGATAGGCACCTGTAATAGTGTGATGAAGTATTTATGACTATTCCTGCGATAGATACACCAAAGGGTCATACATTCAAGATATGAAGCAATAGTGTCCAAAGCTACAACTTGGATAGACACCTGTAATGGTGTGATGAAGTATTTATGACTATTCCTGCTTCAAGAGCATGTGGTAGCAAGATAGGATGAAGTCCTAAGTGATGTACTTCATGGATATATTATGAGAGTAGTCATTGTATTAGCATTAGGCCTCTTATAAGCCTAAAGTGCCCGGTCGGCCACAGTTTAAGTGAGTGTGAACACTTATGGCCATGTATATAAGTGAATTTCTCTCATAATACAACATACTCTCCCATTGTGCAATTGAGTCTTGCTCTTGCTAATCCTCTTGCTAATCTCTCTCCCTATTGCACGCTAGTGAGTGTGTGTGAGTGAAGTGAGGTGAGAGGAGGGACGAGGACCCGTAGTGCAACGCGGCGGTGTGATAATGCTCGCGAGAAATGCGGTGAAATTGCTTCTCAAGGAGTTGTAAGAGCTTGGAGACTCAAGGGTTACGAGCTCGGCCATTAGAAAGATCCTCACGACAGTTGCGGTTCACCAGGTAATCTCTTTTTGGATGTTTTTCAAGGAGGGTTAGGGTGAGGCATAACATTTTTGGCACCATTGTCGGGGAGCCATCCCTTGGATTTTTCCATCGTTTTGCCTCTAATCTACACATAACCCATTGCCCATTATCTTGATCAATGGTTTCCCATGAAAAAGATGTGGATTTGATAGTGATTTGTGGGAGATTTGGTGTAGAATAGCTTTCTTTTTTATTTTTGAAAAGAATGCTTTTTGCTTAATTTTTAGATTAATTTGTTATTTTTGTTGTTGTTTTGGTGGTTTTTCATGTTCTTAGGGCTTGCACATAGTTTGTAATAGGCTTAGTTTGCATCCATTGCATCAAACAATGCAATAGAATGCAATTTTAGTGAATGTTAGCTCTCTTTAGTTTAAACATAGATCTAAGATCATTAATTCTAGTTTAATTGTGTGTGTTTTGTTGAAATTGTTTGGATTAGAGTGTTAGCAAGCATTAGGAGTAGCTTAATCTTTCAAAAAAAAATCTTAAAACCATTAAAAACCCTTAAATTTGACTAATTTCTCTTATTCGACTAGTTTTTGTCATTAAGGGTGTTAATCTTGTTGAAAAGGCTAAAAATTTAGAAAATGTGTTAATTGGGGTCTAAATTGATCATATGAGTAGTTGAAATTGGGGTTTTTTAGTGTTTTGAGAGCATCTAGATGCATCAAAACACCTAATCACATCAATTTTTTGATCAATTGGAGAAATTTGACTCTCTTTGCTTAATTTTGCCTAGAGGAGACTATAATTAAGAGTCAAATTAATCCCCTAATTTAGATTAATTTACACAATGGTTGATGCACAAAGATTAGTTTTTCTTTGCTCTATCCAATGGTATGCTTAATTGTGTGAATTAATTAGAGATTAAGGGTTAATTAGAGTTCTTGATTAGTATAAAAGGGAAAAAGATTAGTGAAAAGATTAATCTTAGATTAATATTTAATCACCTTTTTACATAACTCATTAAGGCTAATGAGCATTCAATTAGTAGATGCTCATGAGTTATCACTTTATCCATTTTGGGAGTCATTTATGAAGGGTGTAAGTTGTGTTATTAAAAGGTTGACTATTTTGATTCCCACTTACCTTTTTGAAAAAATGCCCATACCCTTTCCATTTTAAAATCAAAAATATTTCCTCCAAAAAAGAGAAATTCGTATTTCCCACTAGATTCCAAAAAGAAAAAAAGAAAAGAAAAAAAAGGCATGAAAGACCAGGCTGTGAAAAGGTCCGGTGTGAAAGTGCACGATGACGTGAACGGCTTGGATGTGAACGGCTTGGCATGTGAACGGCTTCGACGTGAACGGCTTGGGTGTGAACGGCTTGGACGTGAACGGCTGGGACGTGAATGGCTTGGGCGTGAATGGCTTGTTGGGCATGAACGACTATGACATGAACGGCTTAGCTCGTGAAAAGGTCCGCAAAAAAAAAATGATTTTAATATTTTTATTTAAATAATAATAATTTTTAAAAAAAAATCTTGAAAACATCCCTGTTTGGAGGCCCGTATCTCCTAAACTGTATATCCGATGAAGACGGTCTAGGGCTCATCGGAAAGCTAATATCAAGCTCTGCGACTTTGGAGCTAGTTGTTCGAGGTCAAAATCGATCATTTTGGCTCCGACTAGCAGCCTCAAAATTTGACCCAAAAATTGAGGCAAAAAACAGCCCAAAAACCATTTTTAAAAATCGTAAAAAAAAACAGCACAAAAACGATAAGGAGCCATATTCGGGCTACTTCTTAAGGGTCTAGATGACAAAATCACGAATGACTCAGGGAAACAAACTTGTAGTACTCCAAAAATACTACAACTCTCTCATACAGAGTTTTTCAAAATTCCTTTTGGAACACCCTCAAAAACGTACTGCGAAATAGTGAAAAAATTCTCAAGAAAGCTTTTCGTCTTGAGACAGTGATGGAAAATAGGTTTTAGGACCTCCTCTTCCATCTAGGAAGTTCCTAGCATATAGTTTTTTTGGAAAAATATCTCGGTCATTCACGTGCGTATAGCGCCTAAGCTAATTAGGACAAACGGACACCTATTTGATCTAGCGAAGAGTACGCCAAGCCTCTTGAGGCTGTAATGGGCTGTGGGGAAGTATAAAAAGCCAAAAAAAAAACCCTGTGATTGCTTATTAAGGAGCATTTAGGCACTCTGACATGGCCATGATAAAGGGATTCCTAGGGATCACACAAGGACTCAACCCAATGGCTGACATCTTCAAGCCATTGAGATCTATGCCATAAATTCACCTCCCAATGCTGTTGGCCATGCCTATAACAAGCGTGTCATCGGGTTTTACACCCCCTATCACTTCGATTCCACCGGGCTTTGGCCCCTTGCCTAACATTCCCACAAATCCTATAAGTACCAACCCTTTCCTGGATGCCCACACCTTGGACATACTGACTAGTCTAGGAAGGGGGGTGGCCCAAGGACTCACTAAGTCTCTTCAAACAAGAACACTCACATACGACCTCAATGATTCATACAGAAATACGGCCGTACAAATTTCCAAAATTATGGGCAAATATGACCAAACAACAGACCCTGTGCAATTCATTCAAATGTTTGAACAGAGATGTGAAGCCTTTGGAAATCCCAACTTCCCCACTAAGGTACATGCATTGAACTTATACTTAGAGGGAAAAGCTAGTCGATGGTTCATCGCATTGATGCCGGCGACGATCAAGACGAACTTTAAAACCTTGAAATCAACCATTATACATGGCAAATCAACCTTTATACATGGCTTTTCCAGACAAGGTGATCGATGGAGTGCAGTAATTGAACTCTATTTAATTGAGCGTTAACCAAATGAATCCATTAGAGATTTTATCCTTCGGATAAAACCCTGGGACTCACGTTGTGAGTCATGGGAAAAATTAAACGATGTTCAATTGAGGAGATGTTTCATGATGGGCTTGAAAAATGACAGCTTACACAACTTGATCATTGTATCCAATCCGGAAACATTCGATCAATGTTGTAAAGAAGCAATATGTTTAGATGACAATATGCTAGAAGATGATCATGATACGAGATG
Organism: Cibotium barometz; assembly: GCF_041138505.1. Taxonomy (NCBI): domain Eukaryota; kingdom Viridiplantae; phylum Streptophyta; class Polypodiopsida; order Cyatheales; family Cibotiaceae; genus Cibotium; species Cibotium barometz. Next base: position 4,204,514 of record NC_141108.1, on the reverse strand, counting down.
TTCCACCTCCTAGTGATGCAGAAGAAGCATACCCAAGTAGGAACCCAGTCATCATTAGGAATCCTCGACAAACTTTGAAATTGGCTTGGATTTAGATACTTCACTTTCTCCCTCCATCCCATAGTTGGTCTGATTGATTGCCAGAACATCATCAATGTTTCTTATTATTTCTTGGGTTATGTGAGTTCTGAACCGGTCTTTATCGATTATGGGGGATGTCAATGAGAGAGCTTTCAAGGGAGATTTTCTTGGCTACCCTATCTCTCTACTTTAAACACACACTCTCTCTCTAACTCTCCCCACCACCACCACCCAACCCAGTTCCTCCCCTCCAAAACCTAGCTCCTCCCTTTCTCTCTCTATCTATTACCATTTCTTTGTCTCTCTCTCTATCTATTACCATTTCTTTGTCTCCCTCTCTCCTACCATCTCTTTCTGTCCCTCTTCTCTCTCTCTCTCTCTCTCTCTCTCTCTCTCTCTCTCTCTCTCTATCTATCTATTCAACCATCCCTCTCTTCTCCCTCCTATCTCTCTTCTCTTCTCTCTCTCCTATCATATCTCTCTCCCTTCACTCTTCTCTCTCTCTCTCTCTCTCTCTCTCTCTCTCTCTCACCCTCACCTACCATCTCTTTCCCTTGCTCTCTCCCACCCTCATCTCTCTCTACTACCATCTCTATATCTGTCCCTCTCTTCTCTCTCTCCTACCATCTCTCTCTCTCTCTCTCTCTCTCTCTCTCTCTCTCTCTCTCTCTCTCTCTCTCTCTCTCTCTCTCTCTCTCTCGTCTCTTATCTCCCTCTCTCTCCCCCTTCCTCTCTCCTTGTCTCTGTCACCCTTAACCCTCTCCTCTTGTCTATTTCATTAGTAGCCTATCATTGTCTCTCCCTTTCCAACTTATTTTTACTCTTCCTTCTTATCAATCTCGTTGTCTTTGGATTCTTCCTATGACACTATAAGGAAGAAAGCATCCTCTCTCTCTTCATGTTCTCTATCTTTTGTCCATGTTGTCACCTCTTGCATCTCTCTTAATCTTCATGTTTTCTCTCTCTTATCCTTAAATAGGTTTTAGGACCTCCTCTTCCATCTAGGAAGTTCCTAGCATATGCTTTTGCAAAGTATAGGGACCTACAAGTGCTCATGAAAGCTCACCTCCATTGGAGAACGTGAGTCGGAGGGTACTGGCAGTGTAGCCCTGAGAGCTGATGCCTACTCTGATACCAATTGTTGGAATTAGGGTTGCAGGAAAGCACACAAAGCTTGGAGAAGAAGAAGCAAGAATGCACACAACACAAAGTGTATTAGATTGTGTCAATGTACAAAAGATAAGTTAGTCCTAGAATGATGGGCGTATATACAAGGTGGGGGAAAAAACCTCCTAAAGAGGGAAAAAGTGTCCCGGCGGTCCTAAGTGTGTTCACACACATCACTGCCTATGTATATGGCAACATGCATATTGTGTAGAATTTAGAGAAATGTTTTTTTTGTAGGTGGATGTCAACATGGATATGAGTTTTGGGATAGCCTCTTAAAATACCATGCAAAAGAAGGGTAAGAGATTATTGTAGAGATTTATGCAGGATGTGGAGATTGTGCTATGGTAGCGTGCAAATTACGCATGAACACAACTTGTATTGATCTCGAAGAGGACATTGTGAAGGGTATCTTAATGAAGATGTGATTGTTACAGTTAATGAGCATATTTGTTTACAAATATTTAAGTGATTGGGTTTAGCAATTGTTTATGATTATGCCATGATCTTATTTTACATATGAATAGAGAGAGAGAGAGAGAGAGAGAGAGAGAGAGAGAGAGAGAGAGAGAGAAGGAGAAAGAGATACGCGTTGGGGTTTAAAATGAAATAAGATTGAGAGTTTCAATAATTTTACATATGAATAGAGAGAGAGAGAGAGAGAGAGAGAGAGAGAGAGAGAGAGAGAGAGAGAGAGAGAGAGAGAGAGAGGGAGGAAGAGATACGCGTTGGGGTTTAAAATGAAATAAGATTGAGAGTTTCAATAATTTTTGTGCTCAACAAGTCAAATAAACTAATAACGTATTGACATTATGTGTAGATGAATAAGGTAGTGTTAAGTTTGTAGACTCAAAGGATCTGTAGGGGTTAAATGAAGTTATGTGTAATGTGTCGATAAATGAATAATAATTTTGTAGCCTCAAATGATTAGAAGGACAAGAGAGAGAAAACATGAAGATTAAGAGAGATGCAAGAGGTGACAACATGGACAAGAGATAGAGGACATGAAGAGAGAGAGAGGATGCTATCTCCGTTATAACGTTGTGTGAAGTTTTTGGAGAACCTCAAACTCAACTTGTACATGTGTACATGAGTGATGTTCGTGTTGTGGTAAAGTCATGGGAGCACCCATTGACTCAGTGTGGGCGTCGTGGATGCGGCAATCAGGCTTTTGGTTTTGATGGAAGTATATGCGTAGGAAAAAATGATCAAATTCTGGAAGCACAAGCTTGTCCGGAGCGTAGTTCGGCTGGAGATGATATCAGCTGCTCGGATGTCTGGATATGTGTACACGTCCCCAAGGATAAGTGAGCATTGGAAGGTTGCTATTTGAAGAGGCATGAGGTGCATGGGCAGTTAATAGATAAGGGGCCAAAGTTGCCTTTGCTTTGATGTAAAAAGGATAAAAGTAATGGTGGCCATCCATAGGGTTTTAAGCAAAATGAAAGAAATGATAAACAACGTGGCCACTTATAAGGTAAGCTACGTGGATGTTTTAAGTGCTGCCAGCGCATCTTCTGGAAGCTGGCGAAGCATGAAGAGGAAGGCGCAGCTAAAAAAGAAGAGGAGGCGGTGTTGTTTTTGAGGGGGGCTCTCGGGCGTAGTCGGAGGCACACACAGAGGTGGTCGGCCTGGCTGGTGACACCAAGGAGCAGTCGCAGGTGGCCGCTTGGGGACACGGAGGCGTCCCTTGTGAAGAGTAGGTGGCTGCTATACTGGCGGAGACGTGGGGGGTCTCATTGAACGTATAGGTGTCAAGGCGCAGAGTGTGACTGCAGGAAGAGTGGACTTCAGTTGTGAGAGCCGACGGGCTGGTGTGAGCGACGCCTTCTGTGGGCCGCCTTGTGAAGTGCTGGGTTTAGTGGAAGAGGTGACTCGGGCGCAGCGGTGGCTGGCGTCCAAGGACTTATGGGCTGGTGACTGCAGTCGTAAGTGTATGCAGAGAAGCGAAGGTGGTGATTGGGACTGGGTTGACAGGCTGACAGTGTTTGAGTGTGGGCCTGGTGCTAAAGGCAGTGGACTGGCGTCAAGGTGCAAGGCAAGAGTGGAGCGCACGCGTGTGTGGGAGGGTTAGCGAGCGAAGGCAAAACAGGTGGGTCAGAAGCTGGTGGATTCTGCCAGGCGAGACGGCTGGAAAGGTTAGGGGCTGTCGGGTAGTTGTGGAAGGCTTTGTTGGCGTTGCAGCAAGTGATGTGAGGAGGCCGCCGTGTTTGAAAGGGGGGTTTTTCTTAGGCGCAGCTGGTGATACTGCTGGGACAGGATGGATAGCAGATACTGGCACAGCTGCAGGTGTTAAAGCATGGGCTGGCGTGTGGAGGCCGCCTAGGTGCTGGTGTTGAGGAAAAAGGTAGAGAAGCGGGCTGCCACACAGAGCAGAGTTTGTGGAGCGGTGGCTGAAGCAAGTGAAAGAGTTTAGTGGAACCAGGCAAGCAGGTGTTTATAAAGCTGCTGGCGACAAAGAGGGAGTTGCTCTCGGTTTTCTGGTGGCTGGCAGTGGCAAATAGAGAATACGAGGAGAGGGAGTATGGGTAAGGATTGTTTTGGGCTGGCTGTTGTGAGCAACAGTGAGTGCCTTGCTTTGTATTGGACACGGCTGGTGAGGATAAGAGGTTGCTTTGGGTTTTATGCTTTGAGGACTGGTAGTGTGCTGGTGGTGTAGGAGAGAGTGGACTTCAGTTGAGGTGCAGAGCAGAGAACGAGAAGGCCGGCTCTGCAGAGAAGCAAAAGAGCGAAGGGATTTGGAGTGACCAGGAGCTGGAGAGGGCTGATTATGAGTGGATGCCAGATAAAGCTAGTTCTGAGGATATTTGGGATATCCCCGACTCAATATAAATGAAGGTCTATTCTGAAATATAAGTCTTGTTCATGCTCTTTGGTCTGGTGTTCTGGTGTGTTTGCATGCGTGTGTGGAAGTGTGGCACCCTATAAAGGCGTAAATAGCTTTACCGCTTCCGTGCCATCACTTTTTGGTGCCTCCACAGAGGAGCAGATTTCCTCTGGTTTGTGAAAGAAGACAGGGGCTGTGTGAAGCAAGATTTGGAAATGGCTCAGGATTTTCCAGAGTCTTGGGGATTGCCACAGGAGAATGCAACCAGGTTTTTGGAGAAGATAGAATTTACAGCTTTGATGAAAGACAGGGCAACCCCGGAGATCCTTTCTCAGATTTTGGCTTATTGCTTGCAGGGTGATGCAAAAGTATGGCTGCAGATGTTTGTAACTACACACAGGAATGTTCATCAACAGGATCCTGAGTACTGTGTAGTCAGAGCTGCATTTTTGGCACAGTTTGTCCATGTGAAGAGTCCGAATGAAGTGTGGAAGGAGTTATCTTACATTCAGCAGAAGGACGGTCAGGATGTGGATCAGTATTTGATTGAGTTTGGTAGACTGTGGAGTCTATGGTGTGAGGCTTTGATTCCTGAAGTACCCCCACAGATGATAAAGAGAGAGCGGTTTGTGGCTGGTTTGGAGCCAACGATCCGTCTGAAGGTGGAGCTGAAGAACCTGGATAGCTTTGAGGAGGCTGTCAGAGTAGCTCGAGAGAAGGAGTGGAAGGTGAAGCGTCTGAGGCAGTTGGGAATGCAGGAAGAGCCGAAGAGGTTTGTGAAGATGCCAGAGATTGAGAGTATGCATCCTGGAAGAAAAGCTGCTGTTGTTCCTAAACAGGAGGATTCTTTGAAGAGGGAGGTTCATGAAGCAGTGGAGCTCATGAAGTCTTTAAGCTTGAATTGGATAGAGTCTGCAGGAAGAGGAAGAGGCATAGGTGATATGGGAAGGAAGACTGATGCATCATCTGGTTCTGGAGGAAATTCAGCAGATATTGGAAGAGGGAGAGGGTATCCGTGTGATGTGCAATGCCGGAATTGTGGTGAGTGGGGTCATATCAGTCCACAATGTGAGAGACCAGCCAAAGCTAATGGTGGTATATATCAATTGTCTTTGGGAATGAGTGATAGGGTGATGGGCCCTAATATGTTGGTGAAGGATGCAATTCAGCCCAATGTTTGTGAAGCCCATAAGGTCACATTTGGAGAGCAAAATAAAGGACAGATTAATCTGTTGGAAATGGAGAAGGATGAGGTTTCTGGAATCAGCCTTGAAGAGCTTTCAGAAGATGAGGAGGAGAAGGATGGGATAATTGATGGTGTTGTGGATTGTGAAAGTGATGCTAAAGCTGAGGAGCCTCATGAGTTTGAGTATGGATATGACTTGGATGATCTTTTTGATTTAGAAAAGAGTAATGACTTGCAGGTGCCAGTACTTCAGTCAGTCAAGGTAGAGAGTGATGATCAAGGTGTTACTAATGAAGATACTATGGATGAAGCACATATGGATGATCCGGGTGATGAGTTGGATATTGCAGCCTGTGAGAATGTGGATGATGAGTTGAACTGTGTTCTTGATAATGCATTGGATGATCTGTTGAAGTTGGCTACCTTGGAGAAGGTAACAGATGCTTGCATACCAGTTGTGCAGCAGGAAGAGAGTGATGGTGTGGCTGATGATGAGTTGGATGCTATTTTGGATGATGGTGTGATAGATTTCGCAGGTGCGGATGCTGATCATAAGGTGTGTGTTCCTTGTCATGCCCAAGAGAATGAGTCGGTTGTCAGTAGTGGGAATGCATGTGAGGCTATTGATGCCTGTGCAAGATGTGGAGAATCTTGAAGGATCGCCAATGGTCTTGAAGCTGGAGAAACTGCAGGAAAGTGACAATGATGAGTCTGCAGTGCATGAAGTTGCTGTGTGTGATGTTGATGGGCTGAAAGGAAATGGGTCTATGGTGGACACACCACATGCTCAGCATATGGATGAGTGGTTTGGCTATAGTCTTGGTCTGGCAGTTTGTCCAGAGGGAGAGTTGAAAGCCAATGATGTGGGTTGCAAATTGGGTAACCATGAGATGGGAGTTGATGATCAGATGTTTGTTATTTCGGTATATGATTATGAGTGGGAATTAGATGTGTCAGAAGGGAGTAGAGGTGAGGAGTGGTTGTCTCCATCACAAGGTTATGTGAGCTGGTATATGGAGGAGAAGATACAAGGGTATATATTGAGGATGCCATATGTGAAGAACCCAGGGGGTTGCTGAAAGTAGGTCATGACAGGATCCATCAATGGTTGTTTGACAGAGGAAAATGCTTGAAGGAATGGAAGGTAGATGCATCGAGGTTTCTGTTTGATCCAAGGGGATAAATGGTTTCTGTTTGTGCAGCTCTGCTGGACATAAATGTCTCAAGAAAGGGGGTTGCTAAATATGTGTGAAGTTTTTGGAGAACCTCAAACTCAACTTGTACATGTGTACATGAGTGATGTTCGTGTTGTGGTAAAGTCATGGGAGCACCCATTGACTCAGTGTGGGCGTCGTGGATGCGGTAATCAGGCTTTTGGTTTTGATGGAAGTGTATGCGTAGGAAAAAATGATCAAATTCTGGAAGCACAAGCTTGTCCGGAGCGTAGTTCGACTGGAGATGATATCAGCTGCTCGGATGTCTGGATATGTGTATGCGTCCCCAAGGATAAGTGAGCATTGGAAGGCTGCTATTTGAAGAGGCATGAGGTGCATGGGCAGTTAATAGATAAGGGGCCAAAGTTGCCTTTGCTTTGATGTAAAAAGGATAAAAGTAATGGTGGCCATCCATAGGGTTTTAAGCAAAATGAAAGAAATGATAAACAACGTGGCCACTTATAAGGTAAGCTACGTGGATGTTTTAAGTGCTGCCAGCGCATCTTCTGGAAGCTGGCGAAGCATGAAGAGGAAGGCGCAGCTGAAAAAGAAGAGGAGGCGGTGTTGTTTTTTAGGGGGGCTCTCGGGCGTAGTCGGAGGCACACACAGAGGTGGTCGGCCTGGCTGGTGACACCAAGGAGCAGTCGCCGGCCGCTTGGGGACACGGAGGCATCCCTTGTGAAGAGCAGGTGGCTGCTTCTACTGGCGGAGACGTGGGGGGTCTCGTTGAACGTATAGGTGTCAAGGCGCAGAGTGTGACTGCAGGAAGAGTGGACTTCAGCTGTGAGAGCCGACGGGCTGGTGTGAGCGACGCCTTCTGTGGGCCGCCTTGTGAACTGCTGGGTTTAGTGGAAGAGGTGACTCGAGCGTAGCAGTGGCTGGCGTCAAAGGACTTACGGGCTGGTGACTGCAGTCGTAAGTGTATGCAGAGAAGCGAAGGTGGTGATTGGGACTGGGTTGACGGGCTGACAGTGTTCAAGTGTGGGCCTGGCGCTAAAGGCAGTGGACTGGCGTCAAGGTGCAAGGCAAGAGTGGAGCGCACGCGTGTGTGGGAGGGTTAGCAAGCGAAGGCAAAACAGGTGGGTCAAAAGCTGGTGGATTCTGCCAGGCGACGGCGGCTGGAAAGGTTAGGGGCTACCGGGTAGTTGTGGAACGCTTTGTTGGCGCTGCAGCAAGTGATGTGAGGAGGCCACCGTGTTTGAAAGGGGGGTTTTTCTTAGGCGCAGCTGGTGATACTACTGGGACAGGATGGATAGCAGATACTGGTGCAGCTACAGGTGTTAAAGCATGGGCTGGCGTGTGGAGGCCGCCTAGGTGCTGGTGTTGAGGAAAAAGGTAGAGAAGCGGGCTACCACAGAGCAGAGTTTGTGGAGCGGTGGCTGAAGCAAGTGAAAGAGTTTAGTGGAACCAGGCAAGCAGGTGTTTGTAAAGCTGCTGGCAACAAAGAGGGAGTTGCTCTCGATTTTCTGGTGGCTGGCAGTGGCAAATAGAGAATACGAGGAGAGGGAGTATGGGTAAGGATTGTTTTGGGCTGGCTGTTGTGAGCAACAGTGAGTGCCTTGCTTTGTATTGGACACGGCTGGTGAGGATAAGAGGTTGCTTTGGGTTTTATGCTTTGAGGACTGGCAGTGTGCTGGTGGTGTAGGAGAGAGTGGACTTCAGCTGAGGTGCAGAGCAGAGAACGAGAAGGCCGGCTGCAGAGAAGCAAAAGAGCGAAGGGATTTGGAGTGACTAGGGGCTGGAGAGGGCTGATTGCGAGTGGATACCAGATAAAGCTGGTTCTGAGGATATCTGGGATATCCGACTCAATATAAATGAAGGTCTATTCTGAAATATAAGTCTTGTTCATGCTCTTTGGTCTGGTGTTCTGGTGTGTTTGCATGCGTGTGTGGAAGTGTGGCACCCTATAAAGGCGTAAACAGCTTTACCGCTTCCGTGCCATCAACGTCATAGGAAGAATCCAAAGACAACGAGATTGATAAGAAGGAAGAGTAAAAATAAGTTGGAAAGGGAGAGATAATGATAGGCTACTAATGAAATAGACAAGAGGAGAGGGTTAAGGGTGACAGAGACAAGGAGAGAGGAAGGGGGAGAGAGAGGGAGATGAGAGATGAGAGAGAGAGAGAGAGAGAGAGAGAGAGATGGTAGGAGAGAGAGAGAGAGAGAGAGAGAGAGAGAGAGAGAGAGAGAGAGAGAGAGAGAGAGAGAGAGAGAGAGAGATGGTAGGAGAGAGAGAAGAGAGGGACAGATATAGAGATGGTAGTAGAGAGAGATGAGGGTGGGAGAGAGCAAGGGAAAGAGATGGTAGGTGAGAGATGGAGAGAGAGAGTGAGAGAGAGAGAGAGAGAGAGAGAGAGAGAGAGAGAGAGAGAGAAGAGTGAAGGGAGAGAGATATGATAGGAGAGAGAGAAGAGAAGAGAGATAGGAGGGAGAAGAGAGGGATGGTTGAATAGAGAGAGAGAGAGAGAGAGAGAGAGAGAGAGAGAGAGAGAGAGAGAGAGAGAGAGAGAGAGAGAGAGAGAGAGAGAGAAGAGGGACAGAAAGAGATGGTAGGAGAGAGAGAGACAAAGAAATGGTAATAGATAGAGAGAGAAAGGGAGGAGCTAGGTTTTGGAGGGGAGGAACTGGGTTGGGTGGTGGTGGTGGGGAGAGTTAGAGAGAGAGTGTGTGTTTAAAGTAGAGAGATAGGATAGCCAAGAAAATCTCCCTTGAAAGCTCCCTCATTGACAACCCCCATAATCGATAGAGACCGATTCAGAACTCACATAACGCAAGAAATAATAAGAAACATTGATGATGTTCTGGCAATCAATCAAACTGACTATGGGATGGAGGGAGAAAGTGGAGTACCTTAATCCAAGCTAATTTCAAAGTTTGTCGAGGATTCCTAATGATGATTGGGTTCCTACTTGGGTATGCTTCTTCTGCATCACTAGGAGAGGTGGAACATCTCATATCATGATCATCTTCTAGCATATTGTCATCTAAACATATTGCTTCTTTACAACATTGATCAAATGTTTTCGGATTGGATACAATGATCAAGTTGTGTAAGCTGTTATTCTTCAAGCCCATCATGAAACATCTCCTCAATTGAACATCGTTTAATTTTTCCCATGACTCACAACGTGAGTCCAGGAGTTTTATCCGAAGGATAAAATCTCTAATGGATTCATTTGGTTAATGCTCAATTGAATAGAGTTCTGTTACTGCACTTAATCGATCACCTTGTCTGGAAAAGCCATGTATAAAGGTTGATTTGCCATGTATAAAGGTTGATTTCAAGGTTTTGAAGTTGGTCTTGATGTCGCCGGCATCAATGCGATGAACCATCGACTAGCTTTTCCCTCTAAGTATAAGTTCAATGCATGTACCTTAGTGGGGAAGTTGGGATTTCCAAAGGCTTCACATCTCTGTTCAAACATTTGAATGAATTGCACAGGGTCTGTTGTTTGGTCATATTTGCCCATAATTTTGGAAATTTGTACGGTCGTATTTTTGTATGAATCATTGAGGTCGTATGTGAGTGTTCTTGTTTGAAGAGACTTAGTGAGTCCTTGGGCCACCCCCCTTCCTAGACTAGTCAGTATGTCCAAGGTGTGGGCATCCAAGAAAGGGTTGGTACTTGTAAGATTTGCGGGAATGTTAGGCAAGGGGCCAAAGCGCGGTGGAATCAAAGTGATAGGGGGTGTAAAACCCGATGACACGCTTGTTATAGGCATGGCCAACGGCATTGGGAGGTGAATTTGTGGCATAGATCTCAATGGCTTGAAGATGTCAGCCATTGGGTTGAGTCCTTGTGTGATCCCTAGGAATCCCTTTATGGTGGCCATGTCAGAGTGCCTAAATGCTCCTTAATGAGCAATCACAGGGTTTTTTTTTGGCTTTTTATACTTCCCCACAGCCCCTTACAGCCTCAAGAGGTTTGGCGTACTCTTCGCTGGATCAAATAAGTGTCCGTTTGCCCTAATTAGCTTAGGCGCTATACGCACGTGAATGACCGAGATATTTTTCCAAAAAAAGCATATGCTAGAAACTTCCTAGATGGAAGAGGAGATCCTAAAACCTATTTTCCATCACTGTCTCAAGACAAAAAATTTTCTTGAGAATTTTTTTCCTATTTCGCAGTACGTTTTTGAGGGTGTTCCAAAAGGAATTTTGAAAAACTCTGTATGAGAGAGTTGTAGTATTTTTGGAGTACTACAACTTTGTTTCCCTGAGTCATCCGTGATTTTGTCGTCTATACCCTTAAAAAGTAGCCTGAATATGGCTCGTTGTCGTTTTTGTGCTGTTTTTTTACGATTTTTAAAAATGGTTTTTGGGCTGTTTTTTGCCTCGATTTTTGGGTCAAAATTTGAGGCTACTGGTCGGAGCCAAATTGATCGATTTTGACTTCCAACGACTAGGTCCAAAGTCGCAGAGCTTGATATCAGCTTTCCGATGAGCCCTAGACCGTCTTCATCGGATATACGGTTTAGGAGATACGAGCCTCCAAACAGGGATGTTTTCAAGATTTTTTTAAAAAAATTATTTTTTTAAATAAAAATATTAAAATCATGTTTTTTTTGCAGACCTTTTCACGAGCTAAGCCGTTCATGTCCTAGTCGTTCACGCCCAAGCCATTCACGTCCCAGCCCTTCACGTCCAAGTCGTTCACACCCAATCAAAATAGTCAACCTTTTAATAACACACCTTACACCCTTCATAAATGACTCCCAAAATGGATAAAGTGACAACTCATGAGCATCTACTAATTGAATGCTCATTAGCCTTAATGAGTTATATAAAAAAGTGATTTAAGATTAATCTAAGATTAATCCTTTCACTAATCTTTCCCTCTTCTACACTAATCAAGAACTCTAATTAACCACTAATCTCTAATTAATTTACACAATTAAGCACACCATTGGATAGAGCAAGGAAAAACTAATCTTTGTACATCAACCATTGTGTAAATTAATCTAAATTAGGGGATTCATTTGACTCTTAATTATAGTCTCCTCTAGGCAAAATTAAGCAAAGAGAGTCAAATTTCTCCAATTGATCAAAAAATTGATGTGATTAGGTGTTTTGATGTATCTAGATGCTCTCAAAACACTAAAAAACCCCAATTTCGACTACTCATATGATCAATTTAGACTCCAATTAACATATTTTCTAAATTTTTAGCCTCTTCAACAACAAGATTAACACCCTTAATGACAAAAACCAGTCTAATAAGAGAAATTAGTCAAATTTAAGGATTTTTAATGATTTTAAGATTTTTTTTGAAAGATTAAGCTACTCCTAATGCTTGCTAACACTCTAATCCAAACAATTTCAACAAAACACACACAATTAAACTAGAATTAATGATCTTAGATCTATGTTTAAACTAAAGAGAGCTAACATTCACTAAAATTGCATTCTATTGCATTGTTTGATGCAATGGATGCAAACTAAGCCTAATACAAACTATGTGCAAGCCCTAAGAACATGAAAAACCACCAAAACAACAACAAAAATAACAAATTAATCTAAAAATTAAGCAAAAAGCATTCTTTTCAAAAATAAAAAAGAAAGCTATTCTACACCAAATCTCCCACAAATCACCATCAAATCCACATCTTTTTCATGGGAAACCATTAATCAAGATAATGGGCAATGGGTTATGTGTAGATTAGAGGCAAAACGATGGAAAAATCCAAGGGATGGCTCCCCGACAATGGTGCCAAAAATGTTATGCCTCACCCTAACCCTCCTTGGAAAACATCCAAAAAGAGATTACCTGGTGAACCGCAACTGTCGTGAGGATCTTTCTAATGGCCCAGCTCGTAACCCTTGAGTCTCCAAGCTCTTACAACTCCTTGAGAAGCAATTTCACCGCATTTCTCGCGAGCATTGTCACACCACCGCGTTGCACTACGGGTCCTCGTCCCTCCTCTCACCTCACTTCACTCACACACACTCACTAGCGTGCAATAGGGAGAGAGATTAGCAAGAGGATTAGCAAGAGCAAGACTCAATTGCACAATGGGAGAGTATGTTGTATTATGAGAGAAATTTACTTATATACATGGCCATAAGTGTTCACACTCACTTAAACTGTGGCCGACCGGGCACTTTAGGCTCATAAGAGGCCTAATGCTAATACAATGACTACTCTCATAATATATCCATGAAGTACATCACTTACGACTTCATCCTATCTTGCTATCACATGCTTCTGAAGCAGGAATCGTCATAAATACTTCATCACACCATTTACGGGTGCCTATCCAAGTTGTAGCTTTGGACACTATTGCTTCATATCTTGAATGTATGACCCTTTGGTGTATCTATCGCGACTCCTTGCTGTAAGATAATGGCGATAGCTCTTGTTAGTCCTAGAATTGGATTAACAATGGGACGGCTATCATCACGTTGTGGCATGGATGGAGGAGATAAACAAATAAAGAAACAATTATTAAGAATATAAGAGCGAATAACAAGGCATTGATAGAGAAGCATGCCACGGTGCAAAAAAAGAAGGGTTGCCCATCTTGGTATAATTGTGAACTTTCAGAGGTATCCCAAATAGTGTTCGAGGTACATTCCTTATATGGCTTGGTAGAGGAATAGATAATTCTAACATTTTCAATATAAGATTAGTATCTATATATTCTCATACTAATGAAGTAACCTATGAAATATAGGATGAGTACCGCGCTGCCACTAGAGAGATTGACTTCCTTGTAGAGATACCTTGCCTCCAAAGGAGTTTGAAGACAAATGGAGAGCTGTTTTTTATAAAGATGAGCAAAAGCGGAGGTATGCTACTAGACATTTAACCGTGTGATTGCAAAACCTGCACAAGGAGATGGTTTCTTTGAGTAAGAAGACCTATGTCCTTTCCTCTTCGTCATTTTTACATGCAACCACATAAATTGGTTTTAATGTTGTGATTTGATTTTGGTGTTGTGTGTTGTAGTGCAAGTAAATTGGGATGACAGACCACATTGTTTGATGAAGGATAGGTTATATAGCTTGGCATCCAGCACACTGCGAAATGACCAAAAAGCTATGATTTTAGACATCTTGATTGATGGAGATTCTCAGAGGCTTAAGAACTTGTAAATTCCAAAGAGTAAGTAATTTATTTTTCTTATTTTCTTCATATATACAAAACATTCTATCTTGTATTAATAACAATTTCAATGGCAATGCATCAAATTCAAGTTTATTTAGAGATTGGATAAGACGAGAAGTGATATGGCACGAGATTGAGTACAAGGTGTGGAAATCCTTACAGAAATTATAAATAAGTACCAAATATATTTTTTAAATACATTTAAGGAAGAACTCGATGATCTCAAGAGATTGTATTTTGGGAAGCTATTTGAGGAAATGGTGGGGTCCCTAAAAAAACAAGGTGTGGTAGCTTCAAATCCTACTGTTATTATCAAAGCTACTAAAAAGCGTACTGTATTCAGGTGCGTAACAATCTAGAAAGACCACTCTACTTTTTTATGTTCTTGTATTTGTAATATGAGCGGAGATAATTGTATGTAGATGGATTTGTAGTGCCATGCCAAGAATTATATTGGATCCAGCCAGCCATTGTAAATAAGTGACTGAATCCAAGACATGAGAACACAATGTATACACAAAAAGGGTGTATAAGAGATGTCCACTATTCCTTGACTTTCCAAATGGAAACTTTCCTAGGAGCGAGAAGGAGATGTACACTTGGGCTTCTAAATTAAAGCCATCCAAGATGGTATATCCTATATATCTACTTATGCTAGTAATTAGACTTTTTTTGGTAAATATCTAATATTTTATCCTATTATTCATGATTTTATATTGTGAAGACTTTAATTCTACGTGTCCAATCACATCTTAAAGCAAAGGGCAAAGAGCTTATGGAAGATCAAGAGGCCTATAAAGATGAAGAGAATGAAGGGCAAAGAGCTTATGGAAGATCAAGAGGCCTATAAAGATGAAGAGGATGAAGGGGATGATGATGATGAAATGGTAGAAGTTCTAGATAAGGATGCTACGAATGAAGAGAAAGAAGCAAATGCAAGAGGGGAAGAAGATAACGAGGATGTTGCCATTGCATCAGAGTATGACGATAGAGATTTTGGGGATGATATTCGGCCCCATCGAGAAACCCCAAAAAATGACAAAGTGGATCATGCTACAATAGAGGTAGGCCACTCTTTTAATTGTTAATAATTGATTACTTTTATTAATAAATAGTTGGACTACTAATGTACATGATTTGATTATGGGTGCAAATAAGCTTGGCTAGAGGTGAAGGGCCAAATGCACCATTTTGACATAATAATCCACCTGACCTAGGTGCTTTGACACCAATCCAAACCAATTTTCCAGGTATGATTTTACTAAATAGTAATGACAATGTAATGTATATGTGTAGTGAATGTACTTACATTGTAATGCAATTAAAAACCAAGAGAGTCTAGAGGCACTAGCATGTCTTCAAGATATGTTACAAAGTGTGAAAGAGGTAAACCGGACCTTCAATATTAAAGGTATTAATACAAGCACATGATGTGATTGTATTATAGTGAGGTTGTCCATATTAGGTTCTATTTATAGGTTTTCCAATGATGCTATCCCACCATGGAATCTCTGTACATGTGAGTGATCAAGATGAAATTTTTAACAATAAGACCTTAGGTGTTACTTTTTCAACAATAAGACCTTACGTGATAATGTGTTTACATTGGGCACAAATTCTCATGTTTTCACATCAATGTCACGTAGATGGAGACGAGCCGTTATTGCTTAAGATTTGTGATACCATCCTTGATGACAATGGCTCTCTTATTGTCATTGGTACAATGTACAAGTAACAACCATGATAGGCAAGGCTAAGCAATTTGGCTTTGTATTGGACACCTTGTTGAATGTGTGGTGTACAATGAAGATTGGAAAAGCGTTTGGATAAGAGGTGAGTAACATTAATCGTAGAGGTGCTTATGATTCTCATAAAAGGTTTCCATTGAACAATACTTTCTATTATAATAAATCTTTTGATACTCTTGTGGAGATACATACCCTCGTCGTTGCTCTGCTACCTTCTCGGGCATAGTTGAAATAATCTATGCGCAACCATTTTCACTTGATTATATTATTGATCCTTGAGCAATATGCACTGGAGAGACACCCGGATGGGACTGCATGGTGAGGTAAGGCATAAACATATGAGTACTCCAAATTATGGGTGTTGCATATTGTTTGGAATTTAGAGAAATGTTTTTTTTGTAGGTGGATGTCAACATGGATATGAGTTTTGGGATAGCCTCTTAAAATACCATGCAAAAGAAGGGTAAGAGATTATTGTAGAGATTTATGTAGGATGTGGAGATTGTGCTATGGTAGTGTGCAAACGTGAACACAACTTGTATTGATCTCGAAGAGGACATTGTGAAGGGTGTCTTGATGAAGA
Source organism: Cibotium barometz (assembly GCF_041138505.1). NCBI lineage: Eukaryota > Viridiplantae > Streptophyta > Polypodiopsida > Cyatheales > Cibotiaceae > Cibotium > Cibotium barometz. The sequence goes on along the minus strand of NC_141108.1, from coordinate 4,188,600 downwards.
TGTGATTGTTACAGTCAATGAGCATATTTGTTTACAAATATTTAAGTGATTGGGTTTAACAATTGTTTATGATTATGCCATGATCTTATTTTACATATGAATAGAGAGAAAGAGAGAGAGAGAGAGAGAGAGAGAGAGAGAGAGAGAGAGAGAGAGAGAGAGAGAGAGAGAGAGAGAGAGAGAGAGAAGGAGGAAGAGATACGCGTTGGGGTTTAAAATGAAATAAGATTGAGAGTTTCAATAATTTTTGTGCTCAATATGTCAAATAAACTAATAACGTATTGACATTGTGTGTAGATGAATAAGGTAGTGTTAAGTTTGTAGACTCAAAGGATCTGTAGGGGTTAAATGAAGTTATGTGTAATGTGTCGATAAATGAATAATGATTTTGTAGCCTCAAATGATTAGAAGGACAAGAGAGAGAAAACATGAAGATTAAGAGAGATGCAAGAGGTGACAACATGGACAAGAGATAGAGAACATGAAGAGAGAGAGGATGCTATCTCCCTTATAACGTCATAGGAAGAATCCAAAGACAACGAGATTGATAAGAAGGAAGAGTAAAAATAAGTTGGAAAGAGAGAGAAAATGATAGGCTACTAATGAAATAGACAAGAGGAGAGGGTTAAGGGTGACAGAGACAAGGAGAGAGGAAGGGGGAGAGAGAGGGAGATAAGAGACGAGAGAGAGAGAGAGAGAGAGAGAGAGAGAGAAAAGAGTGAAGGGAGAGAGATATGATAGGAGAGAGAGAAGAGAAGAGAGATAGGAGGGAGAAGAGAGGGATGGTTGAATAGAGAGAGAGAGAGAGAGAGAGAGAGAGAGAGAGAGAGAAAAGAGTGAAGGGAGAGAGATATGATAGGAGAGAGAGAAGAGAAGAGAGATAGGAGGGAGAAGAGAGGGATGGTTGAATAGAGAGAGAGAGAGAGAGAGAGAGAGAGAGAGAGAGAGAGAGAGAGAGAGATTAGCAAGAGGATTAGCAAGAGCAAGACTCAATTGCACAATGGGAGAGTATGTTGTATTATGAGAGAAATTCACTTATATACATGGCCATAAGTGTTCACACTCACTTAAACTGTGGCCGACCGGGCACTTTAGGCTCATAAGAGGCCTAATGCTAATACAATGACTACTCTCATAATATATCCATAAAGTACATCACTTAGGACTTCATCCTAGCTTGCTACCACATGCTCTTGAAGCAAGAATCGTCATAAATACTTCATCACACCATTATACGGGTGCCTATCCAAGTTGTAGCTTTGGACACTATTGCTTCATATCTTGAATGTATGACCCTTTGGTGTATCTATCGCGACTCCTTGATGTAAGATAATGGCGATAGCTCTTGTTAGTCCTAGAATTGAATTAACAATGGGATGGCTATCATCACGTTGTGGCATGGATGGAGGAGATAAACAAATAAAGAAACAATTATTAAGAATACAAGAGCGAATAACAAGGCATTGATAGAGAAGCATGCCGCAGTGCAAAAAAAGAAGGGTTGCCCATCTTGGTATAATTGTGAACCTTCAGAGGTATCCCAAATAGTGTTCCAGGTACATTCCTTATATGGCTTGGTAGAGGAATAGATAATTCTAACATTTTCAATATAAGATTAGTATCTATATATTCTCATACTAATGAAGTAACCTATGAAATATAGGATGAGTACCGCGCTGCCACTAGAGAGATTGACTTCCTTGTAGAGATACCTTGCCTCCAAAGGAGTTTGAAGGCAAATGGAGAACTGTTTTTTATAAAGATGAGAAAAAGAAGAGGTATGCTACTAGACGTTTAACCGTGTGATTGCAAAACCTGCACAAGGAGATGGTTTCTTTGAGTAAGAAAACCTATGTCCTTTCCTCTTCATCATTTTTACACGCAACGACATAAATTGGTTTTAATGTTGTGATTTGATTTTGGTGTTGTGTGTTGTAGTGCAAGTAAATTGGGATGACAGACCACATTGATGAAGGATAGGTTATATAGCTTGGCATCCAGCACACTGCGAAATAACCAAAAAGCTATGATTTTAGACATCTTGATTGATGGAGATTCTCAGAGCTTGTAAATTCCAAAGAGTAAGTAATTATTTTTTCTTATTTTCTTCATATATACAAAACATTCTATCTTGTATTAATAACAATTTCAACGGTAATGCATCAAATTCAAGTTTATTTAGAAATTGGATAAGACGAGAAGTGATATCACGAGATTGAGTACAAGGTGTGGAAATCCTTACAGAAATTATAAATAAGTACCAAATATATTTTTTAAATACATTTAAGGAAGAACTCGGTGATCTCAAGAGATTGTATTTTGGGAAGCTATTTGAGGAAAAAGTGGGGTCCCTAAAAAAACAAGGTGTGGTAACTTCAAATCCTACTGTTATCAAAGCTACTAAGCGTACTGTATTCAGGTGCGTAACAATCTAGAAAGACCACTCTACTTTTTTATGTTCTTGTATTTGTAATATGAGCGGAAACAATTGTATGTAGATGGATTTGTAGTGCCATGCCAAGAGTTATATTGGATCCAGCCAGCCATTGTATATAAGTGACTAAATCCAAGACATGAGAACACAATGTATACACAAAAAGGGTGTATAAGAGATGTCCACTATTCCTTGACTTTCCAAATGGAAAATTTCCTAGGAGCGAGAAGGAGATGTACACTTGGGCTTCTAAATTAAAGCCATCCAAGATGGTATATCCTATATATCTATTTATGCTAGTAATTAGATTTTTTTGGGTAAATATCTAATATTTTATCCTATTATTCATAATTTTATATTGTGAAGACTTTAATTCTACGTGTCCAATCACATCTTAAAGCAAAGGGCAAAGAGCTTATGGAAGATCAAGAGGCCTATAAAGATGAAGAGGCCTATAAAGAGGCCTATAAAGATGAAGAGGATGAAGGGGATGATGATGATGAAATGGTAGAAGTTCTAGATAAGGATGCTACGAATGAAGAGAAAGAAGCAAATGCAGGAGGGGAAGAAGATAACGAGGATGTTGCCATTGCATCAGAGTATGACGATAGAGATTTTGGGGATGATATTCGGCCCCATCGAGAAACCCCAAAAAATGACAAAGTGGATCATGCTACAATAGAGGCAGGCCACTCTTTTAATTGTTAATAATTGATTACTTTTATTAATAAATAGTTGGACTACTAATGTACATGATTTGATTATGGGTGCAAATAAGCTTGGCTAGAGGTGAAGGGCCAAATGCACCATTTTGACATAATAATCTACCTGACCTAGGTGCTTTGACACCAATCCAAACCAATTTTCCAGGTATGATTTTACTAACTAGTAATGACAATGTAATGTATATGTGTAGTGAATGTACTTACATTGTAATGCAATTAAAAACCAAGAGAGTCTAGAGGCACTAGCATGTCTTCAAGGTATGTTACAAAGTGTGAAAGAGGTAAACCGGGACCTTCAATATTAAAGGTATTAATACAAGCACATGATGTGATTGTATTATAGTGAGGTTGTCCATATGAGGTTCTATTTATAGCTTCCCCAATGATGCTATCCCACCATGGAATCTCTGTACATGTGAGTGATCAAGATGAAATTTTCAACAGTAAGACCTTACGTGTTACTTTTTCAACAATAAGACCTTAGTGATACTGTGTTTACATTGGGCACAAATTCTCATGTTTTCACATCAATGTCACGTAGATGGAGACGAGCCGTTATTGCTTAAGATTTGTGATACCATCCTTGATGACAATGGCTCTCTTATTGTCATTGGTACAATGTACAAGTAACAACCATGATAGGCAAGGCTAAGCAATTTGGCTTTGTATTGGACACCTTGTTGAAAAGTGGTGTACAATGAAGATTGGAAAAGCGTTTGGATAAGAGGTGAGTAACATTAATCGTAGAGGTGCTTATGATTCTCATAAAAGGTTGCCATTGAACAATACTTTATATTATAATAAATCTTTTGATACTCTTGTGGAGATACATACCCTCGTCGTTGCTCTGCTACCTTCTCGGGCATAGTTGAAATAATCTATGCGCAACCATTTTCACTTGATTATATCATTGATCCTTGAGCAATATTCACTGGAGAAGGCACCCAGATGGGACTGCATGGCGAGGTAAGGCATAAACATATGAGTACTCCAAATTATGGGTGTTGCATATTGTGTGGAATTTAGAGAAATGTTTTTTTGTAGGTGGATGTCAACATGGATATGAGTTTTGGGATACCCTCTTAAAATACCATGCAAAAGAAGGGTAAGAGATTATTGTAGAGATTTATGCAGGATGTGGAGATTGTGCTATGGTAGTGTGCAAATTACGCATGAACACAACTTGTATTGATCTCAAAGAGGACATTGTGAAGGGTGTCTTGATGAAGATGTGATTGTTACAGTCAATGAGCATATTTGTTTACAAATATTTAAGTGATTGGGTTTAACAATTGTTTATGATTATGCCATGATCTTATTTTACATATGAATAGAGAGAGAGAGAGAGAGAGAGAGAGAGAGAGAGAGAGAGAGAGAGAGAGAGAGAGATACACGTTGGGGTTTAAAATGAAATAAGATTGAGAGTTTCAATTATTTTTGTGCTCAACGAGTCAAATAAACTAATAACGTATTGACATTGTGTGTAGATGAATAAGGTAGTGTTAAGTTTGTAGACTCAAAGGATCTGTAGGGGTTAAATGAAGTTATGTGTAATGTGTCGACAAATGAATAATAATTTTGTAGCCTCAAATGATTAGAAGGACAAGAGAGAGAAAACATGAAGATTAAGAGAGATGCAAGAGGTGACAACATGGACAAGAGATAGAGAACATGAAGAGAGAGAGGATGCTATCTCCCTTATAAGGTCATAGGAAGAATCCAAAGACAACGAGATTGATAAGAAGGAAGAGTAAAAATAAGTTGGAAAGGGAGAGACAATGATAGGCTACTAATGAAATAGACAAGAGGAGAGGGTTAAGGGTGACAAAGACAAGGAGAGAGGAAGGGGGAGAGAGAGGGAGATAAGAGACGAGAGAGAGAGAGAGAGAGAGAGAGAGAGAGAGAGAGAGAGAGAGAGAGATGGTAGGAGAGAGAGAAGAGAGGGACAGATATAGAGATGGTAGTAGAGAGAGATGAGGGTGGGAGAGAGCAAGGGAAAGAGATGGTAGGTGAGAGATGGAGAGAGAGAGAGAGAGAGTGAAGGGAGAGAGATATGATAGGAGAGAGAGAAGAGAAGAGAGATAGGAGGGAGAAGAGAGGGATGGTTGAATAGAGAGAGAGAGAGAGAGAGAGAGAGAGAGAGAGAGAGAGAGAGAGAGAGAAGAGGGACAGAAAGAGATGGTAGGAGAGAGAGAAAGAGAGAGAGAAGAGGGACAGAAAGAGATGGTAGGAGAGAGAGAGACAAAGAAATGGTAATAGATAGAGAGAGAGACAAAGAAATGGTAATAGATAGAGAGAGAAAGGGAGGAGCTAGGTTTTGGAGGGGAGGAACTGGGTTGGGTGGTGGTGGTGAGGAGAGTTAGAGAGAGAGTGTGTGTTTAAAGTAGAGAGATAGGGTAGCCAAGAAAATCTCCCTTGAAAGCTCCCTCATTGACAACCCCCATAATAGAACAAACATAACCCAAGAAATAATAAGAAACATTGATGATGTTCTGGCAATCAATCAGACCAACTATGGGATGGAGGGAGAAAGTGGAGTATCTTAATCCAAGCTAATTTCAAAGTTTGTCGAGGATTCCTAATGATGATTGGGTTCCTACTTGGGTATGCTTCTTCTGCATCACTAGGAGGTGGAACATCTTGTATCATGATCATCTTCTAGCATATTGTCATCTAAACATATTGCTTCTTTACAACATTGATCGAATGTTTCCGGATTGGATACAATGATCAAGTTGTGTAAGCTGTTATTCTTCAAGTCCATCATAAAACATCTCCTCAATTGAACATCGTTTAATTTTTCCCATGACTCAAAACGTGAGTCCAAGGGTTCTATCCGAAGGATAAAATCTCTAATGGATTCATTTGGTTAACGCTTAATTGAATAGAGTTATGTTACTGCTTTCCATCGATCACCTTGTCTGGAAAAGCCATGTATAAAGGTTGATTTGCCATGTATAAAGGTTGATTTCAAGGTTTTGAAGTTGGTCTTGATCGTTCGCCGACATCAATGCGATGAACCATCGACTAGCTTTTTCCTCTAAGTATAAGTTCAACGCATGTACCTTAGTGGGGAAGTTGGGATTTCCAAAGGCTTCACATCTCTGTTCAAACATTTGAATGAATTGCACAGGGTCTATTGTTTGGTAATATTTGCCCATAATTTTGGAAATTTGTACGGCCGTATTTCTGTATGAATCATTGAGGTCGTATGTGAGTGTTCTTGTTTGAAGAGACTTAGTGAGTCCTTGGGCCACCCCCCTTCCTAGACTAGTCAATATGTCCAAGGTGTGGGCATCCAGGAAAGGGTTAGTACTTATAGGATTTGCGAGAATGTTAGGCAAGGGGCCAAAGCCCGGTGGAATCGAAGTGATAGGGGGTGTAAAACCCGATGACACGCTTGTTATAGGCATGGCCAATGACATTGGGAGGTGAATTTGTGGCATAGATCTCAATGGCTTGAAGATGTCAGCCATTGGGTTGAGTCCTTGTGTGATCCCTAGGAATCCCTTTATCGTGGCCATGTCAGAGTGCCTAAATGCTCCTTAATGAGCAATCACAGGGTTTTTTTTTATAGCTTTTTATACTTCCTCACAGCCTGTTACAGCCTCAAGAGGTTTGGTGTACTCTTCGCTGGATCAAATAGGTGTCTGTTTGCCCTAATTAGCTTAGGCGCTATACGCACGTGAATGACTGAGATATTTTTCCCAAAAAATGCATATGCTAGGAACTTCCTAGATGGAAGAGGAGGTCCTACAACCTATTTTCCATCACTGTCTCTCAGGACGAAAAAATTTCTTGAGAATTTTTTTCCTATTTCGCAGTACGTTTTTTAGGGTGTTCCAAAAGGAATTTTGAAAAACTATGTATAAGAGAGTTGTAGTATTTTTGGAGTACTATAACTTTGCTTCCCTGAGTCATCCGTGATTTTGTCGTCTATACCCTTAGTAGCCCGAATATGGCTCGTTGTCGTTTTTGTGCTGTTTTTTTTACGATTTTTTATAATGGTTTTGGGCTGTTTTTTGCCTCGATTTTTGGGTCACATTTTGAGGCTACTGGTCGGAGCCAAAATGATCGATTTTGACTTCGAACAACTAGGTCCAAAGTCGCAGAGCTTGATATCAGGTTTCCGATGAGCCGTAGGCCGTCTTCATCGGATATACGGTTTAGGAGATACGGGCCTCCAAACAGGAATGTTTTCAAGATTTTAAAAAAAATTTAAAATAAAAATATTAAAATCTTTTTTTTTTGCGGACCTTTTCATGAGCTAAGCCGTTCATGTCCTAGTCGTTCATGCCCAACAAGCCATTCACGCCCAAGCCATTCACGTCCTAGCCCTTCACGTCCAAGTCGTTCACACCCAAGCCATTCACGTCCAAGCCGTTCACATGCCAAGCCGTTCACGTAGTCATGCACTTTCACACCGGACCTTTTCACAGCCTGGTCTTTCACGCCTTTTTTTTCTTTTTTTCTTTTTGGAGTCTAGTAGGAAATACGAATTTCTCTTTTTGGGGGGAAAAATATTTTTGAACTTAAAATGGAAACGGTATGGGCATTTTTCCAAAAAGGTAAGTGGGAATCAAAATAGTCAACCTTTTAATAACACACCTTACACCCTTCATAAATGACTCCCAAAATGGATAAAGTGACAACTCATGAGCATCTACTAATTGAATGCTCATTAGCCTTAATGAGTTATGTAAAAAAGTGATTAAAGATTAATCTAAGATTAATTCTTTCACTAATCTTTTCCTCTTTTACACTAATTAAGAACTCTAATTAACCACTAATTCCTAATTAATTCACACAATTAAGCACACCATTGGATAGAGCAAGGAAAAACTAATCTTTGTACATCAACCATTGTGTAAGCACACCATTGGATAGAGCAAGGAAAAACTAATCTTTTTCTCTTTTACACTAATTAAGAACTCTAATTAACCACTAATTCCTAAATAATTCACACTATTAAGCATACCATTGGATAGAGCAAGGAAAAACTAATCTTTGTACATCAACCATTGTGTAAATTAATCTAAATTAGGGGATTCATTTGACTCTTAATTATAGTCTCCTCTAGGCAAAATTAAGCAAAGAGAGTCAAATTTCTCCAATTGATCAAAAAATTGATGTGATTAGGTGTTTTGATGCATCTAGATGCTCTCAAAACACTAAAAAACCCCAATTTTGACTACTCATATGATCAATTTAGACCCCAATTAACACATTTTCTAAATTTTTAGCCTCTTCAACAAGATTAACACCCTTAATGACAAAAACCAGTCTAATAAGAGAAATTAGTCAAATTTAAGGGTTTTTAATGGTTTCAAGATTTTTTTTGAAAGATTAAGCTACTCCTAATGCTTGCTAATACTCTAATCCAAACAATTTCAACAAAACACACACAATTAAACTAGAATTAATGATCTTAGATCTATGTTTAAACTAAAGAGAGCTAACATTCACTAAAATTGCATTCTATTGCATTGTTTGATGTAATGGATGCAAACTAAGCCTAATACAAACTATGTGCAAGCCCTAAGAACATGAAAAACCACCAAAATAATAACAAAAATAACAAATTAATCTAAAAATTAAGCAAAAAGCATTCTTTTCAAAAATAAAAAAAAGAGCTATTCTACACCAAATCTCCCACAAATCACCATCAAATCCACATCTTTTTCATGGGAAACCATTAATCAAGATAAGGAGCAATGGGTTATGTGTAGATTAGAGGTAAAAATCCAAGGGATGCCTCCCCGATAGTGGTGCCAAAAATGTTATGCCTCACCCTAACCCTCCTTTTGAAACACATCCAAAAAGAGATTACCTGGTGAACCGCAACTGTCGTGAGGATCTTTCTAATGGCCGAGCTCATAACCCTTGAGGTCTCCAAGCTCTTACAACTCCTTGAGAAGTAATTTCACCACGTTTCCCGTGAGCGTTGTCACACCGTCGCGTTGCACTACGGGTCCTCATCCCTCCTCTCACCTCACTTCATTCACACACACTCACTAGCGTGCAATAGGGAGAGAGATTAGCAAGAGGATTAGCAAGAGCAAGACTCAATTGCACAATGGGAGAGTATGTTGTATTATGAGAGAAATTCACTTATATACATGGCCATAAGTGTTCACACTCACTTAAACTGTGGTCGACCGGGCACTTTAGGCTCATAAGAGGCCTAATGCTAATACAATGACTACTCTCACAATATATCCATGAAGTACATCACTTAGGACTTCATCCTATCTTGCTACCACATGCTCCTGAAGCAGGAATCGTCATAAATACTTCATCACACCATTACGGGTGCCTATCCAAGTTGTAGCTTTGGACACTATTGCTTCATATCTTGAATGTATGACCCTTTGGTGTATCTATCGCGACTCCTTGATGTAAGATAATGGCGATAGCTCTTGTTAGTCCTAGAATTGGATTAACAATGGGATGGCTATCATCACGTTGTGGCATGGATGGAGGAGATAAACAAATAAAGAAATATTTATTAAGAATACAAGAGCGAATAACAAGGCCTTGATAGAGAAGCATGCCGCGGTGCAAAAAAAGAAGGGTTGCCCATCTTGGTATAATTGTGAACTTTCAAAGGCATCCCAAATAGTGTTCCAGGTACATTCCTTATATGGCTTGGTAGAGGAATAGATAATTCTAACATTTTCAATATAAGATTAGTATCTATATATTCTCATACTAATGAAGTAACCTATGAAATATAGGATGAGTACCACGCTGCCACTAGAGAGATTGACTTCCTTGTAGAGATACCTTGCCTCCAAAGGAGTTTGAAGGCAAATGGAGAACTATTTTTTATAAAGATGAGAAAAAGTGGAGGTATGCTACTAGACGTTTAACCGTGTGATTGCAAAACCTGCACAAGGAGATGGTTTCTTTGAGTAAGAAAACCTATGTCCTTTCCTCTTCGTCATTTTTACACCCAACGACATAAATTGGTTTTAATGTTGTGATTTGATTTTGGTGTTGTGTGTTGTGGTGCAAGTAAATTGGGACGACAGACCACATTGTTTGATGAAGGATAGGTTATATAGCTTGGCATCCAGCACACTACGAAATGACCAAAAAGCTATGATTTTAGACATCTTGACTGATGGAGATTCTCAGAGGCTTAAGAACTTGTAAATTCCAAAGAGTAAGTAATTTATTTTTCTTATTTTCTTCATATATACAAAACATTCTATCTTGTATTAATAACAATTTCAATGGTAATGCATCAAATTCAAGTTTATTTAGAGATTGGATAAGACGAGAAGTGATATGGCACGAGATTGAGTACAAGGTGTGGAAATCCTTACAGAAATTATAAATAAGTACCAAATATATTTTTTAAATACATTTAAGGAAGAACTCGGTGATCTCAAGAGATTGTATTTTGGGAAGCTATTTGAGGAAATGGTGGGGTCCCTAAAAAAACAAGGTGTGGTAGCTTCAAATCCTACTATTATCAAAGCTACTAAGCGTACTGTATTCAGGTGCGTAATAATCTAGAAAGACCACTCTACTTTTTTATATTCTTGTATTTGTATTATGAGCGAAAATAATTGTATGTAGATGGATTTGTAGTGCCATGCCAAGAATTATATTGGATCCAGCTAGCCATCGTAAATAAGTGACTAAATCCAAGACATGAGAACACAATGTATACACAAAAAGGGTGTATAAGAGATGTCCACTATTCCTTGACTTTCCAAATGGAAAATTTCCTAGGAGCGAGAAGGAGATGTACACTTGGGCTTCTAAATTAACACCATCCAAGATGGTATATCCTATATATCTACTTATGCTAGTAATTAGATTTTTTTTTGGTAAATATCTAATATTTTATCCTATTATTCATGATTTTATATTGTGAAGACTTGAATTCTACGTGTCCAATCACATCTTAAAGCAATGGGCAAAGAGCTTATGGTAGATCAAGAGACCTATAAAGATGAAGAGGATGAAGGGGATGATGATGATGAAATGGTAGAAGTTCTAGATAAGGATGCTACGAATGAAGAGAAAGAAGCAAATGCAGGAGGGGAAGAAGATAACGAGGATGTTGCCATTGCATTAGAGTACGATGATAGAGATTTCGGGGATGATATTCGGCCCCATCGAGAAACCCCAAAAAATGACAAAGTGGATCATGCTACAATAGAGGTAGGCCACTCTTTTAATTGTTAATAATTGATTACTTTTATTAATAAATAGTTGGACTACTAATGTACATGATTTGATTATGGGTGCAAATAAGCTTGGCTAGAGGTGAAGGGCCAAATGCACCATTTTGACATAATAATCCACCTGACCTAGGTGCTTTGACACCAATCCAAACCAATTTTCTAGGTATGATTTTACTAAATAGTAATGACAATGTAATGTATATGTGTAGTGAATGTACTTACATTGTAATGCAATTAAAAACCAAGAGAGTCTAGAGGCACTAGCATGTCTTCAAGGTATGTTACAAAGTGTGAAAGAGGTAAACCGGACCTTCAATATTAAAGGCATTAATACAAGCACATGATGTGATTGTATTATAGTGAGGTTGCCCATATGAGGTTCTATTTATAGCTTCCCCAATGATGCTATCCCACCATGGAATCTCTGTACATGTGAGTGATCAAGATGAAATTTTCAACAATAAGACCTTATGTGTTACTTTTTCAACAATAAGACCTTACGTGATATTGTGTTTACATTGGGCACAAATTCTCATGTTTTCACATCAATGTCACGTAGATGGAGACGAGCCGTTATTGCTTAAGATTTGTGATACCATCCTTGATGACAATGGCTCTCTTATTGTCATTGGTACAATGTACAAGTAACAACCATGATAGGCAAGGCTAAGCAATTTGGCTTTGTATTGGACACCTTGTTGAATGTGTGGTGTGTACAATGAAGATTGGAAAAGCGTTTGGATAAGAGGTGAGTAACATTAACCGTAGAGGTGCTTATGATTCTCATAAAAGGTTGCCATTGAACAATACTTTATATTATAATAAATCTTTTGATACTCTTGTGGAGATACATACCCTCGTCGTTGCTCTGCTACCTTCTCGAGCATAGTTGAAATAATCTATGCGCAACCATTTTCACTTGATTATATCATTGATCCTTGAGCAATATGCACTGGAGAAGACACCCGGATATGGGACTGCATGGCGAGGTAAGGCATAAACATATGAGTACTCCAAATTATGGGTGTTGCATATTGTGTGGAATTTAGAGAAATGTTTTTTTTTGTAGGTGGATGTCAACATGGATATGAGTTTTGGGATAGCCTCTTAAAATACCAGGCAAAAGAAGGGTAAGAGATTATTGTAGAGATTTATGCAGGATGTGGAGATTGTGCTATGGTAGCATGCAAATTACGCATGAACACAACTTGTATTGATCTCGAAGAGGACATTGTGAAGGGTGTCTTGATGAAGATGTGATTGTTACAGTCAATGAGCATATTTGTTTACAAATATTTGTTTATGATTATGCCATGATCTTATTTTACATATGAAGAGAGAGAGAGAGAGAGAGAGAGAGAGAGAGAGAGAGAGAGAGAGAGAGAGAGAGAGAGAGAGAGAGAGAGAGAGAGAGGGAGGAAGAGATATGCGTTGGGGTTTAAAATGAAATAAGATTGAGAGTTTCAATTATTTTTGTGCTCAACAAGTCAAATAAACTAATAACGTATTGACATTGTGTGTAGATGAATAAGGTAGTGTTAAGTTTGTAGACTCAAAGGATCTGTAGGGGTTAAATGAAGTTATGTGTAATGTGTCGATAAATGAATAATAATTTTGTAGCCTCAAATGATTAGGACAAGAGAGAGAAAACACGAAGATTAAGAGAGATGCAAGAGGTGACAACATGGACAAGAGATAGAGAACATGAAGAGAGAGAGGATGCTATCTCCCTTATAAGGTCATAGGAAGAATCCAAAGACAACGAGATTGATAAGAAGGAAGAGTAAAAATAAGTTAGAAAGGGAGAGACAATGATAGGCTACTAATGAAATAGACAAGAGGAGAGGGTTAAGGGTGACAGAGACAAGGAGAGAGGAAGGGGGAGAGAGAGGGGGATAAGAGACGAGAGAGAGAGAGAGAGAGAGAGAGAGAGAGAGAGAGAGAGAGAGAGAGAGAGAGAGAGAGAGAGAGAAGAGAGGGATAGATAGAGATGGTAGTAGAGAGAGATGAGGGTGGGAGAGAGCAAGGGAAAGAGATGGTAGGTGAGAGAGAGAGAGAGAGAGAGAGAGAGAGAGAGAAAGAGAGAGAGAGAGAGAGAGAGAGAGAGAGAGAGAGAGAGAGAGAGAGAGAGAGAGAGAGAAAAGAGTGAAGGGAGAGAGATATGATAGGAAAGAGAGAAGAGAAGAGAGATAGGAGGGAGAAGAGAGGGATGGTTGAATAGAGAGAGAGAGAGAGAGAGAGAGAGAGAGAGAGAGAGAGAGAGAGAGAGAGAGAGAGAGAGAGAAGAGGGACAGAAAGAGATGGTAGGAGAGAGAGAGAGAGACAAAGAAATGGTAATAGATAGAGAGAGAGAGAAGAGGGACAGAAAGAGATGGTAGGAGAGAGAGAGAGAGACAAAGAAATGGTAATAGATAGAGAGAGAAAGGGAGGAGCTAGGTTTTGGAGGGGAGGAACTGGGTTGGGTGGTGGTGGTGGGGAGAGCTAGAGAGAGAGTGTGTGTTTAAAGTAGAGAGATAGGGTAGCCAAGAAAATCTCCCTTGAAAGCTCCCTCATTGACAACCCCCATAATCGATAGAGACCGGTTCATAACTCACATAACCCAAGAAATAATAAGAAACATTGATGATGTTTTGGCAATCAATCAGACCAACTATGGGATGGAGGGAGAAAGTGGAGTATCTTAATCCAAGCTAATTTCAAAGTTTGATGGAATGGGAGAATAACCCTAGGGATAAACCATGTTATTTTGAGATTGAGGATGTTCCAGATTCGTCCACCTTAAATTACCTTAGAAGAAGAGCGGGGAGTGGGAAAGCCTCGACAAACCAATTCTCATGGACAAAATAGAAGAACTTTGGGAGAAAGCACGGAAAGCAGCACACGCCCATAGGCACAAGAGGCACAAATAAACCAAGAATCCAAGGGATAATCTAGTAAATATTGAGATCAAAGATGTTGGAAGGACGATACAAACTAAGACGAGAATATGGGGAACCCCTTCCCAAAAAGTTACAAGAATACTCTCACCTGAGAGAGGAGATCTCAAGGTTAAGTGAAGCACAAGACTCAGTACTACATGCCCAACTAGAAATATAGGGTCCCACAAGATTATATCATGATGTTTCTATAAAAGATTTCTATACCAAGCCCTCTAGAGCCAATCCTAGAAGCAGCTTATGAGGGTAGTGTCTCATAAAAAGATTAACAATCAAAAGACCACTCAAGATAATAATGATAAAAAAGGGAGGCACTAAGAGAACTTAGAACCAAAGAGATAACGTGTTTTTAATGAGTCTTTAGAGCCAAAAGATACAAGAAACCTGAGAGCACTACATAACCATATCTTGAGAGAATGGGAGATTCATGAGAGATAACTTGTGCTCAGAGAATCTATGATAGAGAAAACATTGAAGGAAATGAGTCAGAGTAAGCCTGGGTGTCACGATAAGTCAAAAAGGAAACTCATTAAGGACCATGCCTTCATACATCGGCTTAGAAGAAGAGTCAATAAGGCTAGAAGCTAAAGACAAAATGGGAGCCTTGAGGGCAATCCACTCTAGGGACTATCGTAATGGGTTGAATACTTAATAGGGAAACTAGAAGCCTAGAATGTCCACCAATGGATGAAAAATCATCTCGTCATTAGGATACCCGAGTGAGACCAACCAACCCTAGGAAAACCCATTGAAGATATGCAAATACGTGCATATCAATGTAGTGGGTAAATATTTTGAAGGTGATGATATTAATGTCACCATTCCAATTAAACTAGAGGGCATAACCACAACTAAAATTCTAGATGGAGCAGTAAGAGTGAGCATAGCTACCAAAAACATGTGGCAAAGATGTGGGAGCAAGCCCCTAAAACCTTAAAAAATTTAAGAATGTCTCTAAGAACCCTCAAAGAAGTGGAAGTAATGTCATGCAACCTACCCTATATGTGAGGGCAAAAGGACAAAAGGACCAGATGTACAAGAGATCAGAGAAAAACAACACAACATGAAATGGGTGAGTGCGTGTATATATGATGGTGAGTGAAAATATTTATAAGAGGCCCTCTGATGTGAGGAGACTCTGTGAAGAAGACTAGTGCAGAAGTAGAGACGATGTCGGAGCTGAGGCACGATCGGTGTTGATTGAAGGCTCGCGTTGATGTGAGGAAAAGGCACTCCATGAGGTGGTCGGTGTCAAGGGCTCACATGGTCAGTGGATGCAAAGGCACTCTGAGGTGGTAGTGAGCAATGGAAGGTGAAGTGATGTAGACTCTAGTGACAAGGGTGCTGCGATACCTGAGGGGTGATGAAGAGCAGAGAGGGTTGCTATCTCAAGTGGTGCAGGCTCTGGTGACGAGGGTGAGGCAATACCTGAGTGTTGGTGTGGAGCAGAGAGGGCTGTCATCCCTGAGTGGTGGAAGTGGTGGAGAGGGTTGCTATCCCATGAAATTATGTAAAACGCTGATGTACTAGAGCAGACATGCGATGATGATGTAGCAGATGTAGTGCAGGCCTCGACAACAGCAACAACAACAACCAGCAGGTGCGATGATGATGTAGCAGATGTAGTGCAGGCCTCGACAACAACAACAACAACCAGCAGGTGTGGTACCAAATATGGTCTATAAAGTAGTACATGATGATGTATGATGAAGCAAGGCTATATATACTAGGGGGAGTGCTGGTCGGCCAAAGGCCGTCGACCAACAGCCAAAACAAAAAAACCCAAATAAAACTAAAACTACCCAAAAAAATTCCCTTTTAAAGGCTGAGAAAAATATTGTTTTCACAGACCCCCTCTCAGTCCAATTAGGGGACCACGAGAGAAGATGATGGATGCCAAGGTCCCACACTTACACACTGTAAGAAGGAATTTATCCCCCTCTACAAGCAAAGTCTGATAAAGTCAAAGAGGGAGATCACGATGGCAAAGGTGGAGAAGGTGAGTTGATGTAGATGGGTTGATCATCTCCCAAAGTAAGATCTTGAATGGGGATCTCTTCTCAGTAAGAAGTCTCATTCCCTATGTGGTCCGGATCGGAGTAAGGAGAAACAACTTCTGGTGAGAAAAATTGGCCCTCCAAGAATGCGGGTAGACGATCATCCCTTTTAGGGCTGGGAAAAATACTGTTTTCACACACTATAAGCATACATTGTCGACTTTTTAGAAGGCCCACCAATTATAATGGATACAACCTAGCCTATAAGCATACATTATTGACTTTTTAGAAGGCGCACCAATTATAATGGATACAACCTAGCCTATAAGCATACAATGTCAACTTTTTAGAAGGCCCACGAATTATAATGGATACATTTATTTACCGTTAAATCCGGATAAGGAGGAAAATTGGATGCATCTATTGGCTACAAATGGATACATGTCCTAGAACCATGGGAACTCAGTACAGTGTGACAAAGATGGTAATGACATTGTTCCTATCAGAACCATATCTTTTATACTTGTAGAACTAAAGGAGTTGAACTAATTGAAAACCACAAAGAAACAACTCCTAGGAAATGAAAAGTTTTACCACTCGAAGGCTTTAGTGCAAGCTTTGAGCCATTGAGGTTGGTAGACGATGATGTGTGAAGAACACGAGGCACTCCTTAAAGAATTCCTTTGAAAGTAGAGAATATTCTTTAAGAAATCTATATAAACCAACACGTGTCAGAATGAGAGACCCACATAGCCTCAAGGATGAAGAGCATTATTTATATTATGTCAAACCCTTATGAGCTACTGAGGAGTTATGTTTCAACTAGAAGGATCTGATGATAAAAAAACCGAGTCATAATGTTTTGAAAATAGATCTTGAGATTGCTAGAGTTTTAGCAAACAAACATCCCATTGATTTGGATTAGTTGACTCTAAAAAGACTTCCAAATCTGGATGGAGAAGATGAAGCAACACTATACGTGAGGGACAAACCAGGAATAATCTTAAGAAGAGAGTTTAAATGATAGTGACCAAGATAAGGACTGGAGACAGTTTAAATGATAGTGACCAAGAAAAGGACTGGAGACATTTCCCTTCACATTATAGGAACTACATGGTTAGGAATAGAAAGGTGTACGTAGAAACACCAAAAAAAGATAAACCAAAAGAAACGAGAGTGTCTTATGATGGACTAGAAGATGCCAAACAAATTGGTCTAGCACTACTAGGGGGAGAGCCCAAAAAGGTTTAGATCTCTATAGACCTAACACTTGAGGAGGACACAAAATTAATGGAGTTACTCAAAGAGTACAAAGATATTCTCTTGCAGTTACTCAGATCTCAAGGGAGTCCTTCTAGAAAGTCTGCCATCATATGATTCCAATGGTGAACTATGCAAGGCCATTAAAAAAAAATCCTTGATTCCACTGGTGAACGGTGCAAGGCCATTTAAACAAAAGCCTTACACATATAATGAAACCTATCCCTAGACCATCAAGAAAGAAGTAGATACTTATTTTTGTAGGTTTCATATACAAGTTTGAGCACACAAATTGGGTTTCACACGTGGTCATAGTACCAAAAAAGAACGGCAAGATCCACGTATGTATAAACTTGAAAAATGTAAATGCAAGCACGGTGAGAGATCATTACCAACTACCTTATACTTAACATATTCTTGAAAGGGTAGTAGAAAAATAAGCATACAGCTTCTTAGATGGATTTTCTAGATACAACCAAGAATCCATAAATCCCAAAAACCAACATAAGCCCACCCATTAGGTGAAATATGGACTCTCATTTTTGCCCCTTAAGGATCTCCACACCTCCTCTCTCTAGAAAAATGGGCTCATGGTGAAATTTTTGCAAATCAACTCAAAAGTGAGTGGAGTTTGGAAATTTGGAATCTACTCTTTGATAGCTTTCCAATGATATATAGCATGATGGGCAATTTTGCATATTAAGGAAGTTCCCAAATTGGTGATGATGTGGCACGTTACATCTACTCTTCGATAGCTTTCCAATGATATATAGCATGATGGGCAATTTTGCATATTAAGGAAGTCCCCAAATTGGTTATAACATGGCATCTTACCATTGGAGGAATGTATTTCCTTAAAAAGGAAGAGACAATTAATCAAGGCAACAACTATTCCAAATCATAGTATCAACACATGTTTACAAGATCTGACCATATTTTAAGAATCTTGAGTAGAGATCCACCAACGAGAGTTGAGAGGACCATCTTTTAGATGCTCCTCTATTCCAAATCATCTTAGTACCAAGATGAAGCTACAAGATTGCTTAATTCTTGAGCCTTGGATTCCCATTGGAGGAATGTATGTCCTTAATTTAAAGGAAGAGACAACTAATCAAGGCAGCAGCTATTCCAAATCATCTTAGTACCAAGAGCTAACCATATGTTAAGGATCTTGAGAGGAGATCCACCAATAAGAGTTGAGGACAATCTTTTAGATGCTCCTCTATTCCAAATCATCTTAGTGCCAAGATGGAGCTATGAAATTGCTCAATTCTTGACCATGGATTCCCATTGGAGGAATGTATGCCCTTAAAAAGGAAGAGACAACTAATTAAGGCAACAACTACCTACATGCTCATCTTGTGACAACTTTATAAAAAAGGGAGACATAAATCCTAATACTCTGTATATGTGAGGATGAGTACGTTGATATTCTCAAACAAGCTCATGTAGGAGTTGTTGAACACTTTGGGAGTGAAATCGTTGCTTATAAAGTTCTCTATGTCGGATTGTGGTGGTGGTCAACACTCTTTGGGGAGATGCCATGGAATATGTTAGAAGATATAACGAGTGTTAGTGCTTCACAACACCCCAACAAAGTCATGTAATGAGTGTCAATGCTTCACAATACCCCAACGAAGGGATAGGATGCCCTTAAAACCAATAATTTTTATACGACAATTTGCTAAATGGGGCATGGACTTCGTGTTAGACCCTTTAGCCCTGCAACAAGCAAACAAGCATGATATATTATCGTGGCTATGGACTATGTAACCAAATGGACTGACTAAGGCCAAACAGTTAAGGTTAACACTAGGACAACTACCAAGTTCCTCTATGAGAATACCATCACAAGGTTTAGATGTTCCCTAGAACTCATAAGTGACCGAGGGACTCATTTCTTAAATGATGTGGTGGAGTTTTTGTTAGAAGAATTTATGGTTGTCCCACCATAAGTCTCCCCCATATTATCCACAAACAAATGGACAAATTTGAGAGCACAAACAAGGTCTTATGTGTAGTTCTCTCGAAAATAACTAAAGCTCCTAAGACATACTAGAAACAAAAACTTTCATCAACATTATGGGCATATCAAACTGCCTACAAAACATTGACTGGGACTATGCCTTACAATTTGGTCTTCAAAACTAGATGCGATTCTTCTTTGTAGAATTCATGATCTCAACTTTGAGGGTAGCTAAATAAATGGAATGTACTAGCCATGAGTTGTCTGAATGACTCAATTCTCCCTGTAGAATTTGTGATCCCAACTTTGAGGGTAGCTACAAATAGAATGGACTGGCCATGAGTTGTTTAAACAACTCATTGAACTTCAAAAACTAGATGAAGCTAGGTTACACTCATGGTGGGTGGGCATGCATATTAAAAAGAAGAGAAGAAAAAAATGGTTCTATTTGAACATCAAGACCAAAAGGTTCAAGGTAGGGGGACTTAGTGCTGCTTTACAACCTCAAGAAAAACAAATGAAAACTCAAGCATAGATAGAGGAATGGGTCCTTTTTGGATCTATGAAATGACTTTGGGAGGAGTTGTCTGCTTGGAAAATTCTATAGGCTTCTGCAATGCGACTTGAACTAGCAATTGATTATTTTCCTTGCTCTAATCGATGATTCACATCTCATCAAGGTGCCACTATTCCATTCATAAATAAGGTATTTGCAGTCGTGTGCAATTTAGTTGCATGTGGCATCGCTCCCACAAATAGTGTGTTTGGAGAATGTTCTTCGATCTATTATGGTTTTTTTAAGTTGTCTCTCTTCAAAAAGGAGTAAGCCCCATAGGGAAAATGCTACAGAAATTAAGGTAGAAGGGTTGTAGAGACCAAGGCAAGTTTCCTTTTGCAGGGATTGCCAGGGCAAGAAGGCCCATTATATTAAGTGTGTTGCAAAAGGTGAAAAGGTGCACCAAGATGGCTGTCACAAGTGGCGCGTAGATGGATCCCGTAGGATCATAAGGATGCAGGCTCCCACACCAAAAGAGGGATCCCCCCATATATTCCCTATCAATTCACAACCGACATATGGATTACTTCCGAGCCAAAGAGCTGGAAAGAGTAAATGGACATATACTCAAATTCCACATTAAGGACGAGAAAAAATATAAGGCCTACTATGCCATGGTGTTGTTACCAGATTTCTATAGGGTAATTCTTAAGGATGTCAATGCCATGCTCCTATAGAAAGAAGGACTCCTCAGCTTTTTTAGGCACCCTAGGGCATGGACTATCTCCGATGCTTTCAACAAGCAATGGGGCTGTAGAGCACAGCATGGAAGAGTGTGGAGGATACAAGAGGCCAACAGATGACAAGCGATTTAACAATGTGGAGATGAAGAATCAACCCAAGTGGTGGCTTTGATACCTTTGTAATCCAAACTAGCAGGCACATATTGCATTGTGCTAGTTAATCAAAGAATAAATCCAATAAACCCAAACCCTTAACCCATGCAATGGCACAAATACGATGAATCTCATGTGCATGTCCTTGCCTTTGACATTAACCTTAGGCCCATTCTTTGATAAATTTATGGGTTTCTCGCGTGCATCAAATTTTTGGAAGCATTCACAAGTGCAGGCCTTCGAAGAGATGTTCTCATCCAGTTCATCCTTTCTTGCTATAATTTTGTGTTCACCTATACTAAATGGGAAGCCACTCCAATGTCTAAAGGCAGTGCAGCACTTCCATATGATGAGATTGTTATGAAAATAATATGAAGATCCCTTTATCAACATGCTCATCATTTATAGCTTTTGAGGATGGAAGCAGGTCTAGGTTGGGGGGGGGGTTGTTAACTCTTTTCCGTACATCCAAAATCTCCACCTCTAGCCTAGGATTTATTCATATTATGTATGGACATGGGCCAATGATGTATTAAAAGCTAGCCATAAGCCTTGTATATATGGATATAGAGAGGTAATGAGCACCCACTTAAGTTGGGTGGGGGAATTCAATCATTTTTGAAGTGCAATGCTTTCTTCTTCTCTTGAATTCTTACCTTCTTGCTTGCTTGATTGTAGGATGCATGCTTATATGTGTGGATAGAGTGTGTTACATTTGTATACTTGCTTGCTTAAGTGAGAATGTGATTAAGCATGATTGGATAGGAAGGTAGTTCAAGCTTTCTAGCTTAACCATTGTCTTCTAGAAGGATTACTTAGAGGATTTGAAGGGCTCAAACAGGCGGGATTGACACACCTCTTAGCCTCTTTAGAAGGATTACTTAGAGGATTTGAGAGTAGAGAAAGAGCTCAGACAAGCGAGATTGACACAACTCTTGGCCTCTTTATCCTCTCCAAGGGACTTCCATGATCCAAGACAAGTGGTCTAACCACTAGCTACACTGAGGTTCCTGGCTAGAAAGCAAGAAGGTTCTTGACATGAAAACACACACACACACATAAACACACATAAACATATACATACATGCATGCATGCATATATATATATATAGGGGATCTTCTATATTTATTTAGATGAATAAGAGTAAATGAAAAACCAGGTTACATCATAATAGAGCAATAGGTTGAGGCCATCAATCTCTGCAATCATCACATGGAAACTAACAATACCATTGAGACTCCTAGTTGTTGATGCCAAACCCATTTTTGGAATGACATTTCTATACACTTTTCCCTTGAATCAACCTCTGGCTTGTCTAGAGGGTTATGCATAATCCTTGCATGAGCTCCTTCAAAGTAGTTGATAGCTAACCTCCTTTACCTACCCAAGAATACACATTGACCAAAGCATTGAAGTAGTTGACATTCTTATTTACCTACCCATAACTAAACATTAACCAAATATACATGAGGTACATGGGACCCTATCAAAGGAGTGTGAATCTATCCATGAGCAGCACCATATAACTTACATTATTCAAGCTAATATTATATTGCAATAAACCTTCACATTGACTTTATAGTTAGTTTTTATATGTACAATGTCTAAACTCTAATCCCCTGCTCCTGTGTACAAGAGCTCATTTCTAGAGCACCAGATTTCCCGCAAGATGGTTTCCCAAAATGATGCTACTTTCCTCTGCAGGCCAATGTCATCCTTGCTCCCAAAATAGCCATAGCCCACCATCTTCCCAATTGAGTTGACATCCCATCTCCCAAAATAGCCATAGACCATCTCCCCAACTTAGTCCACATCCCTCCTCAATGTAGGAAAGCCCCAAAACATGCCAATAATCCTCTTTAGAACTTCCACATCTGCATCATTGGTCCATGAGCTTATTTTTCTTTTTTGGATCTTATTCCCAATGGATGGGCAGATTTCCCATCAGCTTAATTTTGACTAAATCATGGTAAATCTTGATTAATGTTCATTCAGTTCAGTTTTGACTAAGTCATAGTAAATGGATCAAGTTTGAGGCCTCATCAAGGGAATTGTCCCTAGCCAAGACCTTATGCCAAGAACCAACATTCTAGTAGAAGCAGGGAGTTGTTGTACTCTAGCGAGAATGGTGACAAGCATCTCTCACTTGTTTAATCTCTGGGGGGATGGCCCTCTACTAGGATGGATGCAAGTTTTGAATGACAACAGCCCCCCCTTAAAGTGTGCAATAAAGGAACAAACCTCTTCCAGTTTAAATCATCATTGTAAACATCATAGTAAATCATCATTGTAAAAATCATTTAAATCACCATTGTAAACATTATCCAGAAATCTATAAGTTAGAGGCCACTTAATTTCAACTGCATTGGTTAACGTCATAGGGCTAGATATCATTTCTTAAGCTAGAAGTTGGAATGAGTGCTTGAGAAAAAACGAAAGAGGGAAAGTAATGGAGAAAATATCGGGATTACAACTAAAATTAAAATGTATGATATTTGTTCCTTGAAAGTAATGGGGAATATGGGGGTTACATGAGATTTGAACCTTTTGGAAAATAAAAAACATGAGATTTGTACCTTTTGGGAAAAATAGGGATGCAAGTTAGGCAAAGCGCGCCGTCGTGCACGACGGACGAGAGAACGTACGTCAACGTAAAGTCTAAAGCTCCGAACGGCAAGGTGTTGGGAGGCGCAACCTGTTTATGAGCAGCTGCGGGGGGGGGGGAGGGGGGCAGCGATGGAGCTCGATGAATGCGACAGTTGGGCGCCGTGCACGCAGCACGTCAGGCACGAGCTTCGAGCTGGCGCCGACGAGCACGACGGAAAGCCTGTGTAGAGAGCAGGCCGTTGGCGCATGTGTTCCAACTACCGATCCTGTCACAACCACCACCACCACAGGTATCCTTCCAAGTCCTGGCACATGCAGCAGGCCTTGTCGGGCCCCCACCATGGGCCATCTTTAGACCTTGAAGTATGAGCCTAGACTGCAGTCACCATTGTCGTCTCTGTTACAGAAAAAGGTCCAACTTTCATGCAACTACCTCTCTCTTCTCTCTCTCTCTCTCTCTCTCCATGTGTGTGTGTGGTGCTACCTCTCTCTTCTCTCTCTCTCTCTCTCTCTCTCTCCATATGTGTGTGTGTGTGGTGCTACCTCTCTCTCCTCTCTCTCTCTCTCTCTCTCAAGTGAGAGAGCTATGTTTATGTTTTCTTTCTGTTTTATCTTCCATTCCATGATGAGATATGCCATGGACATTATTGTATCACTTGTGGTCTCATAGACCCATTGGGTCTTTAGTAGACGCTTAATATATCTTTCTTTCTTTCTCCATGTATGTGTGTGTGGTGCAGCACAATGCCATGCGCCACGTTACTGATAGTGTTAGGTCGAAATATTGCTTCAGCATATCAAGGTCTCTTTGTTTAATTAAGTATAAAGGTCTCTTTGTTTAACAAAAATGGCATTACTCCCTCCATGAAATGATTTAACGCCCCCTTCTTCCCCATGTGTGGACATCCCCAATGCTCATTATATTGCCTCATGTCCATAGCTTTCTTCATGCACCTCAAGCTTGGTCCACTCTTTTAGGATGCTCATTATATAGCCTGATGTCCATAGCTTTCTTCGTGCACCTCAAGCTTGGTCCACTCTTTTAGGAATACATGAATGAGGACATGACTAGTCTCATTGAGAACACGAAAGCAAACCGAGATAAAACCAAAATTTACTACTCCTCAAAGGCCTACTCATACTTTCTAGCTTCCAAAAAGTACATGCATTCAATGAAAGACATGACTTTGGATACTACCCTCCCTATGGGCCCTTCATAATAATTACTCCTCCTCAAAGACCTTCTCATACTTGCTAGCTTTACGTTCCTTCAATAAAAAGTGTGATGTGATCTTCCTCTCACATGACATGAATACATAAAAGTTACCCCCCACTTGGTGGGCTAATCAACGACACGACAAGCAAACATAGGTTTGGCATGCACATTAGTAGATGGCATGATATATGTGATGGAAACATGAGGTTTGATCTTCCTCACATGTATGGTTAGTTGGACACACGACAAGGTCACATGAGGTTCATCCTTCACATGGGAAAATGGCTAATTACAAGGCACAAGAACAACCTGTTGAAATATACAAGTGAATAGGGTGTGTGCGGGAACAAGCCCTTGGCTAGAGGCTGTAAAAAAGAATGTGTAAATGTGAGAGAACCTGTGAAAAGGTGAGAAGAATCTACTGGGAGAGAGAATAAAGGGTAGCATGAGGAGATTTAGGAGGTGTGGAGATATTCTGGGAGAGGTGGAGAGAATCAAGCAAAAGAGGTGGAGTGAATCAAGGAGAAATCAGTGGGATTAGATGCTTGGATGTAAACTCTATAAATTGAGGCATTGGCCTAATGAGAATTTGCTGGTTTTTGATTATCCATGCCTATCCATGCCTACATTAAGCTATCAATTAATTGCTCACTAATCACATCTTAATTATCATCTAATCTCTTTGTTAATGATGTTGATTCTAGCATTTGATCCACCATAGCTCATCACATTGCTGTAATTTTAACATGGTATCAGAACCTAGCCTAGAATCCATCAAGTTTATGAGACCATTATCTTGCTAATCACTTTGCTAATTAGGATTAGTAAATAATTAGATTTTTTTTACCTCTTTCTCAATAAACCCTCTGTACCCCCAGCGCTGGAGGAGCTCTATCTCCCATCATACATCAAATTAGCTTTTAGGCAAACCTAGCTAACACACTTGTGCTTTAGCCCATCCAAACAGAAGGTCAAACCGCCGCGCAGAGCTCGAGATTTTTGCTAATTTGTAGGCACCGTTTTTCTGAGAGGGAAAATTGAGATTTCTACTTCATCAAATGCAATGGCTCTAATTCCTCTTAGCCCCAGGGGTTTTCAAGGGTGCTCTACAAGCTGGTGAAGTCAGAATTCGATTTGATCAAGTCTACAGTGAGATCCAAGCTCTTCATCAAATCTGCAGGTGACTTTGGTAAAATAGAGATTAAGCATTCAATGTTTGGTTAAATCTTGTGTTTCTTGGCTTGATCCTCTACTAGACTGATTGCTATTGATGGCCTTGAAAGCATTTGAGCTCATTTGAACTCTAAGATCTGGGCTCCCCGCATACTCTGTTTTTTGCACACAAAACATAGGATTAATTTACTAATCAAGATTAATAAGTACTAATCACTATTTTTTGGTGCAATTGAGGGTTCAAATTAACCATTAGTATCTAATACAGATCCCTATAACTTCAGATTGCAATTTGGAGATGGTTTGATACTCCAACCATTCTGTACAAATTGGTTACCCCTTATTTAATGTAATTTTTGGTGATTTTATGCTGATAAATCTGTTGTAATCATCTTAAACACCAGATTGAGTTGTAAAAGGGTGGATACTGCCCTTGAATCTTGAAATTGGATCAAGAGGTAAGACTCCCTTCACATCATCATGAGTACAGCATAAGAGATGGCCAAATTTAATGGGGAGCAGTTTTACACATGGCAGACAAAAACCATGTATCTGCTCATGAGGAAAAATCTGTGGGGGCTAGTTGAGGGAAGAGATGAATGCCCAGATGTGAGAGGGAGAAATGAGTGGAAGAGCAGGAATGAAAAAGCATTGGGACTTATTGCACTCAGTTTAAATGATGAAATCATTCATCACATCACAGGGATACAATGGGCAAAAGATGCATGGGATGAACTTAATAAATTATTTGGCACACAAGCTAAAAATTCAAAGATAAATCTGTTAATGCAATTCTACAAATTGGATATGAAGGAAAGTGAACCTTTAATCACACACTGGAACAGATATAAAAGCATTAAGCAACAACTGGCAGGCTATTGGCAAAAAGGTAGAAGATGTACTAGCAGTGCTTCTGAAGAGTGTGGACAAAGGTGAATATGAAAATATTGTAGCAACACTAAAGAATGTACCTGAATTGAAGCTACATGAGATAGAAGGAGCTCTACTAGAGCAAGAGAGCAGAGGCAAAGAGAAGAAATGGCTTGACTCAACAGCAGGAGAAGAAAAAGAATTCTTCACCCGAGGAGGATTCTCTCGAGGACGAGGACGAGGAAGAGGCAGAGTAGGAGGAAGGACCTTCACTTGCCACAACTGTGGAAAGCCAGGACACATGGCAAGAGACTGCTACAGCAAACCCAGTGGGAGGAATGACATCAGCAAACTTCATGGAGGCTCCTAAGGAAGTAGAGTCAGATCATCTTTTCTGAGAGAGAGAGAGAGAGAGAGAGAGAGAGAGAGAGAGAGAGAGAGAGAGCCCACAACCCAATGTAACCTGCCCCAACAAAGTAAAACCACCTCTAAGACACCGATGATATAGGCCATGTGGTAGATGTATGTGTGAGCACTTTAGTCAAGGTCAGGGGCACTCGTAGTAGCCTTGGACACAAAGAGAGAGAGAGTGTCAAGGACTATGAGTTTAGGGACTTGAGGCACTGGTCGTGGACTATCAAGTAAGAGGGAAACTTGGTATAGGGTCCAGGTGTGTTAGGATTGTTCACTTGAGGGGAGGTGTGCTAGGCACTAGTCGCGGACTATCAAGTAAGAGAGAAACTTGGTATAGGGTCCAGGTGTGCTAGGAGTATTCACTTGAGGGGAGGTGTTGAAATATACAAGTGAATAGGGTGTGTGCGGGAACAAGCCCTTGGCTAGAGGCTGTGAAAGAGAATGTGTAAATGTGAGAGAACCTGTGAAAAGGTGAGAAGAATCTACTGGGAGAGAGAATAAAGGGTAGCATGAGGAGATTTAGGAGGTGTGGAGATTTAGGAGGTGTGGATATATTCTGAGAGAGGTGGAGAGAATCAAGCAAAAGAGGTGGAGTGAATCAAGGAGAAATCAGTGGGATTAGATGCTTGGATGTAAACTCTATAAATTGAGGCATTGGCCTAATGAGAATTTGCTGGTTTTTGATTATCCATGCCTACATTAAGCTATCAGTTAATTGCTCACTAATCACATCTTAATTATTATCTAATCTCTTTGTTAATGATGTTGATTCTAGCATTTGATCCACCATAGCTCATCACATTGCTATAATTTTAACACAACCAACATGTGAACCAATATGATATGTGGTTTCATGAGAGTGCATGATAGAAATAGTTGGGTATGGATATGACATGATTCATGAATAAATGAGTAAATGCATGGCTAGCTATGACTCATTGTTGAGGAATTGATGACTCAACATGAATCACAAATGTGTATGAGGTTGTATGCTTACATATGATGACAGGCTTAACTTTCCAGAAACAAGAAACAACCTCTTATAGAAGAGGGCCTTTTGAAAAGTACTAAGGTTGAAAACCTTAAGCCACATTTTTTACATTGTCTAGAAATTGTGTCCATCTTGTTTATACTTTTGGATCTACCTATGGAGAGATGCCACCGTGCATCATCCTTTGGCTACTTGGTGAAGTAAAGAGTTGGTGCTTTGAGAGGGAAATTGAACTAAGGACACCACTAACTCTAGATACTATATATAAACTAGTTTGATACTCTTTGTTCTATATCGAGATTAAAGATTTAGATCTATCTTCATCAGTACATTGTGCATTTTTGTATGTGTGGCATCCTCTGTCCAGCCTCTACTGCCTCTTAATCTATTTTTATTATTATACCCTTATGGACCAATCACACCTCATACATCTTCATAATTTGAGTGCATTCTTAGGCACATGTTTGTGGGTTGCCCATTCAAGACCAAAAACAACCTTGGAGCATGTCATAAATGTTATAAAAGTATTATTAAAGGTGTAAGAGATATTCATTTTGGTTAACTTTTCATTATAACACATGTGGGAGCTATTCTTCTTCTATTCTCCTTCTATTAGTCAACTTTGCATTTTGGTACATGAACCATTATTCTTTTATTAAAGGTTTAAGAGATATTGATTCTGGTTAACTTTCCACTATACACATGTGGGAGCTATTCTACTTCTATTGGTCAACTTTGCATTTTGGTACATTATATGGGAGCCATTTTGGTACACTGATATGGGAGCCATTATTCTTCTATTAAAGCATGCAAAGATATAATGATATAATCATATTCTTGGAAGTAATATTGCTCCTCCATCATGTTTAAAATCATGTTATCTGGGGAGGATTAAAACAAATAATCCAGATCGTAATTTGGTACTTGGGTAAGTACAAAGAGATGGGGGAGGAAAAAAATGAACAAATGGGAAATAAGACTAAATATTTTGCTATTCATTGGGGAGTAGTAGATCAAAAGGAACGATTGAGCAAGGAAAAAGAAAAAAATATTATCTCTTATTAAATAACAAACAATAAGCTCTCCCTTAGAAGAATACACACTAGGGGTCGAAGGAAGAGGAAACAAAATTGGAGATGATAATAGAGGTAATGTTGAAAAGCGCATGGGGAGTGGTAAAGGCTATTTCTCAAATGCAATAACTGAGGGGTTGAAAAAGAAAGCAGAGGGGTCGACTGAAACATATCTTAGCTATGTTAAAGATAGAGGTAATGTTGAAAACTTTATGGGGAGCGATAAAGGGAATTTGTCAAATGTAATGTTGGTAGAAAAATCAGATATGATAATAGATATAATTTTAAAAAATTCATCGGGAGGCGATAAAGGAGATTTCTCAAATACGATGATTAAGGGGTTGAAAAAGAAAGTGGAGGGGTCTACTCAACCATTTCCTAGCTCTTCTTCTCAAAGGTACATGGTAGATAAATGGTAGCAATTGTTGATAGAAAAAGAAAATGGAGGAGTCTCCTCAACCATTTCTTATATTTTCTTCTCAAAGGTACATGGTAGGAATTGTTTGATACAAAATATTTCAAGGTTAGGGGATTTCTTAACCCT
This sequence comes from Cibotium barometz, assembly GCF_041138505.1. Lineage (NCBI taxonomy): Eukaryota > Viridiplantae > Streptophyta > Polypodiopsida > Cyatheales > Cibotiaceae > Cibotium > Cibotium barometz. The sequence goes on along the minus strand of NC_141108.1, from coordinate 4,158,800 downwards.
ATGTCCCCTAGTTTGTGTAGATAATGTCTTTGGTTTTTTGAGTATGATGATAATGATCAATCCTTGTTATAGAAAATCTATGCTCAAGCTAAGAGGGCTTTGAGGGAGAAAGGGTATAAGGATGTTGGTACCCTTGCATCTCCATATAAGGGCTTGCTAGAGGATAATGATGTGATGGTTTGTGACTCTCAACTTTGATCTTCTTTGGTGGTAAGTTTTTGTGATGTGAACTCAACACAACCAAGGGTTCTTTTGGAATGTGAAGGGGTTTACTACAAGACAAGAAAGAGATTTATTTTGGAATCACATGACTGAAAATAAGTTGTGAATATGGATGATCCAATAAAAAATTGGCAAGAAGGCTAAAAGAAAATAATCTTTCAAAGGACTCAAAGCATTCTATATGAAATATTTACTAGGTATAGTTGAGTAACGACTTTTCCACATAATTCTATCAAGCCTATAGTGATGGTCAATCACCCCTCTGGGAGAGCTCTCCTAGTAGAATTTATAATTTAGGGGAGAAATGTTTTTTTGCTAGTGTATGTGTATAAGGTTTAAACATCTAATTTGAGTGGAGAACTATGTGGGTGAATTAGAGATTTGGGTAATAAAAAACTTTGGTTCATAGTTGGAGATTTTCATACAATGATGAAGAGAAAAGATAGAGCTGGCTCTAATAATATGTTACTAGCTCTAAAAAAGGGAGATCATAGGATAAAATATTGTGAAAAAGTCTTGGGGGAGGGGGGGATGGGTGAGGAAATGTTTTCTTCTTCCCTTGGTCATACCTATTTTAGCCTACAATATAAATCTGGTTCTTTTGATTTTGATAGATGTTATATCTAGGTGAGGTTTCTAAAGGGTAGTTATTGGAAGGATGCCTCACATTGTTTAGCTATGGGTGGACCACACTTTTACTTTCCATTCATTTCCCCTTAAGATGGTATGGGAAGGATGTTAACTGATCGAGGAAATATAAGTTTCTCTTCTCTCCAAGAAGAAATTTATTGAGAGGGGGGGATAGAAGTTTCCCATCCACAAGAAGAAATTGATTGTCTGTAATTCCCTAGTTAATGATCTAAGGTAGCTAATTTCATTATTGAAAAAGAAACAATATTGGGGGGCTTTGTTTGGGAGAAATTTTCTTGAAAAATGCAAGTTGTGGCCCATTAAGGAGGATGGTAAGATCAAAGTGCAAGGAACTAGAAACTTTGCAAGTTGTGGGAGAAGTTTGCTTGGAAAATGCAAGTTATGGGACCAAGGAGGATGGTAAGATCAAAGTGAAGGGAACTAGAAACTTTGCAAGTTTAATGGGACCATCTCATTCAAGCTAGGTAAAATAGACCTCTTTCACTATAAGATATAGAAGAATATGCTAGATGTAAAGCAAAAAAGGATCTTTTTGAGGCTCAAAGATCTGAGACTAGCATGCTTATTTCCAAGCCTATATTTTAAGAAATATTAAGCCCCTTCCAAGTTCTTTTCTAGAGGCCTTAAAAGTACAAGGCAATATGATTGTAACATAAAAAACTAGACATGAATGTGGCCAACTACTATTTGTGATCTTAGGGAACTAGCTTTTAAATGGGTGTCCTTCTAGGGGATACATTGAGCTCAAAGAAGATGACTCCAAGAAATGTTCTACGTATAAGATAAATGTTAGCTGTGATGTATCAACTAGTCCACTCAAACAAGAATAGAGCACCATTGTAAAGCTTTTAACCGATGTGATATGTGGATTCACATCATGATTATAAAAGGTGTGAACAAGGAATGAAAGCACTCCTAGATTCTTGTTTTGTTGATTCTCCTCTATGTCTTTTGATTCTTCATCGTTAAAGGAAATACTTCTAATAATAAGATATTCTTGCCGATTCTTATTCTTTGTCTTTTGATTCCTTAAATTTTTTAAATAATAATAACTTATTACAAAAAATAGGCCATCATAATAACTATAATAATTTGGTGGATGAGGAAATAGCATTTTCTGTGTAGAAAGAGGCATGACCTAGGATGAATGTTTGGAGGCCCTGATATATATAGTTATAATTTTCAATGGTAAATGCCATGTTCTAAAGTAGCTAGATAAGGATTTGTTAAGCTCCCTTGATGATAAAGAGCATGCCTTTTTTGTAATATTTTTTATTAAGGTTAATGGAATGGAATTGAAGTAACAAATTGACTTGTAATTCCATGAAGATGTATAATATTTGGTGATTCTTCATGATCTTAAAGCTTGAAAAAATAAAATAAACAATAAAGGGATCTTACGTTTTGTTGGCTTGTGGGATGGTCCTCCATTGAAATGGAATGATCCTAAGTACTTGCTATTATGTTTGGAATATCTAGGTTTGAGATGAGATCCATAAACAATAAAGGGATCTTACATTTTGCTGACTTGTGGGATGGCCCTCCATTGGGATGAACATTGGATAGAAGGATGATAAGTAGTTGCTATTATATTTAGAATATCTAATTTGAGATGGGATCCATGAACAATAAAGAGATCTTACATTTTTAACTTGTGGGATGGCCCTCCATTAGGATGGAAGGATGCTAAGTAGTTGCTATTTGGAATATCTAGGTTTGAGATGGGATCTATATGGGTTGTCCTTTTATCTCCATTAACCCTCATGTATTCTTGTATTCACTCTACTTTTACTCTACAAACATAAGTATTCACTCTACTTTTATTCTATAAACATAAGTATTCTTGTATTCACTCTACTTTCACTCTATAAACATAAGTACATTATTTACCCTCTTGTATTATTGTATTCACTCTACTTTTTAATCTTTCCACCTATGTAACTCTACCACCCATTTTGATCTCTCTAAGGAGGTTGGAGGAGCTACAAACCTTTGCACACTCTCCACCTATTTTATAGGAGTTGATTACCATATGGCTATGGCTTACACCCACCACCACCACCAAGCCTATTTATCCCTCTACTCACAAGCTGAGTCATATGGTTATGACTAGACCCAGTGCCCCTCTCCAATCTTTTAGAAAGGAGACAAATCTTATGGCTATGTCTAACAACATTGCACATCTTCACCTCACTAGTTGTGAGCTAATGTAGCTAACTCTCTCTCGCACCACTACTTTTCTATCCACCTCCTTGTTGATAGTGATAATCCAATATCCATAGATATGGACAATACTATTGAGGCTCTCCACCTATGACTAGCCGTAGTCCTAGCCCTAGTGTTCATCCATAGATATGGACGATACTATTGAGCCTCTCCACCTAGCTAATTACAAGCTAGAACCTATGTCTACGACTAGCCGTAGCCGTAGTAGCCATAGCCCTAGTGTTCCTCTCCCCCATATTCGTAAGCTCACACTTATTAATAATACTATATACCTCTCCACCCTTGTAGTAGTCACAAGAGATGACTCATATGGCTATTATTAGCACAATTGTGCACATCCACCTTGATAGTCATAAGTCAATGTCCATGGTTGTGGCTAACGTGATTGAATATCTCCACCTTGTTGAGACCATGAACCAAATCCTATGGCTATTACTAGCACCTTTACACCTCTCCACCTTGTTGATCTCATGCCACAAACATAGAAGTTAGCCCATGACCAATATGGTGGAGAGGTGTAGAGGTGCTAGGCACAATTAAGCCTCTACACCTGTCCACCTTATTGAGATCATGACCCAAATCCTATGGCTATGACTAGCACCTCTACACCTCTCTGCCATCTTGATCATGGGCTAACTTCTATGGTTGTGGTAGCATAATTGAGCCTCTCCACCCTTTGGTCAATGGCATTTGGCCTACCCCAATGCTAGGAGGTGGTGTGCTTTGCCATTATTTATTCCCTCACTTGCTCACACACCCTTGCTTATTAGCTAACACTACAGCTCTTAGGTCTTACATATCCTAAGGTAACCTTGTGCTCTCAATGTTGCTAAGTGAGGAGGATGAGTCCCACTATGTATCTTTATTATTACCAATGGGAGACCAACTTAATGGCATTCTAAATTTTGTCGATCTTATAGCAGGGTTTATGGGCAGGGTAGCATTTTTCTTCCACCTCTTATGGTGACAAGCTCAACCTCAATCTCGGAGAGAAATATTGTTTGCAATGTCATCTCCCATTTTTGTCGTTGCTCTTTATATTTTTGCTATGAGCTCCATCACATCATTGGTTGTCACATCATTATTCCTATCTCTTTGTTTTCCTTTAGACCCACTCTAGCCTTATGTGGAAGAAATTACTCAGAATATCATGGGTTGGCTGATTATTATCTAATGATCTTATGTCTTGGGTTTGTGTGTAAAAAAATCTAGGGTTATACCAAGTAGTACTTCAATAAGAAAGGGAAACATTTTAAACATTAGAACTTAGCAAGAGTAAGGAGTAGCATGTATCTATAGGGACTGTAAGTGTACCCTATTTGCTGGTAGCAGAAGCAGCTCCCTCTTGCGCGGGGCAGCGTTTCCCACTCGGGGCCTCGGTATCTATATGGACTGTAAGTGTACCCTTAGAGTAGGAAATATGTGTATGGGAAAGTGTACCCTTAGAGTAGGATGTATCTATATGGACTGTAAGTGTACGCTTAGAGTAGGAAATATGTGTATGGGAAAGTGTACCCTTGGAGTAGGATGTATCTAGATGGACTATAAGTGTACCTTAGAGTAGGAAATATGTGTATGGGAAAGTGTACCCCTAGATAAATATGCATGATCATTTTCTATAGTGTATTCCCATAATTAGTTTATGAGGAACAAATCTTCTAGTGGGTGCCATTGAATACAAATTTTGTTGGCTATACTTTTTTTGTGGGGAAAAAAAACATCTTGAGAAGAACCCACTTTCTCATATTTGTATATGGCTACCTTGTTTGGCTTGTCTCATATTACTATCTATAATCTTGTTGGGGTTGTCTCATATTATGTTTGGATGATGCGTGAATTGGAACATTTAGTGCCTTAGTTCTTATACTTTGATTGGATTGTATTTGACTCAACCACCTTGTATTTTCTTGCATGAGACCACACTACTGAATCATAGGATTTTAAAGAGCCATAAATCTGTTAAGAAACATGGATCATGCTCTCCTAATGACAAATAATGTCCTAATGGTCTAGACACTAATCTAAGGTGGATAGAAATGAAGAAACCCACACTATTGAATCATAGGATTTCAAAGAGCCATAAATCTGTTAAGAAACATGGATCGAGCTTGATTCGAGCTCTCCTAATGACAAACAATGTCCTAATGAGACACTGATCTTACACTAATCTAAGGTGGATAGAAATGAAGAAAACTCATCATGAGTGTGTGTGTGTGTGTGTGTGTGTGTGTGTGTATGCTAATAGATGCTAGATGCTAATTAAGCTTTAGACTCAAGTTAGCTACAAGATTGAGACTTGTACTCATAAAGAAACTTGAGATGTGCTTCATTGTTCCATTTCTTGAAATGACTCCCTTTTATATAAGGAGAGTACATCTTGGCTTTGTTAGCTCGTGTAGGATAAATGTTGCTTGCTCATGTGGCTCATTTCTAGGTCCCTACCTTCCTTGTGTTTTATGGCACCACATTTCTCAACACCCCCCCCCTTGGTTCCATATCCTTAGGCTACTCTCCGGATGTGAGGTTACAAAAGATTCAACACTCTCCCTTGGCGTCATATGCTACTACTCAAGGTGGTCAAGTGTGGTAGTACAAATGATCATCACTCCCCTCCCCCCCCCTCAATTCTATATTGCTATTGGGTGGTTAGTTGGATTAGCATTTGGATTTGGACATGGGACATCTCCCCCCTTGGGTGCTTGAATAGCTACTCTAGGAGTAGGTGATCTTTGGCTACTCGTAGGGTGGTAAAGTGTGCTTGCAAACACATAAACATGCTTACTCATTTGGTGCCCCCTTTTTATAACAAAATGGCTTAGGTAGTGAGGTTTGTTGATTGCTTATGCTTATTGTTCATGATGTGCTTATGTTGATGTTGATGTCGTGGTAGCATCTTTGGTTGCTTTGACCTTGACTCCACTTCTTTGTTCCTTTTGTTGATGGTGTCCTAGTGTTGTGTCGATGGAGTGTCTACCATTTGGCATTGTCTAGTTCATTGTTCCTTTTGGTGTAGACCTCATGCTCTTTGCTACTTAACTCACATATGAAATATTTTTGTGTGCTCATTTGGGTGCATTTACATCCTATTTTTGACTCGTAGTCGGGGTAGGATACCCACGTACTTGGAGATATGCACTCTTCTTTGGACACACATCACACATGCCTACTCGTATTGGTGACTTACAAAGGTTAGAAATTTGTGACCTACAAAGGTTAGAGATTTGTGAAAGCTTTTGTTGAGATTGATGATGGTTGTGCCAATGGTGATAAAGCCTATGCTGATGTAGCACATAATGCCCATGATAAGGGTGTGAAAGCTTTTAATAAACAACCATGGAGACATGTCCATGGATACAACCATGTGAATAACCACTAAAAGGGGATAAGGTACCTTTGAATTTTTTGATTTTTTTTTAAAATCCTTTTTTTTCCAGTATGTGGTTGTCGATTGATGTCGCTGCTCCCATTTGCTTGATGCAGGTTGTGGCACTCCAACCCTTCATTTCTTCTTGCTTAATCTTGGTTGTAGCACTCCAACCCTTCATTTCTTCTTGCTTAATCGTGGTTGTAGCACTCCAACCCTTCATTTCTTCTTGCCTAATCCTGGTTATGGCACTCCAACCCTTCATTTCTTCTTGCTTAATCTTGGTTGTGGTCACCTCTCTTGGTGCCCTTCTCTACTAATGAATTGCTAGTGTGCCTTGACAAGTTGATTAGGGAAGAGCGTACACCACTAGAAGCATCGTGCAACAATGGAGTTCAGCGATGCCTTGGATGCCTGGTCTTTGTGGCCATTTGTAAGGAAGCGCTTACAAGATGGAGCTTAAGGCTTTGAGGTTTAAAACCTCTCTACTACGCTGAAAAAATGATTGCTTCACCTGAGGTTGTTGCATGAATGCGCAACGGTGAGCTTCCCCTCCTCTCTCTTGCTAGCATTGCTAGCCCAATATCTGTGCTTTGAAAGTCTTGGGCTGAGGTTGCAACTCTGCTACTATCGTTGATGGAGCCCTACAAGTCACGTGAGAAGCTTTGTGTTGCACTAGGTCTATGCGCTCACTCATAACTACTTTTCATTCCTCCCACAAAGTTGAAAGAGATGCAATTTTCTCTCTCACGCCTCCTAATGAAAACCTTAATAGCAAGAGAAAGTTTAATCATATGCTAATGGAATCCCTAATTTCTTTCTAATAAACTGAACCTAAACTACTAGGAGAGCTAGACCTAGGTTCTGATACCATGTTGAGAAAAACATGGATCGAGCTCTCCTAATGACAAAGGTATCCTAATGAAACACTAAGCTTACACTAATGACTACTAGGAGAGCTAGACCTAGGTTCTGATACCACGTTGAGAAAAACATGGATCGAGCTCTCCTAATGACAAAGGTATCCTAATGAAACACTAAGCTTACACTAATGACTACACTAATCTAAGGTGGACAGAAATGAAGAAAACTCATCATGAGTGTGTGTGTGTGTGTGTGTGTGCACTAACTAAGCTTTAGACTCAAGTTAATTAGGATATAAGATTGAGACTTGCACTCATAAAGAAACTTGAGATGTGCTTCATTGTTCCAATGCTTGAAATGACCCCCTTTTATATGAGGAGAGTATAACTTAGATTTGTTAGCTCATGTGAGATAAATGTTGCTTGCTCATGTGGCTAATTGCTAGGTTCTTGACTTTTCTATCACTCCCTACCTTCCTTGTGCTTCCATACCTTGTGCTTTATGGCACCACATTTCTCAACAAAATATCTACTACCAATTGAGAAATATGGGGTTTGTGTTGCAACCTAGTTGGAACACAAACCTAGTTGCAACCTAGTTGCTATAAAATCCACCTTATCGCTATCATTGGGTGTTTTCTATTCAAAATACAAATGGTTTTGACTTGATTTACTACATTCACCACACTTATTGGTTAAATCCAAATTCAACACTCATGAAATTCAACTTTCATTGCATAACAGGAACTTAATCTTATACATAAATATGTAATGGAATCAACAAGTGTGCTATGTGTTTATTGAGAGTGTTAGGATCACCATAATAAATAATGTAAAATCCTTCAAAGAGTATAAAAAGTACAATATAGGGATGTCATATGTGTTTATTGTTGAGAGTGTTAGGATCACCATAATAAATAATGTAAAATCCTTCAAAGAGTATAAAAAGTACAATATAGGGATGTCATAAGTGGCACCCCAATTGAACATCTATGGCAGTCCAAGTAATGTATGTACATGTTGGGTCAGCGATGTTTTTGTGAAAAGAGTAGTCTACTAGTACCTCCTCCTCATCACATAGATCACATAGACTTCTTATGTGGCTATAACCATAGCATAATAATGAACAATACAAGACACGTAATCCTTATTACCTTCATGCTCCTAAAAAAATACAATATGTAATAGTATATGCTCCATTAGAGCTATTTAATATTCCCCCTATGTTATGCGAATTTATGGCCACCCCATGTAAATATAATGATCTGAGTTTTTGACTTCACTTGCTTACACATTTATGTCAAGGGATCTATAATTTTAATTAATATGATATGTGGACATACTACATATATGGTGTTGGTTGATGCTATTCAATCCATGAGTACACTAGACTACAAAAATTCATGAGAATGACCATGGGCCTTTTTTGAACATGAATATTATGTGCAATGAATTCTGTGTAAAACATGAATATCTTATATAATGAGAGTGACTATGTTCCTTTCTCAAACACTAGCATCATGTCTAATGAATAATCTACCATATCTGGAAATAGATATCAAACATGAACATCATGTGTAATCAACAATCCACCATATCTATTGGAAATAGAGATGATGTACATGAATATCTTATGTAATGAGAGTGATTTTGTGCCTTCTTTCTCAAACATGAATATCATGTGTAATGAATAATCCACCATCTCTATTGGACACATTAGAGGGAGCAAGAAATGGCCCAACACCACACCAATAGTCAATGTGGTACAAATACAATCTCTAGAAGAGGAAGCAGTGGCCACAGTGCTAGCTATCACAAGGTCAATGAAACGTGTGATTGAATCACAATCTAGGAAGGCCACGAAAAAACCACTTGTATGGGAGGAGCATAGAAGAGTCAGAGCAGTGCAAGAAGAATAAGGTCAGTCAAGGAAGAAATAGCCCAAGGAGAAAGGGAAAAACAAGAAGAACCAAGGAAAGCACAAGATGTGCAAGATGAGAAATTGTAGAGACATCTACCGCAGCTCAACAAAAAGGAAGAGCCCTTTGGAATACGATTTGTGGGATGATCTAAAAAATCAAAAACTCAATATAACACTGGATCAATTCTTGGCTTTAGTACCAAATTACATGCAGGTATAGCTCAAGAAGCTAGTGGATCCAAGTCAAAGAGGGTGTTATGAAGTATTGGTGTCCCCAATGTGTAAACTTCGACCAAGAAATTTGAATAGTGTAAAGAAATATTTGTTCTCCTTTATTTTTTTTAAAAAAAGTGTAGAAATGGCAAAGTTCCTCTGAAAGATGAAATAGAGAAATAGAGAAGTTAGAACCAGAAGAGAAGGTGGAGAATGATGTAATTAGTCAGAGATAATCAATGTGTTTCAATACAAAATTGCGAAAAGAAATCATGCATACAATTCAAAAGGAAGAAGCTCCATAAAGTTGATATTTGTTTCCTTCACAAATTCCTATGCATTAAAAAAAAAAAGTGGATATGTGATCTCTCTCTCTCTCTTGAGGAGTCTTCCAAAAAGGAGACGTGTACAATGGAGAGAAGAGACAAAGGCAAAGGGCATGTAGGCACGAGGGGATCTTGGCATGTGCCTCTCATTGGTATGTTTGGTTGTTATGTGGACTTGGGATTCTCCCTTGAAGGCCCGCATTGTATAGAAGAAGGGCTCTAAGGAGGATTCTCCAGATACGTTTGGGAGAAACGTTGAAAAGCCATAGCCATGCAAAGTCGGGTTTTGTTTAAAATAAGATTAAGGTTTTAATCGATGAAGATATGGTAATACTCTATGGGAGATTCTGTGCGCCCCGTTGGCGGGAAATTCTACAAAAATTGGAGGCCCATGAGCCATCGATTTAGCGGCTGCTCGCCTTTTCAATTAAATTATTGTTGTGATTTATACTACCATTATTTATAATGGTAATTTATATTACCATTATTGTGATATATACAGCGACGTGAACGAAAAGGCCACGTTCGAAGGATATCAGCCAGCACGGCTCTCGACGACCCCAGCCAATCACACGCTGCCTACTGGTTTGGTGGGGCCCTCTCTGCGCTGCCACGTGGTGTACGACGTGGAGGCGCGTGGTAGGAGGCTATTGCGTGTGGGACTCCATGCAATAGAGAATCTAATAATAATAAAATTTAGGATTATGCTCCTCCAATCAGCCCATTATAAAATCATTGATCCTTCTATATAGAAGGATCAATTGATCCTTCTTGTGACACCAAAAGTGTGCTCTGGATTATCTTAGACATCCATCACTTCCTCAATCTACCGTGTTTTAGTTCCCAAAATGTATACTACATGCCGGTTTTATATAATAAATGAATCCTTGAAATAAGGGTAATGAAAAATTGCTTTAGCCAATCAAAATACACTAAGTTCACCTTTTTTTTCGAGCACTAGATAGATCCCCCAAACACCCCCTGCCACCTTGACAGAGAGAGAGAGTTTCGCATATATTCATAAAATTCAAGAAACATAGCAAGCTGACATCAACCTCAAGGACCTTCACCATTCAAATGCTTAAAATTATTAGGTAGGACCTATTACAACCCCATGTAACCATTTGTGATCAGCTTTGCAAACATAGCACCAACCCGCCCTATATAAATTTACATACATGAATTAAATTAAACAAGTACTTGTTTAATACCTTCTTACATGTATATGGTATGCAAGTCCCTCAACTAAAAAAAACCCTCCATTACCCCCCCCCCCACACACACCCAGCTTCCCCTCGAGTTTGAAATTTAAATAAAAATATACATAAATACAAGAGGGGAGTAAACAATTTTGTAAAAAAAATTGTAAACATTTGAAAATAGGGGTATTTGTAATATATGTGTCCTCTACATGAGGTTATGTGAGATAGAGTGACCACCCCGAGAAACTAACACATGAAGAAACATTTGGTCAATGAGATTGTTAACTAGCTCCCTCATAGCCGATAACTAACCCCTCATAGCCAATAACTAACCCATGTTATAGTATGCATCTCAGTTGCACACTATTTCAAAATAAAATCCTTTAAAATAATATTAATTACAAGGATATGAAATAACACTAAAAGAGAAAATTACACATTGAAGCACATTACATTCACACGCAATGTTGGAGTCTATATGTTTCAAATACTAAAGAACATGAAAGTCTTTTGAGAGACAATATGCTAGTTCCAAGTAGTTGCCTACCAATAACTAGATTATAATGGCATTCTCTACATAGCTATTTGTCGAAAAAAAAAACAGCTACAAAAAGTATTTGAATTACTTTCAATAAATCAATCGGTGGCAAAACTTAATTAAGTCTTGATCTCATCACATTACAAAGTAAATTAATCATAACTTATGTTACATATGGGCTTGGTGGACTAACATTTTAAGAAAATCCATATATCAACTCTAGGGTAATTAAAAAGTAATCTAATTTACATTATAAGTTGTAAATATACATATCACCTCATTTAGTATGAATAGGTAATATAAACATGCTGTTATAAGTCAACATCATTAGAGGATGATAAGAAATACATCTTGTGTTCAATTATAAACAATGTGAGAAGACATATCCATTATTTACTATGGTGATGTCATGTATTTTCTTGCATGGATATATAGATAAGAGGGAACCTACTTGATTTGAGTTTTTGCCAATGTGTAGTGACTAGTGACCAAGGAAAAACTTAGGGGCTATTTTTAGCTTAAGGGTTATTTTAGAGGGGTCTTTGATATTACCAAGCTATTTCACCAAAAACTTTAATTGCCTAAAATTTTCTAGTTTTTAGTAGGTTCTAGAGACAAATTTGCCAAAAATTTTCTAGTTTTTAGTAGGTTCTAGAGACAAATTTGCCAAAAGTACCCTACATACTGCCAAATTTCAAAGATTCGCCTAAGTTTCTAAAATTTTAGGTTCATATATAAAAACATTCCTGCCAACTTATACTATTCTAGCGGTGTCTTATTTTTTACCCTGCTAGTGACTAGTCACTATATTCTCTCAGTGCATAGTGACTAGTCAAGGCCTTTGTTCAAACAAGGCCATCTATGGTCACGTCCAACTTGACCCAACTGATAATATCACCCAATAAAGGCAATAATTGACTACACATAAGACATGTGGTCTTGGTACACATTCAATTCTTATCTAGACTTGTCTAGATGCTCGTCCATGCCTTCCCAAGAATGACTGAATTTTTTTCCCAATGATTCCTGTCCCCAGGCCTTCCTAAGGATGAGGTGAGTGAACTTTTTTTCCCAAGGATGCCCGTTCAGGCCTTCCTAAGGATGAGGCGATTAAATGTTTTTTCCTTCAACCCCTTGTGCAACAACATACGGGAATATCAATGTACACTTTAATGTAGCTTGTTTGATAGAGTACAAAGCCTTTCTACTTTTCTCTAACTATCATATGGTGTCTACACTTGGTCTTGTCGTACATTTGGGCTACTCAACCATGGCTACTCCTTATAAAGGGGCCCATTCAAAATAAAGGTAGAGACAATACAATTACAAGTAAGGGGAAAAGCATTGCTTTCCAACACTAAGCCCATAAAGGTCCGTTGGCTTCATATGCGAGGGCCTCACTTGTAAGAAAATTCATATAGCATGTGTGCACAAAGGGAAATTAAAGAATGTTTAGTTCTAACTTACATGTTTTGGATATATAATTTATAACCTCCTATTCAATTATACATACTTATAAGTTGAATTTTGAGCACCCATCGATTGAGTTTAATATTTTTGAGGTTATTCACTTGTATGTGTAAGACTTAACAAGAAAGCCCGTGGAGCTGGTTATATGTGAATATTTTGATCATACTATTGATATATATTTTGTGTTTTTGTAAAACTTTATAAACTTATTAATTTAATACAGATGGAGCTTGTGTCTCGTGCAACCTCAAGGATTAGATGCACTTGTAATTACAAATGTAGACGAACAAATTGAGGATGGCAGCTTGTTAGTAAAAGTACTTTTTATGAGCATTGTCATCATGATTTAATTGGAAATGTTTATCAGGATGTTCCATGGCGGTGGTTGTCTCAAGAAGCACAACCAAGCAATTTACTAGTTGAAAATATTGAAAGAGAAGGAATCATGTGGTCTAGTGAAAAATGAAGGGCTGCATATATAAAACACGTGGGTGAAATTTAGAAAAAATTGCTATAAAAATCATGAGCCATAAGCTTTTGGCTATCTTAAACCCAAAACAATACTTGGCTGCCTAAGGTTGCTACCATATGGTAATTTTGGCCTTACAAGGTTGTTGCCAAACCTTGTTTTTCAGGCATATAAAATATCCTCTTTTCAAGCATTATAGAATGTTACAATGGATATATACACAAATGTATGCTCACAAATGCATTTCTATACCCCACATTACGTGTTTTAAGCATCTTCTTCTAAGTAAGAGAAATAAATTAGCAAAAGTGTTTTAGTTTTATTATTTGTCACATAGTCTTCAAGGTTTGAAAAAAAGGATGGATCACCAAATTAGGCCATCATTTTTTTTAAAGGTGGGCTTTGAAAAAAAAAACACTGGTCTCAATCGGTATGATTAAAAATTTACTTATGAAGAGACGCAATTACTACTATTATTATATAAGAAAATTAAAATGGTGTCGATGTATAACAAGATGAAAGTACCATCTTTTTCAAAATGATAATAATTGTATAATAAGTTAAAATCATTGTCGATGTATAACAAGAGGAAAGTACCATCTTTTCCAAATTGATAATCATTGTATAATAAGTTGAAACTATTTTCTTTTGAAACATGAAAAAGTGATAGTTAGATTATATTCTTTATGAATTGAAGGATCAAGTTTTAATTGTCACGTAATGAACTATGTGGATAACTTCAAAATCTTGATGACGAAGGTATAAGAAAAATGGGTATGACTTCATTTTCTTTCATATGGCATGACTTTCAATATATGGGTATGACTTCCTTCTCTTTCATATGGCATGACTTTCATCTCGTTATGCCTTCATTTTCATCACAAAAAACCAAAGGATGCCAATAGTCTCGCAAGTAGTTAAATCTTAAAGGTTTCATGTATGCGATAAAATCTCTCTCTCTCTCTCTCTCTCTCTCTCAACATGTGCACGTACATGTAAGATGTGTGTGTGTGTGTAGTCATGCCAGGAGTCTCCAATGGCTATTATGAGAAGTCAAAAGCTTTTGAACACTAATGAAGCATGGAAATGAAACTATTATGAGGTAGGTTATAGCCTCATGACTACTATATATGTAGAGGGTTATGTGAGCTATTTGTGGCGCGTTTCTTCCTAGTGTAGCTCTAGTCCAAGACACTTTACAAATGTCAGTATGGTGTACATAATGGTCTTTTAAAAGGTGCAAAAACAATAAGGGTATAAATTAAGGATAGAATATTTACTACTTGTAAAGATGTTTTGCTGAAAAATAACATAATTTATTGGGTCGTAAAAATGTGCATGTGGCACATTGCTTTAAGTGCTTGATACAAGCTTAAAGTGTTTCCTATGCATTATCCTTGTAAAGTTCATCGTCGTTTTAGAGCTCCTACTTAAGTCTTATAATAGGGTTTTAAGCTCACACTTGGGTCCAAAAACTAGCTCAAATGGATTTCATACAAAGACAAAGCACATTAATGTCATTCTATTCTATTGACTGTTATAAAGGAGAACCCAACAAATATTTCACAATACAATTATAAAACATACTTTTAACTTGTGCAAAGAGCTTTGGGATTGGAAAGATTATGTAAAGTTCTTCAAGTGTATTCTAGCTCTGCATAGCACCTAGGGTCAAAGATAGGTGTATGTTACAAGTATATATTTATTTATATTTTTGATGAATTAATAATCTTACAAAAATATGTTTAATTTAATTTGTGCATGATTCAGTTTAATGGAATATGCAATGGGTACAAGATTAATGTATAGGTGTAAATGTGCACATAATCATTAAATTTAATTTAATCTTCTTGAAGAAATAATTAAAAACTCATAAAATATATCAAAAAGTAAAACAAAGACTTGAATTTAATTGAAAAATCAAATCACATAGCATAACATAAGGCAAGAGAGAAAGAATAACATCACCATCAAGACAAGATTGGGTGCAATCTCTCCCCCGACATGTGTGGCTCCACTCCCATACGCGGTATTTAAATCATATTAATAAATTTTTCCCTTGGAGCCATAAATAGCATAGCTTTTCCAAAATTGGGCTTTTTACAAAATTGAACCTTAGTCCAATGCTTTTAAAGCATTTCATCAAAAATAAACCTTGCCCAATATATAATTGCTAGTGGACCTTGTTACATAAATGGTTATGTGCACATTTACACCTACACATTAATCTTGTGCCCATTTGCATATTCCATTAAATTGAATCCTGCACAAATTAAATTAAACATATTTTTGTAGGATTATTAATTCATCAAAAATATAAATAAATAAATATATACCTGTAAAACAAATTTCATCAGGGGTTGTTAATTATCACAAGTCAACCTGGAGGACAACAACTTCTCTTCGACATACAAGCTTCTAACTTTTACGAATTATAGCTAAGTACTCACCTTCTGTAATTCAATTACTTGTATAAAATGAAAATTGTTACTCGTCGATTTGTTTTCTTTTAACTGATATTTTGCAGTCCAACACAAGAAAGTTTCAAAAACTCTTAAAGAAACATTTCCTACCTTCACAATACAAAGCTAAGACTCAACAACAATGGTCGTATTAACACTAAGATAGACGATTCACAAAAAGCTAATAAACATGATTCCAAGAAATGTTACAGATGTAATGAGATTGGACACATCGCATCAAATTGTCCACGGAAGTCAAAGTTTATTTCATTAGGACTCAATATGATCGATGAAGATGAAGAAGAAGAATACCACGACGACTACTCAGACTCTTGAGGTAACATATTTATTGTATTTGATTATTTAACACTTTTTGGTGAAACTTCTCGAAGGAACTAGCCCATCCATCTTGAATTATACTTTATGAATTTTTCACTGTGTATTAATCTTGTGATATGAGACACGAGATTAATCCTGTGTGAAGGATTCTGATGCATACTTATCTCTACATCTGTGTGGGATGATTTCTGGTGGTATGGGACACTAGAATTTATTACACATAGAAGTCCTTGATATAATGTATTTTGTTAGGGAACATACTTGAATTTATATAGTATATGATAATTGATCTCCTTTGCTTGCATAAGCAAACAAGCATTTGAGGTCAATTGCTTATCCAAGCAGGAGGGATGTTACATAATGTCCACCCTTTAGTTGTACGGGGACGCCCGGACACTAGTGTGCCCCCATGCTAGTGAATTGGTATCATGGGTGACTCCACATTAAATACTGATTACCTAGTGGTATTAGCATAGCTTGAGACCATGCTTGACGGGTGTATGTTGTTTAAGTGTATCAAGTAGTGCCATGCTTGACAACTGTATTGTGGTCAATTGAAACAAGTGGACTATGCTTGACAACTGCACAAGGACGAAGTGAAACAAGTGGTTTATATGCAACTGATTGTTGCCATATATATAGGCAGTGATGTGTGTGAACACACTTAGGACCGTCGGGGCACTTTTTCCCTCTTTAGGAGGTTTTTTCCCCCGGCTTGTATATACGCCCATCCTTCTAGGGCTAACTTATCTTTGTACATTGACACAATCTAATACACTTTTGTGTTGTGTGCATTCTTGCTTCTTCTTCTCCAAGCTTTGTGTGCTTTCCTGCAACCCTAATTCCAACAATTGGTATCAGAGCAGGCATCGGCTCCCAGGGCTACGCCGCCAGCACCCTCCGACTCACATTCTCCGATTGAGGTGAGTTTTCACGAGCGCTTGCAGGTCCCTATCATCTGCAATTAAGCCCATAGGACTTAGCGTTCTCAGAATTTGCATATGAGGTTGTTTCGGGCTCCGTTTTTGCATTTCAAGTTCTGCACAGTTGTTTTCGTCATTTTCTGCAGAAATTTCGACAGTGCAGTTTTCTGCAAAACAGACATACGTACTCTATTGTGGACCGTGCTACATAGCACGAGTTGTTTTCTGTTCAGTCTTTGCTTCATTACAGGCAGCTTTTGCATTAGTTTCAGTCAGTGGCCATGGCTGATAACAGCAATGATGTATTTCGCATGTTGTCTGCTGTGAAGACAAACTGGATGGAGATAGCAACTACCCACTTTGGGCATACATGATGCAGCATGTTTTGGTTGCAAAAGGAGTGTGGAACATTGTGCAGGGTATAGATGTACGTCCAGGTTCTGTGGATGTAGGATCTGTTGAGGATGTTGCAGGTTCTAGCAGCTCTACTGTTGCTGCTGTTTTACCCACTGCTAAACAAGCTCGTTGGGATGGTAAAGATGCGCAGGCTCATGCCTTGATTGCACTTTCTGTCAAACGTAACATCACCCCACATATTCGTTCAGCTAAAACAGCAAAACAGGCTTGGGATATTCTAGCTGGTTTGTATGCAGGTTGTAACGAGGCAAAAATCGCTTACCTGCGTAAAGAGCTAGAATTGAAGATTATGCAAGAAGATGATGACATGAATGTTTTTCTTGCTGAGATTAAAGATCTCAAAGAACAGTTGATTTCTGCAGGTGAGATTATTTCTGATCATTCTCTTGTGCAGACTGTTCTTGATGCTTTACCTAAGACATATCAGACTTTTGCTTCCACGTGGAGACTTCTTAATGAGGACAGACCTGATGCTGTCAAGTATGATACTTTAGTCAACAAGCTCTTGCAAGAAGCGCAGTCCAGGCAAAACAGGGCCAGGCAACGTGCAGTTGATCAAGCATTTATTGCTGCCCAGCAGCAGAGAAGAAGTGGTAAGGCAGCCCCTTCCACTGTTTCTTCTCCTATTAGTAGGTCTGCAACTTCTTCTCCTTCCACAGGTAGCAACAATAAGTCTGAGAAGGCTCTTGATAAAGGCAAGAAAAAGACCAGGTGCAACTATTGTAAGGCAAATGATCATGTCATTAAGAATTGCCCTAAGCTAAAGGCTAAAGAGGCAAAGAAGAAAGAGTCAAATGCAGCCACAATAGCGGATGCTTCTACAAATGCAGATTCTGCAAATGTTGTGCAGGATACAGAATGGGCGTTTAGCATGTATTGCCAGTATGACCCATCTGTACATGATGCATGTTTGGCAGTTTCTGTTGACTCTCATGTATGGTATTTTGACAGTGGTGCTACAAAGCACATTACCTCGCATCGTGATATGTTCACTTCTCTTGAGGCTGTCCCTAATGGGAATACTGTCACATGTGCCAATAATGCTTCTTACCCAGTGAAGGGCATTGGTAAAATTATGCTTACTGCTGCAAATGGCAGCGCTTTCACACTTTCAGATGCTTTGTATGTGCCAGGGATAAAGAAGAATCTATTGTCTGTCTCTGCGCTTGCTAGACTTGGACTTGTAGTCAAATTTGTGGATGACAGATGTACTGTTCATGATTTGACTTCTGGTGATACGATTATTGTATCTGGCACCTTGTTTTGTGGGCTGTATAGGCTCAATTCTTATGACAAGTGTGTGGAAGATTCAGCAAATGCAGTTTCTGATGAAAAGGCAGTTTCAGATGCAAAACTATGGCATGCTCGTTTTGGTCATCTGAACTTTGCTAGTTTGCTGCGTTTGCAGAAATTTGATATGGTTGCTTCATTGCCCCCTCTTGAGGCACCATTGAAACATGTTTGTGAAGGCTGTATTTTGGGCAAAATGCAGCGTTCTGCGTTTCCAAAGGATGGTTCTGTGCGGGCCACTCGCAAATTGCAGCTTGTACATAGTGATGTATGTGGGCCTATGCAAACTCCGTCATTTGGTAAACACTTGTACTTCGTGACTTTCATTGATGATTACTCAAGGCATGCATGGGTATATCCACTGAAGGCAAAGTCCGAAGTGTTTTTGTGCTTCAAACAGTTTTTTCTTATGGTTGAAAATGTATCCAATTGTACTGTGGGCACCCTCCGTACTGATCGAGGGGGGGAGTACATGTCTAAAGAGTTTGATGCATTTTTGGCTAGTCGTGGGATAAAACACCAATGTACAGTGCCGTATACCCCTCAGCAAAATGGTGTTGCTGAGAGGAAGAACAAGTCACTTATGGAGATGGCACGATGTATGGTCAAGAGCCAAGCTTTGCCACATGCGTTTTGGCTTGAGGCTGTCATGTGTGCTGCATATGTACTCAACAGGTGTCCCACTAAGGCCTTGCAGTCTATTACTCCATACGAAGCTTGGCATGGCAGGAAGCCTTCTATTGGTCACTTGCGTGTCTTTGGTTGCTTGGCTTATGCTTTAGTGCCTGTGCAACAACGCAGAAAATTGGATGATAAGGCTGTCAAATGCATTTTTGTTGGTTACAGTGCTGAGAGCAAGGGTTACAGATTGTATCATCCGCAGTCAAAGCGTATCTTGATTAGTCGAGATGTTGTTTTTGTGGAAGATGCTGTGCAGCCCTTGTTATCATGTACCAAAGAGACAAGTGTGAGCTCATGGGATGTATTTGATACGTTGTTGCCTCTCTTTACAGGTGGGAATTCAAATGTAAGTCCTAATGAGGCAAATATTCAACCTATGCAGATTTCAAACGACATCATAGATCAGCCTATTTCTGATGCAGATTTACAGGATGTAATTCATGAGGATAGGGCTGAAAATGAGCAGGCTAGAGGTATGCCTAAATGGCTGGTGCAAACCTTGCGTGATAGTAAGATTGATGCACCTATTACTAGTCGTACTCGTTTAGGTTTTCAAAGCATGCCTCTTATGCATCAGATTGTTATGCTTTGGCTGTGTCTAGTATGTGTGAAGAGGAAGAACCTCTTTCATTTGATGAGGCACAAAATTCAAAAAATTGGTTGGCTGCAATGCAAAGTGAATATGATGCTATAATGAAGAATGGTACATGGTCTTTGTGTGATTTGCCTATTGGTAAAAAGGCCATTGGATGTAAGTGGGTTTTTAAATTGAAACGAAAGCCAGATGGCAGTGTTGATCGCTATAAGGCTAGACTTGTTGCAAAGGGTTATGCTCAAGAAAAGGGCATTGATTTTGATGAGACCTTTGCTCCCACTTGTCGTATGACTACCATTCGTAGCATTTGTGCATTGGCAGCTCATAATGGTTGGAATGTACATCAGTTGGACATAAAGACTGCATTCTTGAATGGAGATTTGCATGAGGAGGTGTATGTATCGCAGCCTCGTGGTTTTGTTCAAAGAGGGCAGGAAAACAAAGTGTGCAGGTTGAAAAAGGCTTTATATGGTTTAAAGCAAGCTCCACGAGCTTGGTATGAAAAGATACATGCATATTTGACTGCACATGGGTTTCAGAATAGTCCAACAGAAAGCACTTTGTATGTTAAACGTGTGGATGGTGTACATCTAATCATTGCTCTCTATGTCGATGACATGCTGCTCACAGGACCAAATGAAAGTCATATTGCTGATTTTAAGGCTGATTTGAATGCCTCTTTTGAGATGTCAGATTTGGGGCATTTGCATCATTATTTGGGGATACAATTTAAGCAGTGTGATGGAGGTATTGCTTTGTGTCAGACAAAGTATATTGAGACATTGTTGCGGAGATTTGGCCTTGAAGACTCCAAGCCTATTGCTACTCCAATGGAGACAGGTTTGAAGTTGAGTCTTCATGATGCTGGAGATCACTTTGATGTCACACTCTATCAGACAGCTGTTGGTTGCCTGATTTATGTATGCATTACGAGGCCAGACATTCAGTTTGCAGTCTCACAGGTGAGCAGGTTTATGCATAGCCCAGGGTCTCAGCATTGGAAGGCAGTTAAACGCATCTTTCGCTACTTGAGTGGCACCATACATCTTGGGTTGTTTTATCCCAAGGGGGGATTGTTGCCGCCAGATTTACATGCTTTTTCGGACTCAGATTGGGCTGGTTGCTATGACACAAGAGTGTCCACAAGTGGTTTTTGTTTCATGCTCGATAGCTCATGCATATCTTGGTTGAGCAAGAAGCAACCTACTGTGGCCACTTCTAGTTGTGAAGCTGAGTACAGGGCAGCTTTCACAGCTACGGTTGAGTGTGTGTGGCTCAGACGGCTTATGGCTGACTTGGGTGTTGGACAGGAGTCTGCCACCTCTATCTTCACTGACAGTCAGAGCGCATTGGCAGTTGCAAAAAACCCAGTTTTTCATGCTCGCACAAAGCACATTGAGGTGCATTATCACTATGTCAGGGAGAGACTCTCAGCAGGAGAGATCAGCTTGGCCTATGTGCCAACACAAGACAACCTCGCCGATCTTTTCACAAAGGCGCTTCCTCGTGAGAAGTTCGAAGCTTTCCGCAAAGCTTTGGGCTTGCTCCCCTTTGTGGATTGATCTACTTCGGGCATGGCACTCCCCTATACATGAGTGCCAGCTCTCGTTCACACCATCACTCCCAGGGGGGATTTGTTGCCATATATATAGGCAGTGATGTGTGTGAACACACTTAGGACCGCCGGGGCACTTTTTCCCTCTTTAGGAGGTTTTTTTCCCCGGCTTGTATATACGCCCATCCTTCTAGGGCTAACTTATCTTTGTACATTGACATAATCTAATACACTTTTGTGTTGTGTGCATTCTTGCTTCTTCTTCTCCAAGCTTTGTGTGCTTTCCTGCAACCCTAATTCCAACACTGATGTGCCATGCTCATTGGGGTGTAACAAGTGGCAACTCACACCATGCTAGATGATGTGTACATAGCGATACTCTCATTATAGTGAAACAAGTGGTGAATATATGATGTGTTTGTGCCTATAAAAGTGTCATATTGGGATATGTTTATAGAAATAGGTGAAGAGCAATGTGTGTGTGGTGTCACACATAAGGGATCTTGTCTATATCATATTATTATTTTTTATTATTTGTGATTTGATGATGGTGCGAGCATCACCAATTTCGGTATCGCACGAGATTTTTTTTTGTTTGTTGTTGTAGCATTTTCTTTTACGCACTTGAGAACAATTACTTCCTCAAACGGGAGGACTGTTACAGGTATATATTTATTTATATTTTTAATGAATTAATAATCTTAATAATTTGTGCAGGATTCAGTTTAATGGAATATGCAAATGGGCACAAGATTAATGTATAGGTGTAAATGTGCACAAAATCATTTATGTAACAAGGCCCACTAGCAATTATATATTGGGCAAGGCTTATTTTTTATGAAATGCTTTAAAAGCATTGGACTAAGGTTCAATTTTGTAAAAAGCCCAATTTTGGAAAAGCAAAGCTATGCTATTTATGGCTCCAAGGGCTAAATTTATTAATATGATTTAAATACCGTGTGTGGGAGTGGAGCCACACACGTTGGGGGGGAGATTGCACCCAATCTTGTCTTGATGGTGATGTTATCCTTTCTCTCTTGTCTTATGTTATGCTATGTGATTTGATTTTTCAATTAAATTCAATTCTTTGTTTTAATTTTTGATATATTTTATGAGTTTTTAATTATTTCTTCAAGAAGATTAAAGGGTCCCTGCTGACAGTGTAAGCCTAAGGTTAAGTATTGGATTTTAGCAATAGATAATCTAGAAAAGGTGTGTGGCCTCTAAGCTCATTTTTGGGTTAATCCCTTATAGTAAGAAGAATAATTCTTGCCCATGCGAATTGTCTTTCATGAGAAAGGGTCCTTGCAAGACCTTCTGGCTTGTAAAGAAAGTCATTAATAAAGGGTCCTTGAAGGATTTCATGCATGAGAATGGGGACTTTGCGAAGAGAACTTCTTGCTTATGGAGAAGGGGTCCTTGGAGCCTTTTAGCTTGTGGAATGGCTCTACACATATTCATGTATATAAAGGGTTATTCTTTCCTGAATGAACACAAATTGGGGGAGTGGAAAAGTGATAGTGAAGGTGAAGATTATAGATATGTACAAGTGAAGAGAAACAAAGGAATAAAAGCCATGAGCTATTTGTAGAATATCTTTACACCTTACTTATTGCTATGTAAAAGAATTATAGTAGTGAAGGAGAATATTATAGCTATGTAAAAGAATTATAGTGAAGGAGAATATTATAGCTATGTACAAGTGATGAGAAACAAATGAGTAAAAGCCATGAGCTATTTGTAAAATATCTTTACACCTAACTTATTTTGCTGTAAATTCTGTTGCTAGCTATGAAACCATTCAAGCCATTTTGGTGATGATGACACAAGGGTAAAATAAGAACGAAACTATTCGTGTACATTTCCATCAGTGGTGGACAAGAGAATTTTCCTAAGCAAGATAATAAGTGTCCAATGTTTGTGGAATATTTTTTTTATAAAAATAGTTAGAATCTTAACAAAACCTTAATAATTATTACAAGATAAACCTTAATAAAAACTTTCATTTAAAACCTCTCTCTCTCTCTCTCTCTCTCTCTCTCTCTCTCTCTCTCTCTCCCTCCTCGAAGCTATATATATGCAAGATTGTATATAAGGAATCTGCTTTTGGCAAAATCTCCTCCATTGCATTTATTAATGATTCTTAAAAAAACATATATTGTGATATTTTTCTCTTTTTATGATTGGTTGGGCGCTAGTAGAGCCATTAGAAAGACTTAAACTCTTCAAGAATTTAGGAGTTGCATGAGTTGGCCTTGACATGTAAATTGGTGTCTAGTTTTCTTCTAGAGCCTTCTAGTTGGTAGTAATGGGTTGTGTTTTTTGGTAGAAACATTTTGCCTCTCCCATAAGAATTTATTTTCATGACAGAGTCCGCGGGGTGGGCCAATTTTATGCACCTATTTAGGAGGTCAAGAGCATCTTTGTTATCAAAACATGTAATGAAAAGATGGGGGATATACTCCATGTGCCTATTGCATCTTGGACAAAACCCATTCCCTAACTCTAATGTAAAGGCTCTTTATTAGTCCATAAAGCCTTATGCAAGATCAGCCACACAAAAGATAAGAGTGTTTGGGGGGTATTATCCTAGACCATGAATGTTCAAATCTAAAACTCCATTGCCTTCTATCCTAGTCTAGGTACCAGCAAGTTGTTAGAACCTTTCCACTCTATAGCCCTGAAATTCATAGGTCCTCTAACCTAAATATATTCAGCCAACAAGTGGTTATCCCATATGGCCAGCCTGAATATATTTATAGGTCCTCTGGCCCCTAAATATATTCAACCAAGTGGTTATCCCATATGGCTAGTCTATTACTTATAAAATTTGTAGTCTTTCTCATTGAGCCTAAAGGAGCTTTCTTGTAATTCATTTTTTGATAGCCATCTATGAGTTTGAAAATCCCAAGCATCCCCCCAAGTTGCAAGTCCCTTGTTACTAAGCTTGTAAGCTTGAGGCAGCCATTCATTTGGGATATAGTCCTAACAGGCAATCGAAAACCAAATAGAATCCTTGTGGTACATCTGGCTTCGAATCTGAGATTCCTACTAAGGGATTTAATATTTATGTGCGCACGCAAAATTGTATATTAGTAACAAACTTTAATAACATGTTAACATGATCACAACGTTAACATGCTATATTAACGACAAACATTTTTGCTTATAACACATTGCCCAACATCACAAATTCAATGCCAAGCACCTTGATTAGAGTGCATATCCAATAGTAAGAACCAAATGATTGGTGAGTCTAGTGTAAAATTTCAAGTGGTGAAAAATCAATAATGTTAATATTAGCATGAATTAATGTTAATAACGAGTTTGGAGAATGTTATTAGCAAATGTTAATAACATGTTAACGTTTACGTGATCACGACAATGAAATCCTTACGAGTAAATGCCAAATTAATTTTACATCTATTCCACACCTTTTAGATCTCTCTGACCAACTCACTGCCTTTAGCTTTACGCTAAGTTTTACTAAAGAGTAAGGTAATTGAGAGCAGCATCTTCCATCTCGACATCCCTTGAATGGAAAAGGAAGGGACATCTCTTGTGAAGCAGTAAGGCCTGTGCTTCATTTGGCAATAAGAAGCTCCTTATCATCCATTTGGCCCATCAGTCTATCAGCTAGCTCACAAATATCCGACAAACCTAGACCACCTTCCAACTTTGGGAGGGTGCAATGGCTCCATGCTACTTTGGAAATTTTGAAGGAATCAAAGTTTCCACTCCCATAAGAAGTTCCTGCATCTAAGGGTATTAAGGGTTTTGATATTAGCATTAGACGGCCTCCAACAAAGAGAGAAAGTAGATCATGGAAGGAATGAGAATGTGCTTAAGCATAAGAATTCTTCCTGCTATGATTCACATGTCAAATTTCATTTTGACTTTGTTCATAACCCACAGCCACCTTTGATGAAGTCTAACTCAAAAACCCATCAGGATACCCATCAACCTAAAGATTTTACCTTTCAGAATCTTCTTACAGCCTTGATCGTGCAACCATTGGGGGGGGTTCTTGGAGCAATGTGTTCTGATCCCTATTTTTTAATTTGAGATCCGGATGCCAAGCAGAAGATATCCAGAATGAATGAATGGGTTGAGGATCATTGTGCACCATATTGTTTCTATCATTAGCAAACTATTGTTGACACATTTTGATTTTGATTTACCAAGGAGGGAGATACCTTTACGATCATGTTTGCTCATTACATCCTCCACAAGCCAGCCTAGAGCATGAGCTTAGAGTGGCATGAGCTTAGAGTGGTATGTTTGTATTTCTATGTAAAAGGAGATTTAATATGTAGGAGGCTTTGGTTTTTTATGGCCGTCATGCAACCACCAAATCATTTTTTTTGCCCCATAAAAAAAATGCAATGCATTTGTGTTGAAAAACTTGGCTTCTTGTCAAATTTGGAGGACAAAATTGTCTTTTTTGATGGTGTGCTTAGCTCAACCCGTAGGAGAGACGGGTCTTGACACTAGTTAGTTAGAATTTAGCTCAAAAATCTGCAAATTCTAGAAAGAAGCGAGAGAAAATGTGAAAATGTAAGTTAACGGCATGAACGCGAAGGCCGAAGTGCAAGCAACTGAAATACCGGCGGCACCGGTAATGGGTACAAACCGGCCTGGGATAACGTGGCAGTTGACGTGCTATCAACTTTCAACGGTAGCGGGGGGGCATTTTCCCCGTCAACAAGAAGCTTGGCGCGGAGCATATGCCACGTGCCGAAAGGAAACGACGAGTGCGGCGGGTTGCCGGGAATGGCGGGCCCCGCTCAGGTGTGTGCGCTGCTTTCATCGGTGGGATAGGGGCCTTGAGGACACGTGGCGCAGATTCTTTGGTTCACTGTGCGAAGCAGCCTATAATACTGCCG
This sequence comes from Cibotium barometz, assembly GCF_041138505.1. Lineage (NCBI taxonomy): Eukaryota > Viridiplantae > Streptophyta > Polypodiopsida > Cyatheales > Cibotiaceae > Cibotium > Cibotium barometz. Next base: position 4,132,187 of record NC_141108.1, on the reverse strand, counting down.
TCTCCTCCTTCGCATCTCTCCAACTACCCCTCGCTCCCCCCTTCCAAGCAATCCACACTCCTGCTCTAGCCACCTCTCCCCTCTCTCTCTCTCTCTCTCTCTCTCTCCCCCCCATCTCCTCTTTCATCCCCAAATTACCCCCTCCTATTCTAGCTTCAATGAGTCCTCCTCCTCTGCCCCTTGCCAAGCTCACTGATACACTTCCCCTCTCAAAAGTGAGCGAACCCACAAGCTTTCCAACCACATTTAAACCCATAGTTAGCCACCTCACCAATCATGCTGTTGGCCAGCTATCTTCTGCACCCTGCACTGATGTTTCTCTCTCTATTTTCTTGTCCTCTAATGAGGAATCATTCAATTGGCGTTATGGGAAGCAAAGTAGGAGAAATGAAGGCAACAGTGCTTGGACTCCATTGCAGCAGCTGGTGGCATCGTTTCTAGACAAGGTGGAGAGCTCCGTGATTGTGGCTATGGAAGAGAAGCATCCGCTGCCGTCGACAGCGGATCCGGCGGTTCAGTTGGCGGGGAATTTTTTCCCCGTTGGCGAGCGCCCCGTGGAGCACGAGCTGGAGGTAGACGGACGGCTACCGGATTGCTTGGAGGGGGTTTATGTGAGAAATGGAGCAAATCCCATGTTCGAGCCGGTAGCCGGTCACCATTTGTTCGATGGGGACGGGATGCTGCACGCGGTGAGATTCAAGCAGGGGCTAGCGAGCTATGCGGCCCGGTTCACACGAACGCACAGGCTGTCCGAGGAGGAAAGGCTTGGGCGGGCGTTCTTCCCGAAGGCGGTGGGCGAACTGCATGGGCACAGCGGGGTGGCGCGTCTGCTGCTGTTCTACGCGCGCAGCATGTTCGGGCTGGTGGACGCGAGCAAGGGGATGGGAGTAGCCAACGCGGGCGTCGTCTTCTTCGACGGCCGGCTGCTGGCCATGTCGGAAGACGATCTGCCTTATGCCGTGGAGCTCACCAGCTCGGGGGATCTGAAAACCCAAGGCCGATATGATTTCGGCGGCCAGCTCTCCTCCGCCATGATCGCTCACCCTAAGATCGACTCCCGCACTGGTGAGCTCTTTGCGCTCAGTTACGATGTCATCAAGAAGCCATACCTCAAGTACTTCAAATTCTCTCCTGACGGGACCAAAGGGCCCGAGGTCACCATCTCCCTCTCGCAGCCCACCATGATGCACGACTTCGCCATCACAGAACGTTTCGTCATCGTGCCTGATCAGCAGGTCGTGTTCAACCTTCAAGCGATGCTCAGAGGTGGCTCTCCCGTGGTCTACGACAAGCAGAAAACCGCTCGCTTCGGGATCTTGCCGCGAGACGATGCAGACGAGAGCAGAATGGAGTGGATTGATGTGCCGGACTGCTTTTGTTTCCATCTCTGGAACGCCTGGGAGGAGGAGGAAGAAGGCAGCGATGAGATCATTGTCATTGGCTCCTGCATGAGCCCACCTGATAGCATCTTCAATGCTTCGGAGGAGTCTCTCCGCAGTGTCTTGTCGGAAATCAGGCTCAACAGAAAGACCAAAACTTCAAGCAGAAGAGAGATTGCATCCATCAATCTCGAAGCTGGTCAAGTGAACCGCAACTACGTGGGCAGAAAGACCCGGTATGCCTATTTAGCCATAGCCGAGCCATGGCCAAAGGTGTCTGGCATAGCCAAGGTTGATCTGCATGCTAATGGTTCTAGCCAATTTCAAGAGAATGTGGTGGCTCAATTCATGTATAAACAAGGGTGTTATGGTGGTGAGCCCATGTTTGTTCCAAGGACTGCTGATCCTGAAGCTGATGAAGACGATGGCTACATCCTCACTTTCATGCGCAACGAAGAGAGTGGCAAATCCGAGCTCCTAGTCCTTGATGCAAAATCACCCTCCCTTGACATGGTGGCCTCAGTTAAGCTCCCCTCCAGAGTCCCTTATGGCTTCCACGGAACCTTCATCCCATCCATGGAGCTCCAGAAGCAGAAAGCAAGCACCCATTAATAATCCATCAATAATCCTCACCTTTTTTGTATGTGTATAAGAATATACATGCACATATTATTGGACTTGGGGTGTGTATCATGCCGCCCAATCCAACCACCCCCCCTCGAACATAGGGCTTTTTGCTTTTCTCTGGCGATTTTCCCCTCAAGGCGTAGCTTTTCCTTTGAGCCCTGCAGCCGCTTTTTTGGCCAGCTTTACTGAGTAGAACCCATATAATTGCACGCACATAGTGCAAAGGTGTAATTAGATCATGTACATTAGACACTCCGCAGGCCCTCAGATCATCAATAACGGCCTTGTGATGTCGCCAATGGGTTCAACTGTGTCTGCTGTTAGTTAGTTTGGATATGGAGATTTTTCTTGGGAAATCCAATGTCACCCTTGAGTAATGTGAAGAGTTCTTTTGTGAAATTTAATGGATTTGGGAAAATGAAATCATGGGTCCGGTTAATTAGCTGTGGCCACGGATTAATTATCGATAGATAGGCCATAATTAGTTGTCGTACGTGCGTGCATGGAAGGGAGAGCTCAACATCCACACAGGTATAATAAACAGCTAATCAAGCTTGGCATCACAAGGATCGCCAAGTGTGAGAATTGGTGATGAGATCAGAGAGGTGACGACAAGGGTGAGCTCAGCTGCGCGTTGAACGTGGCTAACTTCATATGACCTATTTGAAATAAATCGGCGACTATTTAATCTACTATTTAAATGTTTTTTTTATAAAAAAAAACCAAATCACCTTATTGTAGAGGCGCAGGCGCCCACAACAAGCTTTCTTGGCAGCATCAACATGAATTGATTTTTTTAATATTTTCCTTTAACGGCACTTAAACCGCTGAAGCCGTTAGTGGACGTCCATGCATGCACTCACAACCCTCGGAGTGACCACAAAAAGTCCATTATATAAAATATAGGTTTCAACATAGAGGCATATTACTATTTTTTGCAAAGCGTTGCCTCTCTTTGGAAGGGTTGAATCTTTATCTACCCTTATTTTATACCCTCTCTTTTTGAAGGATATGGTAGCCTTCTAACTCCATGCAGTACCTTTCCTTGGTTAGCCCCTATTTCATATGAATAAGGAAAAGAGAGACTCTATAAAAATTCTCAAAGAAAATAGCAAGTTTCCAAGGTGTAGAAAATAAGTTATTCAACAAGTGTTTTTACTAGGCACTCTCTCTCTCTCTCTCTCTCACACACACACACACCCACCCACCCACCCATTACCTAACTACCTACCCCTTGTACTTGCATAATATGGGAAACAATTCCTGAAGTGCTAGTGAATAATCCCTAATCTAAATGGCGAGCAAAAACAATACATTGTGACTAGCCTTGGTGTGACAACGAAGGCTAGCTACACAACTAGCTGGTCTTTTTGGGTAAGGGGGTTACAAAATACACCTTTTATCTTAATTTTAAAAAGTCATTTTTTACAAAGCAATCGATAAATATAGGCTAATTTGAATTTAAAAAACTTTATTTAGTTCAATTATAGTTTGATTAATCTTACTACCATTTTAATTATCAAGGTTTCACAATATTTATTAAAAAATGAAATCTTAAGGATGAAACAACCCCCTCCCCCTCCCCCTCCCCCCCCCTCTCTCTCTCTCTCTCTCTCTCTCTCTCTCATGTTCTTCAGCCACTTCACACACACACACACACACACACACACACACAAATACATACATGTTTGTGTATAATATAGATGCTTTGAAAAAACATTTACATAAGACATTTAGGAATAATTTTTATAATTATTCAAGACAAGGCTTTCGAGACTAATGAAGTTCATGTGAAATTGAACAATTATTTTAAAACAAAGATGTTAAGATTTCTAGACTTTATAAAGTGATATTGAAGGGAGAAAAAAACACAAAGGATATATACATATATATATATATATATATATATATATACATATATATATATATATATATATATATATATATATATATATATATATATATATAGAGAGAGAGAGAGAGAGAGAGAGAGAGAAAGAGATTTTCTATTTCTCAAGTATTTTCCTCTTTCTTGCAAAGCAAATAAAACATGTCACTACTTAGTCTTGCCTTCAAGAAAAAATAAGATTAAAAACATAACATCCATGGCTATACTTTCAGTGAGTGCCCCAAGTATGCCCCACATGCTCTATGGTTCTCTAGATCACACTCAATTGTTGCTTTCTTACTAAAAGTCAAGAGTCCATTCAAACATAAGTTGGCCGCCTTGACCCACTATATCAATATGGTGAGATCCTATAACCTTGTGGGATTCCATCCTTGTGGGATTCCATTTTCAATCATTTGTTCCTTTAACCTCATGAATTCCATGTTATAATCATGCATCAATAGTAATCACTATCTCATGAGTCATTGGCCTTGTCAATTAACACCATTGTAAGGATGAGTATGGATCATTGTTTATTCATTAATCATTTTGTATATCATTTTCTTCATTTCTTTGTCAACAATGTTAACACACCTCCTTCACTTTAAATCTATGTAATCAACTTGATTTTATTTGATTATTTCAACCTATTCTTACCTTCTTCATTGAATTCCCTATGAGTAGATATGTTTTGAACAAGACCAATGGTGTGTGTCGCATAGTAAGCTTTGCAAAAGACAATGTTAAAGCTCAACATGTTGACCCCCCCCCCCACACGCTTCACATAGTCACCACTATAGCCTTTTAAACCCCCACATGCTTTACATTGGATTCACCACTGTAGCATTTGCCTTGATTGCTTTGTCCTTATGTCTTTCTCCTTCATTGGTCACCAACTCAAAAATCACAACTTTTAATATATGGCATTTTCCACCTCATCTTCGATTGAGCCCTCCTTTTGTCCTAGCTAAACATGAAAATAATGCCAAAGGTGACATAACTTTGTAAAGTTGAAGTGATGGAAGAAAAAATAAAGCTAATAATACAAACTTCATAAAGTTGAAGTTGAAGTGATGGACGCATTATGCAAACTAATAGTATAAATTTTTGTGTGCAATATTATGACCTCTCATCAACACTCAATATAGTTAACATACATATAGATAAAGATGATAACTAAAACAAACATTAATAGATGCACCTTCCATAAATATATTTTTGGGTATCAAAATGAAAATGATAATGCACCTACGCAACTATCACAATGTGGGAAAGATGATAACTTTAACTATATGCATATAAACAATGTTGTTAATACTGACAAAATTTCTTTCTTATAGAGGGTTTTATATGCAACCACACCACACTTACTTTTATTTTAAATATTTAAATTCCATTCATGTATTTTAGAGTAATTTGAGCACCCATCAACAACTTAAGGGATCCGTTCCTAAGTTACATCATAACTGCTACTTTCTAGCATTTGGATCGAGACATGCAACTACATGTGGTAGAACAATAAAAAGCTTTTAAAAATGCTTTATGAATTGATGGAGGATTAAAGGCAACCATGTAAACAAAGTACAACCATTTTTTTTCTTATCAATTTCATTAAATAAAATAATCTAATATAAAGTTTTAAAAGTTGATTGTATGTGTGGTACATATAATACGTAGAGGTCGGCCACTTTTGTAAGAATTTTGGAAGTCATTAATGCCTTGCTCATGTCCAATGGTCTGCTTAATTAGGATTTAAATGGAATGCATCATTGAAAAAATGTAAATATATTGTAATGCACGTTGTTCGATTAGAGAAACTTTAATGCCTTGCTCATGTTGAATGGTCTACTTAATAAGGATTTAAATGGAATGCATCATTGAAAAAATGTAAATATATTGTAATGCATGTTGTTCGATTAGAGAAACTTTAATGCCTTGCTCATGTCTAATGGTCTACTTAATTAGGATTTAAATGGAATGCATCATTGAAAAATGGTAAATATATTTTAATGCATGTTGTTCGATTAGAGAAACTTTACAAATGAGCTACTAGTGTCACATGAAATGATTAAATTTAATTAAAATTAAGATTAATTAAAAATTAATCTTAATAAACATAAAGTGGATGCCTCTAATTATGATGATGAAGTGTGTTGAAAATAATATCACGATGATCATGTAAGTAAATACATGAATGATAAACTTTTGGATCCATAACCACACATGTATTGAAAAAAAGGGTCTACTTTCAAACGTTGTGGAACAAATGATTGTATCTTTGTACTTTAAATTTTGGGCCACATCAAAAGAATGCATTAAAATTTCAATTTACATTAAGAAAATCGGTTCCTTTTAAGATTTTCAAAGAAGAATGATTATGTAACCTTCATGTAGCCTTGCTTTTATAACATGAATGAAAAGTAAAGTCAATAATGTGATAAGAAAAAGATAAAGAGTTACAAAATTTTGACCTCTTATTACTTGTTCATTGCGTGTTAAGGATTTAAGAACATGCAAGAGCATCCCACTAAGCATTTCAATAGTATTGACAATACCTAATTGTAACAATTTTTTATATTACACATTGTTCTCCAACATCTAAGACTAAGTTAAACTTTAGGGATAAAACACTCCATTTAAGGACATGCAACACTAAGCATTTTAATAATATTGACAACACTTCATTGTGACATATTTTGATATTACACCTTGTTACAACCTCTAAGATTAAATTGGTTAATAAAGAAATATGGTCAAATAGCCTTAATGAGATAGATCCCTTGAATCATCAACTATTTCTTTTATTAAATTACCAAACTAGCTTCATAAGTCTACCATTACAAATCCCTTGTATCATATTCAACTCTTTCTTTTAATTAAACTACAAAACCAATTCAATACCATTAAACTAACTCAGTAGTCTACAATTACAAATCCATATTCCACCCCTGTCAGCCTTGTTCTCAAGTTCTAGCATTATGGAGCTTGGGAGTTCCTCAAAAGGGCCTCCTTAGAGAACTTTTATATTTATCCTTACATGCCAAGGGATAGCCATTTCATGAGTGAGTGAGCGAGACACTAAAACTAAGAAATTGTAAATTTTTTTATCAGCATAACACTATTCATCTTGCAATATAAGTAGACTATTAAAAAGAGAAGCACAAGTTATCTAAGGACAAGTATAGACACCACATTATCTGAAGTAGCTACATCGATCCACCATAATATCAAAACCCCACCAAAATATTAGAACTAGCTACATGAAAATATCAAAAGTTGTTTGCCACATAGGTAGAACTGAGAGGACCAAAGTTATCATTTGGAGATGCTCCTACCAAAAAGTTAAGGCATGTAGCATTGATCAGGAAGTAGCTAGGCAGTTTCAGTAGATAGCTGTGGAATACCGACACCCCGACGAAGCTTGAAACAATTCAACTTTTGTGAGTGCTTGTTGATACATGAAATCATGAGCAGTAGCATCCAAGTTTAGCACTTATAAGAATGCATAGTAGAGGTGCTTTGCAAGGCAAGTAAACCGAGTGCCTAGCCTCTCTCTTCTGGGTTTGTGCATGAACATCTTGGGAATTCAAAAATTGCGACTAAGTAATTCACACGTTCGCCTTTGAACCCTCTGTGTGCTGCTGACATAGAAAATGTGTCTCATTACAAAGGATAATCACCTCCCTTAGGATCTCAGTTGTAATAGATCAACCTTCCTCAATGTTCTCATAGAACTCTTTAGTTAACTTACTTCTTCAGTGCACTATCTTGCCATCCCTATACTTTTCTTGAAAAGAGCTCGGGACTCTTGGTGTGGTAGTAGATAGTGGCCCCCTAGCTATCGGAGGCGTCGAGACAAATGCACTTGCCTCTAATCATGCAGACTACTATTTCATCAATACTTAGGTTAGTTCCCTAGGCCACATGCTAAACCCTAGGAGAAGGCCCTGGTGGTCCAATGACATTTGTAGTATCTACTTTCCAAGAGTGTGTGTTACACTGAACTACATAACCAAACAAAGCCCTCTCTTATACCACCAGGGTAAGTGTGACGTCCCCAAAAACAAGGGGTTGGCACTCCCTCTTGGTCATACCCACCCCTGGGGTTAATAAAAGCACCACATCTCCCACCAGTTTGTTCGAGAAGCCCAAAACATGTAACTATGCTCCGTGGCTCAGCTCAATGAATGGCCCAAAAGCCCCGATTCAATTGTCTTTCTCTTGTCATTGATTGAGAGTCCTATGTAGGCATGCTGAGTGTTGCCTTTCTCTGGTTCACAGTCAATGTCACATATTTTGATCTATGACTATCATTTTCTAGTATAGCACTTGGGTTGGCCCATATGTTCGCTTTCGTTGGACACTTCTTTGTTCATGGTGAACATGCTGCATTTCTGGACTATTAAAACTTGCCTCCTCCATGGTCGAGTGTGTCAAGTCTGCTAGTTTCTTACTAGAGGGAGGCACCACCCTTCTTAGAGTAAAAGCATTCCATGATTTCTTCCAACCCTGGGCCTGTTCTAGTATAGCCACCATTGAGATGGGCATTGCAGTGTGCACTTTGAAGGATTGCCATAGACAGGTCAATGATGGCTGTGCCGTCAAATAATGTCAAGTGCTTCCTATACCCAACATCCGCTCTCATACTAGAGTGTTTTCTCTCTGCCAAATTAGTGGTAGGGACAAAAGGCCTATCATCTTCTTGCTTCAAAAACCAGGAATCCAATGGAATGCACACACTTCCTACCATGCAATCCATGTCTCCAAGGATGGCAAGTCACTTTTAAAGGCATGTCCCTTTCTCCTATTTACAATCCTTCGCAGTTATCTCCGTGGTTGCATTTTTCCATTTTCGACAAAGCACCTTGTGTTCATGAGAAGATGACCCAATGATTTTTTTTGTGTGCTATATCATACTCTCCTCCCAATGAAATGAACATGACCGCTCTTTGTCGGGCATTTCTTTTGTTTTGAAGTATACTTTACGTACTGCAATCCAATTCGCACTCGCCTCATCTGCCAAAATCCTTTGAATTGAGGGACTTCATATTCACACTTCTTCACATTAGCATTTAAGATCCTCTAAAATTCTATCTAGGTATATCTATCCTCAACTTTGAACTCACAAGTAGCAATTGTCAACAATTCACATAGGTATGGGTTACAGACATGAGCACCCATTGTGGACCCACCTTATACTCTATGGACATGGTCAAAGTGTACCCACATTTCTTCTCCACGTCTCATCCTATTCACCAAATCCAAGCCACTTCCCGATCTGAGTGTCGACATCTTGAAAACTTTGGGGTTGAAGTTTTGTATCCAACTGACCCGAGAAAAGAATGTTATGAATGTATGGGTACCTAATTCGATCTATAATTACCTCCAGCCCCTTGGCCCCATAAGTGGAGCCTTTTCTAGCCTCTTCCAAAAATCTTTGGATTCTTTTCTTGTTAGACAATGGAGTAACCACTTTCAACAGGTCATCTCCTTGTCACTGAGCTCACCACATGCATTTTGTGATTCTTTAAGCAACAAATCCAATACCATGTCTTGGGCCATAGCAATCTCAACCTGCTTTGGTGTGGCATAAAGATTGGCTCTTGCATGGAACATTACCTTCTCTTCAACAAGCCTTTTTTGTACTCTTGAGGTGAACCATCTACAAATGGATGGTCATGGTGGTGACCCAAGTGAATAGCACATGTGCTGCAATTCACATGATCTCTAGGAATGTAGTAATACATAACTGTAGGGCACTATTTCACACAATTTGGTAGTAGACAACAATAGGAACACACCAAAGATCCAAATTCATCCTTCACCTCCCCCATCGCTCGCGCGGGCACCTTTCTTGCCTTACATCTACTCAATCACACAGTACCTGGAAAGCAGTCAGCACTACATGTTACATAATCCGCCCCAAACATGACCATCATTTATGCGTTCCATCCCCACCATTGAGGAGTCCTCCAATCATGGTGGAAGCTTAAAGATAATATAACCATCATATGTAGATGGGAGCTCTTGCACTACCCGTTTATCTTCTTGCACATTAGCAAATGCAGCATGGAGGCTACTATTAAGTGGGAGAACTTTAATCATGTCACATGTAGATATTGAGGATATAAGCACAATCATTGGAAGAACAAAAACAATGAGCAACATGGAGATATTGAGGACACAAGCACAATCAAAAGAACTCCCTGGACGACCAACACACAACATTTTAGAAGATAAGTACAAGAAAAACAACTCTCGTACCGTCCAATTTATTCTTAGGTGATCCAATTTATTATTTGAGTGATGGCATTCCAGTCCTGTTTTTTAAAATCATCACAACAGCCCAATTTATTCTTAGAGTGATGGCCTTTTAATCATCACAACAGCTCAATTTATACTTAGAGTGATGACCTTTTAATCATCACAATGGCTCAATTTATACTTACAGCAGTGATGGCCATGTTAATGTAAAAAAAAAATTTAAAAATGAAAGAAATTTAAAAGGCTTCTCACAACAAAAACCACAAAATAATTAAAGTTTTAGAAATTTGTAATGCTTCGCACCACAAAAAATAAAATTCTCACACCACAAAATTTAAGACAGTGAGAGAGACACATAGACAAAGAGGGAGAGATATGGAGAGAGAGAGAGAGAGAGAGAGAGAGAGAGAGAGAGAGAGAGAGAGAAATGAGTTGTTTTACATATTAAAGTTTTAGTAGGCACCCAGTCCTTTTGTTTTGGTTTTTCGCCCTCACCCATTTGCAAGCAACAAGCCCTTCTCTTACCCTTGGTCTGAACACTTGTAATCCTTTTCTTCACAAACCCTAGCTCTTCATCTCTCCATCTCTTTGCTGCAGTCCAGGAACTTCGAGCTCTCCATGCCGCCGAGAAGGAGCAAGTTAGCCCAATTTCGATTTTGTGATGTGCGTGTTGAATTTTTGTTTTGATTTCAATTTCGAATGCAGCCCGCGCACCGGAAAATTTGTGATGTGCATGTTGAATTTATGTTTCAATTTCTTGTTAGATTTCAATTTCAAATAAGCTCCATTGAGTTCAAGTTTGCTCGTGTAGCCCACACCAGAGCGGGCTACATGCTTGCAATACAACACATCGGGAGCACAACAGTGTTTTCGGAAGGAAAATATCAGGCTTTTCACAATGCTGAGCAGCGATTTGTCATTGCTCTGCAATGTTTTCACGTTGCTCACAGCATCGCTTTTTACATCAAAATTTTACTACCCAATAGCAAAAAATCACTGTTCAACAACAAAAAATTACTGCTCAGCAATGTCTATAAGCAAAAAAATGCTACTATACTATAAAAATATCTTGCTTTTTTTTGGCTTCTTTTGCCGCCGCGTAGTTTTATCTTTTGAATACAGTAAACTTGTACTCTGACTTTTTTTGAATACAATAAACTTATACTCTGACTTTTTTTGAATACAGTAAACTTATACTCTGACTTCTTTTGCCGTCGCGTAGTTTTAACTTTTGAATACAGTAAACTTGTACTCTGACTTTTTTTGTAGGTTTATGCCTTATTTATCACTTCTACCTCTCCTACCCTATCCTCAAGCTCAAGCAAGGTATGTCTACTCTCTTTCTTTATCTCCTGTGCAAACAAGCTTTCCATGAAAGCTTTCTTGTGAGTATTTCTTTTCTCTTTCCTCTCTTTTTAAGTTTTTATTTTCTTCTTTTTCCCTTCTTATTGAAACTTAACAATTATAAGTATTTCCCTTCTTCTTTTTTCCTAATTAAGAGCTCTCCCATCATTAAAGCTTCATATGGTAAGAGATCTTGATTTTTCCTAATACTTTTTTTTCTTACCTTGGTTTAATTTTGTAGGTTTTCAACACATACATGCCTCACAAGAGATCTCTTTCTTGTATGTTTCTTCTTTCATGCTTTTACATGTTTATAGGGTTTGTAAGTTTTAGGGCTTTTAAGATTAGGGTTTGTTATTAACACTTTTTTTTTCTTAATTTAGTTTGATTTTGGGTGGTTTGCAAGATCAGGGTGCCTAGTTTTGTCCACTCAGGCACCCTGTAAACAGTTAAAAAACAGGCATTTGTTTACCTTTAGTGGCTAATCTCTCCTAGTTAATGAAGGAATTTCCTTTCAAGTTCTTTTTTTGGAACATCACATGCAAAGTTATGAATATAGCTGCATAATCAAATTAAGCATTAGATAGTCAAAATTCCTCATTTCCTTAGGTACAAAGTCAATGTTTACACCCTGTCCCAAATTTGGACTAATTATATAAAATGGTAATATCTTTTACAAATAAACGCATATGCGATTTCCACTTTGGACCTTAGATCTTCACAAAATATAGATCTTAACTTGTTTTTTTGAGAAAATTTAAAGCTATTTGTCTATTTTCTTTAAATATTTCAACGTCTTTAAAGTGTTAAAATATATGCTACTTTTTGTACCCACAATAACTTCCACTTAAAATGCTCAATATTGTAGATCAAAAGAGTGGTGGATAGTGAGACATTGGTACAATGTGGTGGTTAGTCAAAATTGCAAATCCAATGGTTAGATTTTGAATGATCTCTTTTTCAAAATTCTTCCAAGCTATCAGAAGACCTGCAAATATTAAAAATCTAATTAGTGAAATTACATTTTTGATCTAAAACCTATAGGGACTAGTGTAATTGTAATGGTGCGTCTATGGAAAAAAAAATTGGTTCACTCTAAGTATGGAAAAATCATTTTTTAATCATTTCATCATATTTTAGATAAATTTTGATAAATTAGACTAATTTATATTAATTTAAATTATATTAGGTTAGTTTGAGTACATGTATATTTTCTATTAGCTGCTTGATCTCATTTGAAGTACGTTGCCCCCCCAAATTTGCTCTCCAAGCATTCTCCTAGTCCAGCATAAACTGGACAAAACTAGACAGTCTGATCGTGCAACAACCCTTTTGTAGGTTTTCAACACATACAAGCCTCACAACCTAGGCATGCCAATAGCTTCTAATGCATGCTAGTAGCTTCCCATGCATGTCGGTAGACTTATGGATTAGCCATATGCATAAGGCTATATGCATAAGGCCATATGCATAAGCCTCATGCATTGGAGTATATTCGGAGATGGTTTGATACTCCAACCATTCAGTATAGATCAACTACACTTGGCTTTATGTAATTTTTAATAAATTTATGCTGATAAATCTGTTGTAATCATCATTTAACACCAGATTTGAGTTGTAAAAGGGTAGAAACTGCCCTTGAATCTTGAATTGGATCAAGAGGTAAGACCCCCTTCACATCATCTCATGAGTACACTCATGAGCACGGCACAAGAAATAGCTAAATTTAATGGGGAGCAGTTTCATACATGGCAAACAAAGACCATGTATTTACTCATGAGGAAAAATCTATGGGGGCTAGCTGAGGGAAGAGATGAATGCCCATAGGTGATTGGGGAGAATGAGTGGAAGAGCAGGAATGCATCTCTTGGGTCAGTGGTCCAAAATATTTTTTTGATTTTCTTCCATTGACATAACCCTCCATATGGATGTTGTCAATTGTCTCAATTCGAATGGACCCCTGAGGTGTGATCTCCGAAACTCGGAATGGTCCCAGGTCTCGGTATTTGAGTTTCTTTTTCCTAGTGCATTCAACACCATGCATGAGGACAAGGTCCCCCATTTCTAGTTCTTTTTGCTTAAGGTTTTTGTCGAACCAATGTTTCCTACGTAGTTTTTTGACCATTAGTCCATGTGATGCTATCAGCCTCGTCTCATCAAGCTTTTCTAAGTCGATTAGCCTTTCAGCTAATGCATTCTCCGTCAGACGTTCTTGTACCTGCAATCCTTAAGCTTGGGACTAAGTATTCCATGGGCATAACTGCTTCAACACCATAAGCTAGACGGAAGGGAGTGTATCCCGACACTACCTTATATGATGTTCGATATGCCCATAGGGCTGCTGTCAGCTTATGTTCCTAGTCTGTTCGACTTGCTTCCAAGGTTTTTGTCAAGATAGTACACAAAATTTTATTTATACTCTCTGCTTAACCATTGGCCTATGGATAATAAGGAGATGATTTTCGATGGAGCACTAAGAATCCTACAAGTAAATGATCAATCACCTCATTAATAAAATGTGAGCCGCGATCACTAACTAATTCTAACGGGAAGCCGAACCTCGAGATGATTTGCTTGTATAAAAATTTTGCTGTTGTTCGTGCATTAGCTCTCTTTGAGGCTCTGGCTTCTACCCATTTTGTGAAATAGTCTGTGGCCCATGATCACGTATCGGGCTTGGGATGGATGTGCTGCTGGACTAATAGGTCCCACAAAATCTATCCCCCATTTCTCGAATGGTTGTCTTACAATAATAGGGGTGAGCGGCATCTTATCCTTTTATTGTGGAATAGCAACACGTTGACATTCTTCGCATCTTTTGACAAATTCTATGCCATCTCTAAATAACGTAGGCCACCATAGTCCTGCTTTTGAAGCACTTTTTGGGTTGTGATTTCTCCAGCAAAATGCCCACCTGCTATCCCTGAATGAGCCTCTTCCAATATCGTGATAAACTCATCTTCTCTAATGCATCTTCTGAGCACATTATCTTTTACTAGTTTATATAGTTCTCCCACAATCAGTTGATAGTAGGTACAACAAGCTTGATAAGCCGCCACATTTTATCTTTGTTCAAAGGCATTTCCTACAGGAAACTATAAGCTAGATAATATGAGATTACCTCACTCCATTCGAGTACCATGTCTAACTTGAACAAACAAGCATCAGGGAGATCATCATCAACACCAGTTTGCTGGTTCCCCATTTGGAATTCTTGACATGTGATCAGCTACCGTGACTGTAAAGTCGAATTCCAACAATAATAGCAACCATCGTGTGATTCTCCCCGTGGTGCAAGGTTTATTCACTAGGTATAATAAGACTTGATGGTCCACGAAAAATACAAATTTGTTGGCTAAGAGATAATGTCGATATTTCTTGATGGCGTAAACCATGGCAAATCCTATCCTCTTTGTGGTGGTGTAGTTCACCTCTGCATGATTTAACTGATGACTAGCGAAGCAGACTGGATAGTCCAATTTGAACTCACCAAGCTGGGCTAGTACGCAACCAATAGCAAAATTTGAACTCACCAAGCTGGGCTAGTACGCAACCAATAGCAAAATTTGATGCATCAATATGCACGTGAAATATGAGATCCTAATTGGGGGTTCGTAGAATTGGCGTGCTAGCCAATGCTTACTCTTCAGTCAATCATATGCTTCCTAGCACTCCTCAGTCCATTCAAAGAAAATGAGAAGCTTGTAGTTCTGGCTATTTCAGCATAGAAAATTATGAAGCGGCGATAATACCCCACATGGACCATAAATCTTTGCACACCCTTGTAATTGGTAGGTGGTGGCAGCCTCAATATCAGCTTGACCTTGCTATCATCCGTAGATATATCATTCTTTAAGACAATGTGTCCCAGTATCACACCATGCTTGACCCAAAACTGACACTTCAAAGGGTTTGTGGATATACAATATAATTGACATCGCTCAAACACTTTTCTCAAGCACGCCAGATGGTCTGCCCATCAAGAGTGTGCACACAGATCATCAATGAATACCTCCAACCCCTTTTGTAAGTAGTCCTTGAAGGCTGTGCACATCAACCATTGAAAGGTTGCTGGGTGTTGGTGAGGCCAAACGGCATAACCTTGTATGCAAATGTCCACCACATTGTATTGAAAGCTGTCTTGTGCTGGTCCTCTAGTGCTATGGACACCTGATTGTAACCGGAGAATCCATCCAAGAAGCTGTATGCTTCTTTCCCAACAATTCTTTCCAAAACATGTTCCCGTATAAGGCAGTGGATAATGGTCTTTCCTAATGGCTGCGCATTGACCTTTTTAAGATCAACACATACCCTAAGTTTTCCATTCTTTTTTGGCACTATCACGATTGGTGACAACCAATCCGTATGTTCGATTTCATAGATGAAATCCGTAGCAATGAGCTTATCTATTTCCTCCTTTACAATTGCCGCATACTTAGGATTCATCTGGTATGGTTTCTGCCTGATTGGTCTCAACCCTTCCATGATTGGAATTGTATGTTGTACTACCTCAGGTGGTACCCCCTTCATCTCTTTGTAATTCCAAGCAAAACAATCCTTAAATTCCTTAAGGAGAGCGATGAGCTCATCTTCTTCAGCCAAAGTCAAGTCCTTAGCAATGTATACGGGTCGAGCTTCCTACCCTGATCTCGCAATATCCACTTCCTTGACTTCTGCTGGGCCATCGTATGATGTGGACAGCCCATCCTCCTTCACCCTTGTTGCCGTCGTCAGTTGTGGACCACTTTTTGTTCGCCACCAACAATATAGGTTTTGAAGTGGTCGGGTACTGAGAGCAAGTCTGGTTTGTCCTCATTTTCACTTTTGGTTTTAGCCACAATCTTTCTAGCCTTATGTTGTGCTTCTACCAAGGCTTTATTACATTTTCGGCACCCAACTTTTGTAAGCTTAGGTGTTTCTAACTCTTGAAGGATGACTTTCTCCTTGTGTCTTCCCTCCAGTGATATCTTACTCAACTCCTCACCCCAATCCTTTGAGAACTCATCATGTACCTTAGTGGCCTCAAGGTATCTCAGCCATTGGGCATCCATGACCACAAACATATGATGGTAGCGAAACGTAAAGAGTTTGAACTTAACATTCTCCAGAAGTCCGAAGATATTCCATCAGTCATTTTAATGATTAGATTTGCTTTTTTAGATCAGGTTTCCCCCAATTTTCCCAGCAACGTTTTGTGATGATGCTAACCCCCACCCCACCATCCAGGATAGCCAGTGCCTGGTACCCATTATGATGAATCAAAATTGTAGCATTTGTGTCATCGTTTTTGTAGTAGTGTCCTAGTTGATTAACTGGTATCTTAACGGCTCGCGTTTTCCTTGTGTGTCTCAAGGTCCTTTTTGTGCCAGAGGTGGCATAGTCTCATCTATAGTATCAGCTGGCTTTAGTCCGCCTTCTACCCATTCTTTTACGTATGTCCATAGGGTTGGTGAATTGTGTAACAGTTGCCCTAATGGCATTTGTACAGGCGTGGACAGCACAGCTGTGCGAGACTTCCTATGTCTCTGGGTTTCTTGGAGATAGAGGGTTCTCCCCATGTATGAGCCTCGTATTCCCCCATAGGGAAGGAATGGATGGACTCCTCCAACACATTTTCTTCAAACATTTTGGACAATATGTTTGCTTGGGACTCCTCTTCTGTTTCTTTCAGAATTGGTGTAGGCATGTCCAATTCTCTATCCTTGGTTGGCTCGTTTCGTGGATAAACTGTATCCCTGACCCAGTTGGCCCTTAGCTTGGCTTCATGAAGCCGTTGGCACTGTTCGTCGACTAAGGCCCTGGCGTTTTCGAGCTTTCTTATTTCCTCATCGGCATTGGGGTATTCACCGACCCCTTTAGGAGTTGTTGGTTTCTCCCTTTACTTTTCTTGGTCCTACCCCTTTGATCCCCCTCTTCCTTTGATTACGTGGATCTAGTGTTGATTGTATCTTCTTCGGATCCATCTTGGATTGTGACCCTTGTGTCACCCTTACTTACTTTTTTCACTCTTCTCCTGTGGCCAGTTCTGGAAACAGTCGCATCCACTCGGTTCTTTCCCTTGTCTCCTAATTGAGCTTGAGCTCTTGTTAGGATGTTGAGTGGTGTGATATTCCCAGGCTATACACTAATGGTCCGGATGGTGGCCTGATTGGCAGTAGAAGTTGAGAACTACTTGTGCGATATGGACAATCCTTGATCAAATGATCAATCCCACATTTAGTACATGTGAGTAGTACTGGCACGTCATTGGGCGTAGCCGCCACTTATTGGGGTTAGTGTGTATGAACCATATTCTTGTTTGGGCACTTGGCGACTCGATGCCCTCCACCCCATAGCCAAAACATTGTAGCGGTCCTCTTCTCAGGTTCGAGTTCATATCCTTGCCCTTCCATTGTACCGTGGTTTGAAACACAGGTACTAGCATGTTATTCTATAGGACATAATATTCCGGCGTGACCTCTACTGTTTCTTCGTAGTACTCTCCGCTAAGTTCTATTTCCTACACCATATCAACATCTTTTGATAGCTCTTCAATCATTAATACTTGAGTGATTTTTTGCTTGTGGCGGTGAGATTGTGGTGGTAGAACTGGTGATGGCAGAGGTGAAGCATCTTGTACCCGGAACATCCCCCTAGGTAAGTAGGAAGAGTTGGGTTGTCCAACAGTAGCGGTGATCTGTACAGGTGGCGCAGGTAAAGCCAATGGATCTCTAAGTGCTGGTAGCTGTGTGCAACATTTTTAAATCTTGGATATTTGCACACATTGAAGTGTCATGATTTTCTAATTTTACACAGTGGGCACAATAGAGTAATGGCCTTTCTCTAAACTGTGGACACTCGGGTGATAGTGTGATTCAATCTACACATAGAGCACCACACCGATTCCCTGCGGGGTAAAGATGATTATGCCCATGCCCAGATGTTCTCTTCTCTCCTTTACTTTCAATTTCTCTAATATGGCATTACTGAGCTCATCCACCGTCATGTTTCTGACTTGCTTGCTTCGAGTTCCAATTTCTTGGTGACTCGATCCTCCATGCGAAGTCGTAGTTGCTGTTGAAGATGTTTTGACATCTTTCAGCTGCAGCAATTCCAACATATTATCTTCATATTCAATAACCAGTTTGCAACATGCATCAAGAGTAGCAAGTTGGGCTAGTACCAAGTAATCATGTATTTTGTGGTCTCTAACCCCTCTCCGAAAGCAATGCAATAACTGATCATTAGTTAACCTCTCCCGAAGTTTGCACCTTGAATTTAAGTGCTTAAGACGAGACACAGTCTCTCATTGACTCAACCTCTTTTTGTTGGATATTATGTAACTGTGTCACAGGGCTCCATCTATCAACACTTCGGGCAAAAATAGGCACAAAAACGTTTTTGAGTCTTGTGAAGTCAACCTTATCCTCAGGCTTGAAGGTTCTTCTCCCTCACTTCTTCCCATAACCAATTCTGGTTCCTTCCCTTGTGATTGGAGTGGGTTTAAACTTCTTGTTTCCTTTTGCTTAGTGTGAGGCAGCTCAGGAACACAAGAAGGCCACTATAGCTCGCCGACTCACCACCTTCAGAACACTCACAAGCACAAGGGGCACCACCAGCTTCTCTAGCTGGAAAGAAAATCAGCCAACAGACCACACCTTTCCTCATATCCTTACTCCTTTACCCTCATCCATTCACCACTATCACACACCACAGGCTCAAATTGGAAAAACAAGACACCTCTATTGCTTAATCTGCAACTCAATCAGCGGAGTACAGAGGGAAACTTACAATTGTCCAAACACAAATACAGGAAATAGTGATAGAAGCTTGTCGAGCTACAGCCCGATCACATCAGCACCTATACTGCCAACACACACAAAAAAAACCAAGGCTCTCTCTCTGGTCAGCATCCACTCTCTGCCTGTAATTGTCGCCCACACAAAACCAGCTACTCTCTCTTCTGAAGGCGCCCACACCAGCTAACCTTCAACTTCAGCAGCTCCCACTCTCTATGTGCCGAGACCAGCAGCTTTGCTAACACCAGAGCCTCTCAGCTCATCAGTTCCTCTAACTCTTCACACTGCAGCTCTCTCTTCCTCTTGTATCCAGCCCAAGCCACATCAACTCACGGCATCGTCGGCTCTTCACGGCTCCCTTCTCACACGGCCCACACCAGCCTGTTAGTTCACTTGCAGAGCCCCCAAGTAAAACCACTAGGCAGCCATCTCACTGTTACCCGGGCGTCAGCCACTCACCTCCTCAGTCGCCATCAGCAGCCAGCCCTCTTTCCTGTTTGTCCTCTACCCGCTGTCGGAGCTGCTTCACTGAATCACCTGGCCTTCCACACGGCGGCTACCTTTCTTTGCTCTCTCTCCTCACAAGAGAGGTCTCCCTTCACAAGGCCGTCTCTTCCTACGACCTCAACTCCTCTCCTTCTACCGTCGTCTTTTTCCAGCCAGCGATCCCTCTCTCTGGCTCCCTTCTCAGCAAGGCAGTCCACACCTTATACTCTCTCCGCAGCGCCCTCTGCATGGCGATTCTCTCTCTACCTGGCGGTCCTACTTGGCGACTCTTCTTGCTTACGAGGCGACTAAAACTACTAGGTGGCCATACTCTTTCTTCGCAGCGCCTCCTTCTCAGCGACCTCTGCACTGCACCCCCTCAGGACTCGGGCTCCTAAACTTGGTGGTCCTTTTACTTTCGCCTCTGGCTGCAGCACCTCTGCGCTGTTCTCTCCAGCCACCTATCCATGCTCTCCTTCCTCTGCGCCTGCAGCAAGGCCGTCGCTCTCCCTTCTTACACGGCCCACACCCAAGCTTACCCGCCAGGCATCTTCGCTTTTTCACTAGCTAACGTACTCCAGCACCACAAGGCGGCTCCTTATCCTTCACTGCTTCGCCTCCAAGCCCTGCAGCATGGCTGCGCACCTTCTTCCAGCCGTCGCCAGCCTGTGCACAGTCACCACAGCCGCCTCAGCAACTGTCTTCGCGCCTCACCTCTCGTCTCTACACCCTCCAGGCGTCTTTTTTCTCCTACTCAGCAACCTTGCTGGCTTACTCCTTCAAGGCGGTTATCTCCCCTTCTCGCATCTTCGCCACCTTCTAGATGGCAAGTTGGCAGCCACAAAGAGCTTCCACTTGGCTCTTTGTTATTGGCCATGTGATATAGTATATTTATTATTATTTTTTTAAAGCTCTAAAATGATGGCCACACTAGCAACAACAAGGCTCCTCCTCTCACACGACGACCCACCACTTTCCAAAACCATATGAGAGCTGCCCACCGCTCATCATCATCAGCATCATCATACCAAACCCGACAATTTCCCAGTCAGTGGCCTGCTTTAGTAACCATCTGCACACCGCACTGTTGCCATAAAACTTCCAGATCTCAAGCATTTGCTCCCAAAAAAAGACACGTGCATATACCGACTCACTGTAAAACCACTCGGCCTGTACACTTGCCAGGGCATTCAGGGCAAGTTTTATTGCACACCACACATCCCATATGTACACGGACTCAAAACATCTTTATAGAAAAACACCTGACATACTTTGCCCAACCCCCAGTCTGCTGAATCATTCATGATCAGCAGTAAAAAGCATTTCAAGACCTAATTCCATATCCAAAAACTGCCCTTCATCTGAAATCACATCTTCAGACACTGCATCCTGTACAATCACCATCAAACGTGCATAATACTTCTTCAGCCTGTATCCATTTACCTTGGAAGCATGTAAAGTCCCATCTAAATCTGCCAATTGATAGGTACCATTTGCAAATCCTTGTATCACCAAGAAAGGTCCTTCCCACTTAATTTGAAACTTCTTATGAAAGGCATTATCCAGCCTGCTGTTATAACGTAATACCAAATCATCCTTCATAATTCCTTTGCTTTTAATTTTCTTGTTGAACTTCTCCAGTGTCCTTGCCTGCATATCTTCATAATGCTTCAAAGCATTATCTCTGTTCAGCTGTGCTTCTTGTAAATATAACAGCCGCTCTTTAAGGGCATCTTTAGGTCCTTCCAAAAGCTTTTCCAACATTTTCACAGCTGGTATCTCCACCTCAATAGGCAATAAGGCTTCCTTCCCATAAACAAGATGAAATGGAGTGAAACCCGTACCAGTTTTAATTGATGTCCTGTATGCCCACAAGGCAGTAGGCAACTCCAGATCCCAATTCTTGCCTTGTTGCTCTGTCACCTTAGATAAAATCTTGATCAATTCACCATTGAAACGCTCATTCAGGCCATTACACTGTGGATAGTAAGGTGTGGTAAAACTGTGACTGATCTTCATCTTTGTACACAAATAATCCATAAGCTCTGCTCTAAAACCTGGACCCTGATCAGAAAGCAATTCCAATGGCACACCAAACTTATAGCAAATATCCTGATATACAAACTTTGCTACCTCCTTAGCAGTAATTTGTTTCACTGCCTTTGCTTCCGCCCATCTAGAAAGGTAATCAACTGCAGTCAAGATGTAGCACTTCCCTCGGCTAGTAATAGGCAATGGTCCCACAGCATCAATTCCCCATTTTTCAAAAACATCATAAGCAAGAATTGTCTTCCTCATTTCAGGCTTTAATATCCGTTTACTGTGAGCTTGGCATTGTTTGCATGACCTACACCAATGATTAATATCCTTATGTACACTTGGCCATACATAACCTTCCTGCAATACCTTATGCAAGGTAATCTTTGAGGCAAAATGTCCACCGCATGCTCCTTCATGGTTTTCCTTAAGAATTTTGTAAATTTGTTCCTTCCAAGGTACCCGTCGCATTATCAAATCAATTCCCTTCAAATACAAAGCATCACCAACCATCACATACATTACAGCCTTCCTGATGAAACCATATTTTTTTGATTTTTCAATACCATTAGGAATCATCCCTGTTAACAAAAACTCCTCAACATCCTGTAAATTCTCCCTGCCACAATAAAATGATGCATGAGCTTTAAGAACAAAAACTTCACCAATCATTCCCTGGGCTGCTTCATGAGCCTCCTCATTATAGCCTCGATCCACATGCTTAAGACTCCAAGCTTCAAATTCCTTCAGCAAACCTTTAATCTTGAAACACATCTCTTTGAGTAACATATTCTTTGACTTCCAAACTCCCAATACTTGTTTTACCACAAGCAATGCATCTCCTCGACGAATGCGAATCCTGTGTACACCATGCTTCAAGCATATTTGCAATCCAACTTCCAAAGTCAGATACTCCGCTTCATTGTTGCTATGTGCATCCACCTTAACACCCTTCTTAAAAACAAGGCAACCCTGTGGATCATAAAGCACCAAACCTCCTGAGGCTGCATCATGGCTTTTCCTGTAAGAACCATCAAAATATAATAAGTGTGCATTCACCAACTCCACCGCATCCTCAACTGGCTTCTTGATGGTTTGCTCCTTTATAAGAAGAGGACTCTCCTTATATGTCAGTAGATCAGCTAAGGTAGCCCTGGTACTCTCTTCCACCAAGAATGAGAAAGTAAATTCCTGCAACTCAATCACCCACTTCATCATAGCCTTAGATAAATTTGTGCCATTTATCAACTGAGGCAAAAAAGTGTAGCTCGTCAAAAACACAAAGGGGCGAGGCAACAAGTAATGGCGGAACCGCCTACATGCATATAGTACACTAACCATAACAAGTTCCACCTCTGATAACAACCTTTCTCTAGCAAGTTTTATTCTACTAGCACAATAGACTGGTTGCATATAATGTGATTCTTTCCCCTTCTGTAACAACATAGCTCCAATAGCATCTTCACCTACTGAAGGATTGGCATAAAATACCTGTTCCCAATTAGGCGCCTGCATTGTAGGAATAGCTCCCAACACCTCTTTCACTTTTTGGAAAACTATCTCGCACTCCTCCATCCAATGCAAAGGATCATGCTTTGCTGCTTGCTGCAAAGGATATAACAACTGTGAAGATAGAGAGATAAATCGAGCCATATACTTCACCTTTTGCACAAAAGTAGCCAGTTGCCTTGTATTCTTTGGTGTAGGAAGAAGATGAGAAGACTTGACTTTATCAGGATCTGGATCAATACCATTCTCTGAAACAACATGGCCCAAGAGCTTCACCCTCGGTTGAGCCAAAAAACACTTTTTTGGATTTAATTGACCACCACACTCATCATAACACTGAAAAACTGTAGCCAGCTTATCACAATGCTCTTGCCTAGTGCTGTATATACAAAAATCATCAATAAAATCCTTCACAAACTTGTTTAAAAAAGGAGATAATACCCAATTTGCCCTTCTCTGATAGTAGGCTGGTCCATTCATCAATCCAAAAGGAAGAACTTTGTAGCAGAAACATCCCCACGGTGTAATGAAAGTCGTCTTGCGCTGATCTTCTTCTGCAATCTTCAACTGGAAATAACCTGAATACCCATCACAAACACTATACCTTTCATATCCAGCTACAGTATCCAAGATCTCATCCAAAAAAGGTAGGGGGTAAGAATCCTTCTTTGTAGCAGCATTCAAAGGCTTGAAATCCACACATATACGCCACCTGCCATCCTTCTTTGGACTCACCACTGTAGGACTTACCCACTCAGCTGTATCCACTGGTGTAATGAAACCTGCACTCAACAGCTTATCAACTTCCTCTCTCAGGGCCTGCATTTGTTCTCGTCCCATCCTGCGAAGCTTCTGCCTAACTGTTTTTACACCTTCTTTCAATTCAATCCTCAAATCTGGCCCTTTAAATCCTCGAATCTCCCTATAAGAAGTGATGAACAATTCTGGAAAATGAGACAGCATATTAACATATCTAACCTTTTCTCCACTCGAGAGGTCCGGACTCAGCATTCCTTCAATCAGCTCCTGCTTCTTCTTCACTTCTATCTTTGGCTGCAGTAATTCCTCAATCACTTCATATGGCCCCATAGTATCTTCTCCCTCAGCACCCACTTCATGCACTTCTTTATCTTCATTACCTTGTTGCTCTAATATTAGGAAAGCCACATCTGCCTCTTCTCCACTAGAAGCAGTGGTCGATGAATCCATCTCTGATTCAGAAGTAGTGGTGGTAGTTTCCTCTTCACTTGAATCCTGTGGCCTGTCCCACACATCATTCAAAGATCTCCTACTATGCATCTCAAAAGATTTTTTATTACCCTCCTTATTATGCAAAGAAATGGTCCCATACCTCCAGTCCTGTACTGCACCCACCACTCGCAACCAGGGTCGTCCAAGAATAATTGGAAAAGCACCAACACCCGCAGGCATCACATGAAAATCTACAGTAGCTTTGACATTAAAAGCTTCAATTTCCAACTCCTTTATCATACCAAGACATTTTACCTTTTGATGATTAGCCATCCTGATTCGAAAACCAGAAACCCCAGACACCCTCAAGCCTGACTGCTCCACACATGATTGGGTAATCACACAGATTTGAGCTCCTCCATCTATATAGGCCTGACCCAGGTTTCTACCTTTACTCCACACCTCCACAATAGGGCAAATATCTAGAAGCTCTTCTAAAGATAATACTTTGACTGACCTCTTCTCTGACTCCTTTTCCATTGGATTCACAAGTCCCTTCCATTGCCTTCTCAATTTTGGCACCATCTCCACCAACTACACAAAGGTGATGTTGGCCTTCCTGTTCACCAAATCAGATTTCAAGTCATAGCTGGTTTGCCCATCCCCCAGTGGGAAGTCTACACCTGGAACCTTCTACAAGGCTTCCGTTTCCTTTTAGCTTTCACATCTTCTCCTTCCTGCTGCTTCCTCTTCTTACGGCTGGGTCCAGCCACCCCTTTTCCTTCTCTTTCATCCGTTGTGCGCTTGCCAACAGGCATCACATCCCCTTCTTCTCTCACCTGAACATTCTCCAGGGTAACAACATTCATGACCTTTGCCTTCCCCTTCTCCTCAGCTGTGATCCCACTGGGGCCTGCTTGATCCCTGATATCAATACCATAATCATTTGACCTATCAGGTAGCTGTGAAGGTAGTGGGTACATATCACCACCCATACGCTGAGGCTTATCACAATTTGTACTCAGATGACCAAGCTCACCACAGTTCCAGCATGTAGGGATGAAACGACGGCCCCTACCACGACCACGTCCATACCCTGCTTGTCCATCTCCCCCTTCATAATTATTGCCCCGGCCTCTACCACGTCCACCACCTGTACTTCCCATTAAATTTAAGCTCAAATTCTTCATAAGATCAACCATCTGTTTCATATCCTGTTGCAATCCCTCATCAGAACCTGCAGGAACCATAGGTACTCCTTGACTAGCTTGTGGCACCATCTGTATAGCTTGGGCTTCAGTGGGCTTCGTCCTCTCAATCACTGCATTCATGGGTGTAGCCTCCACTCTACGAATCTCCGACTGTGCTACAACTGGAATCATCCCCAGCTGATTCATCCGCTGTAATTTCCAGTCTTTTGATTTAGCAATTTCCACGGCATCCTCATAAGACCTGGGCTTCTTCAATTCCACTTTCCAGCGAATACTCCTCTTAAGCCTGGCTACAAACTTGTTTTTCTTCATCATGTCGGGGGGTACCTGGTCTTCCCCTAAAGCCCTGCATAAAGTTTCCCATAGCAAAGAAAATTTCTTCATATAATCATCTAATGATTCAAACTCACCTTGTGTCAGAGCTTGCACCTCATGCCAAACCTTGTCGGGGTCTTCTACCTTCTTGAACATGTTGCTTAGTGCTGTCTTTAATCCATTTTCAGTCATATCAAGATGTGGAACACCCTCAATGACTCCTCATAAGTCCTATACCAGGTCCTTGCATCCCCTTTCAAACAAATGCTCAGTAGCCGCAACACCTGTACCGACTCATTAATATGGTTGCTTATGCATGCAACCTCCATCCTTTCTAAGAAATCTGCCACATCCTCATTAGGGCTACCATAAAATTCTGGATAAGACATCATTTTAACCCCCAAACTTCACCTCTAATCCCAAGAAAGCACCTTCCCTGAAGCTCTCAACTCCTAGGGCACACACCCTGATAACTGAAGAAAATAGCCAGAGCAATCCTCAGTCAAACAATGCCTGAGCAACTCCTCAGTGGGGGCACCAGAAAGATGTGAGGCAGCTCAGGAACACAAGAAGGCCACTATAGCTCGCCGACTCACCACCTTCAGAACACTCACAAGCACAAGGGGCACCACCCCAGCTTCTCTAGCTGGAAAGAAAATCAGTAACAGACCACACCTTTCCTCATATCCTTACTCCTTTACCCTCATCCATTCACCACTATCACACACCACAAGCTCAAATTGGAAAAACAAGACACCTCTATTGCTTAATCTGCAACTCAAGCAGCGGAGTACAGAGGGAAACTTACAATTGTCCAAACACAAATACAGGAAATAGTGATAGAAGCTTGTCAAGCTACAGCCCGATCACATCAGCACCTATACTGCCAACACACACAAAAAAAACCAAGGCTCTCTCTCTAGTCAGCATCCACTCTCTGCCTGCAATCGTCGCCCACACAAAACCAGCTACTCTCTCTTCTGAAGGCGCCCACACCAGCTAACCTTCAACTTCAGCAGCTCCCACTCTCTGTGTGCCGAGACCAGCAGCTTTGCTAACACCAGAGCCTCTCAGCTCGTCAGTTCCTCTCACTCTTCACACTGCAGCTCTCTCTTCCTCTTGTATCCAGCCCAAGCCACATCAACTCACGGCATCGTCGGCTCTTCACGGCTCCCTTCTCACACGGCCCACACCAGCCTGTTAGTTCACTTGCAGAGCCCCCAAGTAAAACCACTAGGCGGCCATCTCACTGTTACCCGGGCGTCAGCCACTCACCTCCTCAGTCGCCATCAGTAGCCAGCCCTCTTTCCCGTTTGTCCTCTACCCGCTGTCGGAGCTGCTTCACTGAATCACCAGGCCTTCCACACGGTGATGGCACGGAAGCGGTAAAGCTGTTTACGCCCTTATAGCATGCCACACTTCCACACACGCATGCAAACACACCAGAACACCAGACCAAAGAGCATGAACAAGACTTATATTTCAGAACGGACCTTGACCTTTACAGAGGTGGATATCCCAAAATATCCCAGACACTAGCTTCATCAAACACCCGCTCGCAATCAGCCCTCTCCAGCTCCTGGTCGCTCCAAAATTCCTTTGCTCTTTGCTTCTCTGCAGCCGACCTCCTCGTTCTCTGCTCTGCGCCTTAGCTGAAGTCCTCTCTGCTGCACCACCGGCTCACTGCCAGTCCCCAAAACACAAAACCAGTCACCCTCCTGATTTGTCACAAACCCAACAACCAGCCCAAGCCACACAATACCAAAGGCCCACCAAGCCTGCGCCCCTCTGCACTTCAGGTATAGGTTTCTCTGCTATACCACCAGCACGTTACCAGTCCTCAAAGCAAAAACAAAACCCAGCCACACCTCTCAACCTCCCTGTCTTCACAGATGGCAACCATATAATCAAGAAAACACTCCAGGCGGTTCTCCTGCCAGTTGAAACCACCTGTCACCACAGCAGCTTCTCTGCAACCCACTGCACTTGCTCAGTCACCATGATCCGCCTCCATTCAAACCAGCACTACCCTTCCTCTACAGCATCACACCTTGCGCTTCAGTCCACTGCTCTTAGCACCAGGCCCACACTCGAACACTGTCAGCCCGTTTCTCTGTCCCAATCACCACCTTCGCATCTCTGCATACACTTACGGCTGCAGTCACCAGCCCATAAGTCCTTTGACGCCAACAGCCACCTGGCTGCCTCCACACGTCACCACTTCTTCTCTCCTCGTCACAGACCTGCAGCTGCGCCCAAGAAATCCCCCTCAAACAAGACCGCCTACCTCTCTGCTCGTTCCACAAGCGGCCCCCTCTCTTGCTGCAGATTACCCCAGTGGCTTTTACCTACATTGGCTCCCAAAAACACCAGAGGCGGGCACCTACCATTAGCTTCCACATGACTCCTTTACCTTCACCCAGTCGCAGCAACCTTCTCTGCGCTCCCAGCTCTTCACACTGGAATTTCGCCTGGGCGGCGTCCCACACGCCAGCCCTCTACACCAGCTGCGCCTATCTGCTGCAGCGCCACACACAAAACTCACGGGTCTCCTCTCCCCCGTCGGCTCCCAGCCGAATTCACTTCGCTTTTTCCTGTCTCTGCAAAACAGAGGCCCCCCCAGAGAGTCTCCCAGCTCTCTACACGACCCCTGCGCTTGACTTCGTCTTCCAGTTGCGCCCCCCACAAAACACACGGGCCCCCTGTCCTCGTGCTCTCCCGGCTGCACCTAACTGCGCCTAGCTGCACTTCACCAGCAGATCTCTACACGGCAGCCATACCAGCAGCCACGCCTGCACGCTCCCGAGGCCCGTCACCCTTCTCTTCACGAACCCGTCCAGAGGCATCTCTCTCCAGAACCTCCGCCAGCCCGTCACCCTCTCCATGCTTCTGGACTGTGCGCTGGCCGCCACTCACTTTTCCACGTAGCTCTCCCTCCTATGGCCACGTTATTCTCACTTATTTTTATTCATTTTGAAGGAAAAGGCCACCATGTTCTCTTTTCACACCAATCCCATGGCACATGGCCCCTTTTCACCTATTAATTGCCCTTCCTTCCATACACACTTCAATGCAGCTTTGAGTGCCCGTTCATTTCTTTGATGCGCCCACACATTCGATGCCAAGTAGCTGATACCTTCTCCAGCCGACCACCATTTCGGGCAGGCCTGCTCTTCCAGAATCTCAACTTTTTCTCTGCACATACACCTCCATCAAAGCCCCATGCTTGATTGCCGCATCCACGACGCTCACACTGAGTCAATGGGTGCTCCCATGACCTTATCACAACACGAACAGCACTCATGTACACATGTACAAGTTGAGTTTGAGGTTCCCAAAAAACTACACACAACGGCGGCTACCTTTCTTTGCTCTCTCTCCTCGCAAGAGAGGTCTCCCTTCACAAGGCCGTCTCTTCCTACGACCTCAACTCCTCTCCTTCTGCCGTCGTCTTTTTCCAGCCAGCGATCCCTCTCTCTGGCTCCCTTCTCAGCAAGGCGGTCCACACCTTCTACTCTCTCCGCAGCGCCCTCTGCATGGCAATTCTCTCTCTACCTGGCGGTCCTTCTATTTGGCGACTCTTCTTGCTTACGAGGCGACCAAAACTACTAGGCGGCCATACTCTTTCTTCGCAGCGTCTCCTTCTCAGCGACCTCTGCACTGCACCCCCTCAGGACCCGGGCTCCTAAACTTGGTGGTCCTTTTTCGCCTCTGGCTGCTGCAGCACCTCTGCGCTGTTCTCTCCAGCCACCTATCCATGCTCTCCTTCCTCTGCGCCTGCAACAACAAGGCCGTCGCTCTCCCTTCTTACACGGCCCACACCCAAGCTTACCCGCCAGGCGTCTTCGCTTTTTCACTAGCTAATGTACTCCAGCACCACAAGGCGGCTCCTTATCCTTCACTCCTTCGCCCTCCAAGCCCTGCAGCATGGCTGCACACCTTCTTCCAGCCGTCGCCAGCCTCTGCACAGTCACCACAGCCGCCTCAGCAACTGTCTTCGCGCCTCGCCTCTCGTCTCTACACCCTCCAGGCGTCTTTTTTCTCCTACTCAGCAACCTTGCTGGCTTACTCCTTCAAGGCGGTTATCTCCCCTTCTCGCATCTTCGCCACCTTCTAGATGGCGAGTTGGCAGCCACAAAGAGCTTCCACTTGGCTCTTTGTTATTGGCCATGTGATATAGTATATTTATTATTATTTTTTTAAAGCTCTAAAATGATGGCCACACTAGCAACAACAAGGCTCCTCCTCTCACACGACGACCCACCACTTTCCAAAACCATATGAGAGCTACCCACCGCTCATCATCATCAGCATCATCATACCAAACCCGACAATTTCCCAGTTGGTGGCCTGCTTTAGTAACCATCTGCACACCGCACTGTTGCCATAAAACTTCCAGATCTCAAGCATTTGCTCCCAAAAAAAGACACGTGCATATACCAACTCACTGTAAAACCACTCGGCCTGTACACTTGCCAGGGCATTCAGGGCAAGTTTTATTGCACACCACACATCCCATATGTACACGGACTCAAAACATCTTTACAGAAAAACACCTGACACTTAGCTCTCGCCGTTTGAGTATCGAGCTCTTGTTTCCTTAAGCTCAATTCTCGTAGAGCTGTCGTTCCACCTCGCTACGTTTGAGGTCTAACTCTACTTCCTCAGTGGTGGGGAAGAATATTTGATCCTCGGGGGGTGCCGGTATTCCACAGCCTAGAATTTGATGTTTGGATGGGCACTTCTTGTCGTGGACCGAGTCCAGCGCTGGTTGACGGACCCATGCCCGCAGATTATGCTTCTTCTTCATCACTGGTTTGGAGACCAAAAAATCCCCAGGTGATATCAATGATACCACTGGACCTAGTTGGGGAGGGAGGTTTCTCCTCTTCCCCAAACCCCCCAGTGTATCTTAGCCCTTCTTCCATGGACTCTTCACTACTAGTTTCAATAGTGGTCAAGTTTCTTAAAACACTCAGGTGTGTGCTTGTGGAATGTTCTGATCCCACACTTCTTTGATAGGAAGATCCTGGGTGATTCTACGCACTGTCGTCAAGTGTAAGATCGTCCTCCAAATGAGTTTTCCAGATCTTAAGTGCATGTATGTATGATTTGATAAGCTACTTTGTCGACCCAATTCGATTTTGCTTCTGACTCTATCTGTTATGTACACATTATATATGCATATACTAGAAGGCTAACCCACATTAGGCTTGTGAGCATAGGAGCATGGGAACAAGCTCTAGTGGAGCATGGGTTAGGACTAACCTTAAGGGTTAAGGTTAGGGTCAGGCATCCAAGGGTCACACATGGAAAATGGAGAGTCAAGAGTCACTTGAGGGCCCTCCTATATAATAGGAGCATGGGGCACACTCAAGGGATGTTCTCTTGTGTAGAGGATTGTATCTACATTCTTGCCATTTCACTATAGAGCTCAGTGTTGTTGTATTGGAGTTATACCTCTTGGTGGTATGGGACACTAAGGTTAAGGTATGTGGTACTCCATTATATTTCATGTGTGCAACCCTTGGGCTCGGGGGTGGTTGGGTGGTAGAGTTTATGCCTGATTTATGTATGTTTATGCATGTTAATTATCTAGAGAGATCTTAGGGTTTTAACAGTGGTATCAGAGCAATCTCTAGTTAATTGTTGTTGTTTCTACTTTCTTATTCCAATTTTTGGTATTTTTTTAAAAAGTAAATTTTTATATTTACTATAAAATGTTATTTTATTGGTTTGTTTTGGTGATTTTGCACGTGTTTAGCTTTTGAATCCTCAACGTGATCAGGAAAATCCATTGCTGATTCAACTGGGTTCACCGGTGGGTACTTGTGATGCTTCTTCCCACCAAGCTATATCTTCCTATTGCCAAGCGTTGTCATTTTCTTATTGTAGACCCTCATATGGCACTATCTGCAATCTTCCAGAGTCCTGCACTATAGGCATGACCCCCATGTTATTCCTTTCCAGAAGACAATGATAAGTAAATTCTATAAGCCTATGTTCATTTTCTTGAGATTCCTTCATTAGTTCCCATAGTTGGTTATATAAAAAATGCAGATGTGGAACCTCTATGGCTTCTACTCTAGGGTAATTAATAAGGTCCACTATCCAATCTAACTTATGGGCTGTCCCTGAGAGCATTCCTTTTAGGAAATGATAGATTTCATAAAACAGTTTTACTATAACCAAAGGGTGATAGAGAACATTGTTGGCATCCTTCAAGTGATTATAAACCTGCTTGACTTCTTGCACACCATAGACCTCCAGCCCACCAGACACTAGATCTTGCATCCACTGGGAGTGACTCTGAGGATTGACTTCTGAAATTATACAATACTATTGGGGCTTCCAACTATATTGGCTCTTCCTCTTTATCCCAAATTTAAGTGAGGGTAAGGAATCTCACCCACACTCCTTGGATCCCTTAACCCATATTCTTGTGCTGAAAATACAAAATGTGAGAGGTGGAATTGCATAATGGGGCAGAAAGGATAAAATTAGTCATATATCATCCCTCTTGAGCTGCTTAAAGTCATACTGCAAAGTTAACATAGACAAGTTTAGGAAGCATATCACCATTTTAATTGTAGTAGTAAATATGTTCCTTTGGAGCCATAGGTGCTTCAACCAGAAAATAGTGATTTGAAAGGCCAATGCCCCAAACTGAACATGGTCTTTCGCTCCTCATGGTTTCCAAAGTATGCTCTAAGTTTACTATTTCCTTGGCAGCAACTTCCTTTTGTGTATCCCACATTTCCTTCGCACGAGTCTTGAATTACTCGTAGATACTAGAAGTACTTAGAAGATAGCTAATTAACTTCCCCTTCCACCTTGGTCAGCTGAAGTACTTAGAAGATAGCTGATTAACTTTCCCTTCCACCTTGGTCAATTGAGTTAGAGATTGAGCAAGCAGCAATATCCTTGTGACACTGCTAAAACACTTTTTCTAGAGCTTTATGTGAGTTCCCTTCCACCATTTGCATAAGCCTTCTTAAAATGTGTGTGAGTCCCACTATTTCCCATTAGACCACATAGGCCCATTCCTTTGTCTTTTTATGTAAACCTTGTAAAGGTAGGTCAACTTCTCCTACATGATTGAGTATTAATGTAGCTTCAAATTCTTTATTGTTTTGTTAATCCCAGTTAGGATTAACAATTGTGCTCCTCCATTTGAGGACATTAATAAGTGTCATGCTGCAAAGGCACTATAAAAGTTGTAACATTATGAGATATTGGCCACCCAAGGCCTTAGTTAGTAAGTTTTGGGCTCCCAAGTGTGAATAAGGGCCAATTGTATATAAGGTATTTTCTCATAATGAATGGACACAATCCCCCTTTGTGCTATGAGAGCTCTTGCCTTGTTTTGAGAGACAGTGTGAGAGTGTACTCTAGTGCATGTGCCTTCTCTATGCTTGTATGCTTGTGTTAAGAAGTGAGAGAGAGAGAGATTGCCTTGTGTGGTGGTGTGAGCAACTCTACAGTTTGACAGCATACATGGAGGTGAAGCTTGGAGGATTGGAGCTACTCAAAGTGAGCTTGGAGACCTCAAGGGATACGATCTCGAAGCATTAGTAAGCTCCCTATGATAGTTATGATCTATTTCTTCTTCCAAAGGTGAATGCTTAGAGTTCCTTATTGTTGGGAGGTGTGGTAGCCCATAACAACTGTTACCTTCACTTTTGCCTTTAGAACCTCCCTCTAGTGACAATTGTTGGTTGAGAATTCACAAGGAATGCAGTGACATATGGGTATGTTAATCTGTCTAAATCTTTTCCCGGCCCTTCATCTTCTTCTGGGGGGGTTAGGTGGCTTGCTATTGAAGTGTTGCTTGAAATCATGTTCCCATTGAAGTGAATGACTTCAGTTTCATCAATGGTGGAGGGGTAATTGATGTGAGGCAAATCAAATTCTAAAGAATTTCCCCCTTGTTTTAGGCTTTCCAAATGCAATGTAATGAGTCAGAATAATTTCCATATGCCCTAGGGGTGATAAAGATTGCTCCGCCTAGCCCTTAAATACAAGGAGTAGTCCCTAGCCTCATAAGGTCCATAAAGTTACATCCAAGTTAGGCTTTTCTCTAGTCCCCAAATGTTTAGGCTTCAAAGGTTAAATCTTCAAACAAACCTAAATTGATCAGTTCACCCTCTTTAGAGAAATCTTGAGAATTTAGAAGCACCCTAACCTACCCCTTGAAGTTGATAACTATAGGATGCAGTGGGGCATAGAAGAGATCACTAGGGCTTTCTAGACTAATATCCCCATGAAGAACGGCCATTACAAATGTTAGAGCATTTTGTTTGGACATCTTTTTAAAAACCCTCTGCACTACCTCACTGTTCAAAGGAGTCTCAAGGCCTCTGTCTTTCACAGTCATAGATAGAAAAAGGGTAGAGGTGTAAAAATTATGGGTCTTTGTAGGAATTCTAGGGGAAACAGCTAAGGTAGTAGATTAGAGACATGATTAGAGATTGTATCAAGTAACATACATGCCCCTTTTTCCACTAGAGAAGGCTCCTCCTCTTCATGTTGATTTTGCTTATGGAGAGTAGACTCCAATTCTCTTGCTTTGTCCATGGCTTCATCATGATACTTTGTGCAATCTTCTTGTGCCTTCTTTAGCTATTGGAACAAACTCTCCTTTTCTGCCTTATGCTTGAGGTTTAGACTAAGTTCTTCTTTGTTCTGTTTTTGAAGCTGATGTACCAAACTTTCCTTGGCTTCATGTACTCTACACTCCAAGTCACTACATTGGGTTGCCAAGACTTTTACCTTAGCCATTTCCTTAGCAAACTTGATTTGAACTTGACTCCTGTCTGTTGTTACCAAGGCAAGTTCTTTTCTTGCAGTTTCTAGCTCTCTTATCAGATCCTGGTTTTACTTTTTTACCTTTTCATAACGACCCTTAAGCATGTTAACATCTGCATCCCACCTTAAAGATGCCATTTTTTCCCTTCAAGATTGGCCAACCAATTCATTGATTTGCTTTGCTTGGTTGGCTGATTCCTGTAGGTTGGGCTTTGAGTTGTGTTATTTGAGTGTTATGTTGATCAATGACTTGTTGCCTATCTAGTGTCTTTTGTTTGTTAAACTCTACAACCGTTTGGTTTAATACCCTTGTCGACTCTAAAAGCTACAGCCCTAATTCCTCCTCTACTTGTTCTATGTTAAGTCCAAATAGAATGACTACCTGCTCTTGTATTTGTTGCACTTTAGGGTTTAGGATTACCTTTTCAATATTTTACTTCTTTGTTCGAGGTTTAGAGGGTATTAACGCTTCTTGAGGCATTCGAGTAGTTATCCTAGAATCAATTTTACTCATGCATTTAGGGTCAGTTGTTGCTACTACTACTGTTGTGTGAACTGTGCATGTGGAGAGATTATAATAGGGGTTTCCCTACACATGGATGAAGATTCACCTTGCACATGTTGGCTGCTTTTGCCATGAGAGCCTTGATCTCCTTGGTCTTGCCTTTGAGATTCTTATTCTAGGAGAGTAGGAGTGCTGATACCCTCTTCTTTAAGGATCTTCCTAGAGCCCCATAACCCAAAACTTGTTGTAGAAGATAGGAATTATCAATTGTATACTTATGGTCTGCACAATAACCAATGAGGTTGTTAAATATTATATATGCCCAATCTTCCTCACGGCCTTCTGCAACCATAAAGACATCTCAAGAGTTTATCCTGTTATGTTTGTCAATGTATTTTACTCGAGTGAGAAGATAGCCTTCCCTACAAACCATTTCTATTGTAGGATCCAGGATCTATGCAAAGAGTTATCCATGCAATCACTTACTCCATTTTTTCATGTGCTTACTGATATCTATGGTGCCTATTTTTACTTTGGAATATGACACCTCCAAATGCAGGCCAAATGTTTCAATGATTAACTTTCTGTGTACTTTAATCTCAGCCTCATAGTCTCCTATGGTTACTACACCACCCAACCCCTTGTCTGCATCATAAGAGTTTAGGAATTCAGTTATGAGAATAGGGTCATAATAAGGGTTCTAGGACGCTACCATTTGTTGTAAGCTGGTTGCCTTTAACCTCTCCATCACACCATCTTCCTTAAGAACTGAGTAACATTATGGCGCATGGTAGGTAAACAACCAGGTCTCTTTATATGTATTCATTTGGAACACTCGAATGCGTATGCATTCTCCATTCTTTCCAGCATCGCCCAGCCAACTAGATGAATAACTATGCTTAGTCACCCACCCTTCAGCATCCTGTAATGACCTATCTGGAACCTTTGGTATTCTCTTTAATTTCTTGGGCTCTTCTTGTTGCTTTGACTCCTTGGAAGCAATGCCTCATTTCCTTGTCATTTTTGCACTAGATTTCGTACTTGCTTGAATCTTTTGTAGACATTTCTTCTACAAACAAAACCTCATATGAGTGGTGATGAATTTTGTTTGGTTTTGTTTTCTCTATTTTTTTTAAATAATATCAATATACCACTATTACATATGCAAAGTAATGACCCAGTGTCCCAAATGAACTACGCTATACCCTTCTAGATAGGACATGAACTTTTTGATTGAAAAAAATAATATCACCCATCCGGGGCGAGTTCCAATGGCCCTTTCACACTTCCTTGCTTTTGAAAGTGGTGGTCAAAATCCTAGAGGTTGGAGACCCATAAGATGTCCCTCCCCTTACCTAGACCCAGTACACTCTTCCACGAGCGTGGATGCCCAAGTGAATGCAATCATTACGGCCTAAGAGGGTGGGTACTAGTAGTCCAGACTAAATTAGACATGGTTGCCATGGACAAGAATAGTCAGCTTTTTGAAGAGTTCAGACTCCAGAGGGCTGAATAAAGCATAGGAAGGGTCAGATCTCACTAAAAATAGGGAAGTTCTAAAAATAGGTAGTAGTAATGCAGATTCTAAATTGATAGGTGAATAGAGGACAAAAAATTGGTTGATTGTTATGAGAGGAAGAATTGTGAAATTAGGAGTGTAGGTAGTCCATTTAGGCCAAAATCGGTCTTTAAGGTCCAAAAAAGGTCAAAAATTATCATGTGGCCCGCGAGACTACCTAGTGTAGCCCTTAGAAGGACTTGTCAGATAGGTTCAAGGACCTAACCCCCTTTCTACGACATGGGAAGGAGCTATTAGCAACAATCCGGACAAGATTTGGGTAAATACAACTTAAAGTAGGACATAATTTAAGTCGCCCACCACCAGCCATATGCACATGAAAATGCTTTTTGTAAAAAGCAGGTACTTACCTATGTCGAATTGGAACAAGAAGGTGCAACTCTTTAGAGAATTTCATGAGGCACAAGTGTACCTATTTCCATGCCAAGGTGGTCCCTAAGTCAGGACATTTTAACAAAATACAGGTTTTTGTATATTGCAAAAAATTTTAGGAAATTTTCAGGATTCCCCTATATTTTGGATAAAATTTCAATTTTAACTTGTCCAAAGAAGCATAATTGGATAATTGATAACAAAAAGGGAAGGAATAACTTACCCAATTTGGAATTAGATTGATCAATTAATTCTAAAATAAACTTAATTAATGGCCGAAAAGCATGCTGTAAGATTCCTCCTCTCCTCAGCCTGAATAATGAATAGGCTCTACTTCAATCCCCTGTAATCATTCCATGATTCTGAATACAAGAAGATATTATTTTTCCTTGTTTTGCCTAGTGAGATAAAAATTTCTAGAGAGTGATAAATCAATATTGAGATATTTTTGGATATATAAATTCTACAAATATCAAAAATATATTTTCCTGAAACAAAAAATCAAAATAAATTTTTCAAGGTGCAATTGGAATTAATTAAAAATGATTCAAAAGACCTTAGCCTAAGGGTCAAGATTTTCTGAAAATTTTGGATTATGGTCTAATTAAGGTTCCTATGGACCAATAAGATTAATTCAAGTGTTGGGATGAGATAAATCCAATGAATAAAAGAAAATACCAAAAAATGAGTAAATGCCTACATAAGATGAAAAGTTGACTGAGTACAAGATTTATTAGTTAAAAATTATGAAATATTACTAAAAAAATAAAATATTTTAGAGTAATCATCCATTTTTGACACCTTGGTAATGAAAGGGGGAGCCTTCAAGGAGGCGCCTATTTCACATGTGTGGAGGAGTTTTAAATCAAAAATAATAGATATTTTTATCTCTCCTCTCTCTTAGATCAAACCAAAATCAAAAAGGGAGCCAAATTGGTCCAAATCTTGTCCAAATTCAGTCAAACTGAAGCTGGAAAATTCTAGAACTTAGTTGGGCTCAGTTAGTGGCCTCCCTCACCTATAAATAGACCCTCATTCTTTTGTATTCTCATCTGTGAACTAAACTATGCCGGTATTACTCTAAAATAAGCATATTTTCTATTATCCTCTCATAATCCTCTACAAATTGAAGAGATTGGAGCTTCTCTCTCTCTCTTCAACCTTCCTTGGAGTCTTCATCAACATACTAAACCAATTGATTGGTTGGGGGCCTCTCCATAGACTAACGAATCAAGCAAATTAAGAGGTAAAGTGTGATTAATGATCTTTTTTTCTTAATCTCTAAATGTTTCTCACTTCTCAACCCCTCTCAAGCTTGAGAAGCATTCAATTGAATGGCTCTTTAATGAATTTTAGTGTGATAAATCTTATAAAGTTTCCATTTATGCTTAAATTAAAATATTTTTTAAGCATCTCTCTCTCTCTCCCCCAAAGAATGGTCATTCCTATGACCTATTCTATATTCAAATGATGCTTCTCATGAAGTAATTCTCAAATCTAAAAGTAAATTCCATGCTTGTCAAATTAGAGGCCAAAGAAGTGGCTTTTTAATGCTTTTATGCTATTTAATTTATGAAAAACTTAGGAATCAAGTCCATAATTGGATATTGATCCAAATAATAGTTATTCTATCATATGGTATTACTAAACTTTATGCTTTCAAAATTATTAAAAATTATCAGTAATAGCACCAG
The DNA here is from genome assembly GCF_041138505.1 of Cibotium barometz. NCBI lineage: Eukaryota > Viridiplantae > Streptophyta > Polypodiopsida > Cyatheales > Cibotiaceae > Cibotium > Cibotium barometz. The sequence goes on along the minus strand of NC_141108.1, from coordinate 4,093,200 downwards.
AGCTATGGTAAAATTTCTGAAAAATTAACACATAAATCATTTTCATACATAATATGAAAAGAGGACTTCCTACCATATTCTAGGATTAATCATCCTAGATTAACTGAATAATTCTCATCATAACCATGGAAAATTTGATTTTTATGTTTATGCATAAATAGTTAATTAGGAAAAAGAGGAATTTCTAGTAATTCATTTTTATGATAAAAGAGAAAACCCCATGACAATGGAAATCCATGTATTCCAATGAAGTAAGAGAAAAAAATTGGAATACTAAAATAATGTATCTTTCATTTAAAAATTAAAGAAGGAATTTAGTTAAATTTATCTTTTTGCATAGATAAATTTAAATGATGAAAGAGAAATTACCACCATATTGGAATTCAACCATTTAAATGAGAAAAGTGGAATTTCTAGTGTAAAGGAATTAATGGAGATTTTTATTTAATTTTTAAGAAAAAAAATTAGTTAAATTTATCTTTTGCATAGATAAATTTAAATGATGAAAGAGGAATGCCCACCATAATTGGAATTCAACCATTTAAATGAGAAACGTGGAATTTCTAGTGTAAAGGAGTTAATGGAGATTTAAATTTAAGTTTTAAGAGAAAAATTTAGTTAAATTTATCTTTTTGCATAGATAAATTTAAATGATGAAAGAGGAATTCCCACCATAATTGGAATTCAACCATTTAAATGAGAAAAGTGAAATTTCTAGTGTAAAGGAATCAATGGAGATTTTTATTTAATTTTTAAGAAAAAATTTAGTTAAATTTATCTTTTTGCATAGATAAATTTAAATGATGAAAGAGGAATTTCCATCATATTTGGAATTAAATCAGTTGAATGAGAAAAGTGTAATTTCTAGCTTAATGGAATTAATGGATATTTTTATGTAATTTTTAAGAAGAACTTTAGATAGATTTAATTTATGGTAAAAGGAATTCCCATGATAATTGGATTGCACTCATTAAATGAGAAAAAGAGGGATTTAAAGTTTATTCAAAAAAATAGGTATTGGTATTTAGTTAAAAGAAGAATTTTTATGATATTTAAGAAAATATGGATTTGAAATAAATCTTAGTGTCAAAAGATGAATTTCCACCATAATTCTACTTAATGAATTAAGGTCGAGAAATTATGTGGCATAAGGAAAAAATCACTAAATTGATATTTACCCAAAACTAGATGTTTATCTGAAGGGAATCATTGTTAGAACTAAACCGAATGAATTTGGTTAGACTACAAGAGGGACAGACAGTAAACCTACTTGTCCATCTCTCGATCTGAATCAAGCAAAAAAACTTCGACCAATTTCAGTTCCTAAATACAAAGAATAGACTACCGGAACTAAACTAGTTTTTCCTTGACCGAACTCACCAAGAATCTAGTTGGACAGACAGACAAAATGATGGGTAGATTACCCTCATGAGAGATCGAGCATCCTCATTATAAAACCGGGAATTATGGAGAAAAGGGTTTTGTGAACCAATCTCAAATTGAGAATTTTACTTGCATTAGAACCTCTGTTTTTTATTCAAAGGACTGTTTTACGCCAGAATGCTAGAGGAAGCATTTGGCATATGTTTTTACTAAGAGGAGGTTCATCGGAATCAGCCTAGCAGGGAGTCGTCAAGGGACGTCGCTCGCGGCAAAGCCTGTCGAGGTCTTGACCAGCCCCCGTGTACGGTTAAAATGGTGCGCTTCCGATACGATGGGCAAGGACCGACGAAGCAGTCCCTGAGTGAAGTGCTAGGACACCTAAGGAGGATCCTAGAGGGTTCTGACCAGGCGATGCACGGGCTCACGGTTGCTAGGACACCCATGCGTACATCGAGGAAGATTTCGGATGGATTAAAAGAAAAGATTTTTGGGAACCAAATTTTGATACTGGATCTCGTTTTGGTTGGCTAGCTGGCTTCAACGGAGAGTCTAGAGGACACATTTTGTAATACAAGGGACTCAAGGGACTCGGAATTTAGGAAAATGATGATCAGAAATATTATGATTTCTATTGAAGGATTGTTTTAAAGCTAGTCGAATCTGTTATAAATGGCAATTTCATATTGGGTGTGTACGTGGCATGCCTACCTTAATTTTTGCTTGAATCACTGGCTAGAGGGCCTGGGAACTCTTTTCCTCAGTACCCGGGCAAAAACACAACCAAATCTTTATAAAGGAATCCCACCAATACAGTGGTTGGGTGGTTGGCTAACACATGGGCCGGATAGGCTGCATCGTGTGAAACAACTAGATATGATTAGTTACGTCAATTAAATTAAATCCTGAGAAGACCTTGTTCTATGGGAGGGGATTAGTGGCTGTGCCTCGTAAATGAGAAAAAAAGTGGTGATACCATGGACCAAGTGCAAGTCTCTTCTTGATCTGACCATGTGACTTCAAGTTCGGTCAGATCAGTTTAAGTAGTTAAGATTTGGACTCGTTAGAATAATTTCCCGTCAGAAGATTTTCCCATGGTGGATTCGCCCGTGCCTTCTGGGCGAGGGGAGTCTTTCTAGGCCCGGTTTCGGAGGAATCGCCCGGGCTAGCCTCTCGTCCGGACATCCGCCGGGCGAGGCCTCGAGTGTGGATCCCCGCCCCACGCGGGAGGCTGACGTCGCTTCCACCATGCCGGAACCTTGGAGGGGGGATCTTACAGCTAGTATTAGAGCTTTGTTGAAAGCTAATAAGGATAAACAAATTCTTATCAAAAATTGATAATAAAAACTCAGAAAAAGCATTTTCATATTGTATTTTCATTCCGTAAGCTTTATTAATGAAGAGTTTTTAATCAAAGAAATTATTTTTATAGATGGAAGTTCCACACGTATCTAATATTCCCAACCTCACCCAGCCACAAGACATGACTGCGTTCGCCTTCGAGCATCTCATCTCTTCCACTACAACTCGAACGAGGCGAGTCAGACTCGCACGCCATTTCGAGGATCTATATTTCCCAGACCCAGCGGCGGCGGAGAGACGGCAACACAAGTGGTTTGTAGGGCAATATGTCCATGCCTCTTGCGACCAGCATGCGATGCTGAGGCAAAATCTCTCATTGACCATGATGAAGCTGAAAGTGATACATGACGTTATTTTATATCACTCCAGACCTCGAAATTTCAGACTTTCCTGCCAAATCTACAAACTCCTTAGTCGCTTTATTCCTAAAAAGGAGAAGATAGTAGCTCCCTTGGCAATAAGGGGACATTTGTATCAGGGCATGTTTATAGCCCAGTACCATCGTCTTATGCGTCTCCCGAGGAGATTTTGATTCTGGAGCCGAGGTGCGCTCTATGTACATATTGCAACTTTCATATAAATAAAGAAATGTTTTCTTGAGAAAAATTCCCTGTTGTATAAGTGATTGTTTATGGATGAACTGATAAAGAAAAATCTGTTACCGGACATATGTCATAGATCTCCAATAAGATCACTTATCTTGTTTAAGAAATTATTTTTTGAACCTCTTAAATCTTAGGATCTCGTGGACGATATCAAAATAAAAATTTAATAATATATTATTTTGGCAGAATCATGAGACGAGGAAACTGTGGCCGTCAGCCAGACCCTCTCTCTGAAGATGAAGAGCTTGACCCCGACGTCCGTAAGGCTCTTCACAGAACTCAGCCAGGACCCTTCAAAGGAGAAGGAGAAGGGGAGAACCTAGGTGAGGCTGTGGAGAAATGGGTCGAAGCTATGGAAGAATATTTTGATGTCACAGGATACAATGAGAGAAGCAAAATGGCTCTTGCCAGGCTAAAAATAGTGGAAACATCTACGGTGGCATGGAGAAACCATTGTGACACCAACCATCTAGATAGAAATACTCAGTCGTGGAACAACCTTAAAACCTATTTGAGGAAGAGGTTTTGTCCCCCCGGGTTTTTAGAAACCAAAATGAATGAATTTTTAGAACTAAAACAAGGGAGCAAAACCATCGAAGAATATCACCAAGCATTCGCTCTTCTACTCAAATATTTACCACCTCTAGATGAAGAGCAACTCATGGTCAGGTTCATTCGGGGAATGAACAAACCCTTAGACACACTGGTCAAGAATGCCAAGCTAGTATCCATGGCAGAAGCTGTCAGAATAACGAAGGACTCTGCCAAAGCCTTCATTGTAAAAGTCCCGCCAAAGCCAGCTCCCTTCATCCTTCAAAAGATTTTAGACACTAGGAAGTTCTTTCAACCTTCCGCCTCCAAAGAGATAGCAAGGTCCCAACAACCAGAATCTGGAGACAGGAAGCTTCAGGAATGAAGGAAGACCTTTTCCTCAAAGTACATTCTCAGGAACTTCGGCTGTCTGCAGAATGCAAAGGGAAGAGCTTCGAAGCAAGAACAGATGCTTCGGATGTCAGGGGTTTGGGCACCAGCTCAAGGATTGCCCATCTCCTTCTGTGGGCCAAGGAACCTAGGGACGCAGAATTCAAAGACATACTCCTTCGTATCAGTCCACAATCAAGGTCCCCCGCACCAAAATCAGGGCAACCCTGAGAAGAGTGCTAGCTCAGCCTGCAGCCTTCATGCAAAGCAGTCTCCGAACTCCCTCCCAGAATTGGAATAACCAAAGAGAGAGAGTTCCACCTCAGACTGCAGAAGCAGCCAGAGCTGTCACTATAGCTGATGAAGTGGAAAGAGAAAGGACAGATCTATGCAGCAATAGAGCATCACGGGAATAATTATCAATTGACAGTCCTCCAGACTCCAGCAGAGTACCAAGGTAAGCAATTCAAGCTTTTGATTGATTCAAGCGCAGTACTCATTCTTTTATTTCCCCATGATGTCTGCGTAAATTAGTCCTAAATCAAAAATCAGGGAAACCTATGCAAGTGGAATTGGCCAGTGGAAACCTATGCAAGTGGAATTGGCCAGTGGAAAGATTCTTTTTACACACCTTGAGACAGACCTTATTCAGTTTAGCCTAGATGGGAACGTAACAGAGTGCCAGTTCTTCAGAGTCCTACCCTTGGGAATCTATGATGGAATCCTTAGAATGGATTAGCTCCAAAAGAATTAGGCTGACATTCATTGTCATAAAGGAACCATATCTTTCCTTGACCTTCACGGGAATAAAGTTCAAGGAATTGGAATTCCCAGATCCTGAGTGCTACAATTAGTCAAGGCTTCCAAATTATTAAAAGGGCTCAGAAAGAGGCAAGCTGTGTATGTCATTAAAATGAATCCAATAGACATAAAATGCAAGGCTAAAGAACCAGAGTGGTTAAGTGAGTATGCAGATGTGTTTCCTAAAGAGCTGACTGAGATGCCTCCATCTCGTGAAGTAGATCATGAGATCGAGTTAACCCCCGACCGGGGACCTCAGCCAATAGCCCAACGTGCATACAAAATGCCAGTCCTTGAAGCCATAGAACTTAAGGAACAGTTAAGACAACTGTTAGAGCAGGGATTTGTCAGACCTAGTGTCTCACCTTGGGGTGCGCCCATTCTCTTTCAACAAAAGAAGAAAGATGGAACGTTAAGACTCTGTATTGACTACAGAGGACTGAATCAATTAACAATTAAAAATAAGTGTCCTATTCCTAGGATTGATGAACTTCTGGATCGGTTAAGTGGGACCCAAATGTTCACAAAGATAGATCTCAAATCCGGGTACTACCAAATCAGAATCAAGGAGCAGGACATCCCAAAAACAGCATTCAATACTCGCTATGGGCATTATGAGTTCACAATCATGCCATTTGGATTGACTAATGCCCCAGCGACATTTAATCGTCTTATGCAGGATATTCTCAGAGAATACTTGGATGATTTTCTTCTTGTCTTCTTTGATGATATCTTGGTATACTCAAAGAATGTTACAAATTATGAAGATTATGTGCGCAAGGTCCTAAAAATCCTAAGGAAACACTAACTCTTTGCAAAAAGAAGAGCAAGTGTTCTTTCAGGTGGAATACTTGGGATTCATAGTATCAAAGGATGGGAAAAAAAGCGATGATTCCATGGACCAAGTACAAGTCTCTTCTTGATCTGACCATGTGACTTCAAGTTCGATCAGATCAGTTTAACTAGTTAAGATTTGGACTCGTTAAAATTTTCCCATGGCGGAATCACCTGTGCCTTTCGAGCGAGGGGAATCTTTCCGAGCCCGCCGGTTTCGGAGGAACCGCCCAGGCTAGCCTCTCGTTTCATTTCAAGCCGGTATCTATGCATCTATGGTGGCGAAGAAATCAGAAAAATCGATAAAAAAGCACATAAAAGCAAAGTTTTCAGGGTTTTGGATTATCCGAGAGAGATAGTGAGAGTGTCAGGTGATTCAACTTGGTGAAAATGGTGAGAGAACCCCTCAAAAGCAAATCATTTTTCTCCTCATCCCTGTTTGCTGTGATTCATAACAAAAACCGCTTAGACAAGGTGGTGTCTACAAGCAGTCCCGAGTGTGTTGCTAACTATTATGGGCTCACATGTAATGAAAACCAATAGCAAAAAGGGAGATGAAGGGGCTGAAGTAAAACTTTTTGTTTTGGCTCTCCGTAAGTAAATTTTAGCAATAAACGCTCACTTACATGCATAAATAGCTTTTATGTCTAAAAATAAGCAAAAATCTCAAAAAAGCATGACAAATTGCCAAAAATAGTTGAAAAATCATCAAAAGTAACTCCAAAGCTAAAAATCATATCTGGCCACTAATTAAGCTTAAGAAATAATTATTAGCCTAATTATTTTCAAAAATTTGTAGCGGTCCGCTAAATTTAGCTGATACTACTTGGTTGTCGGATGCTAATGAGATTTCAAATGTGGGTAGCCCTTGATGAGTAGACTCTAGATATGAAATCTTACATCCATTGGAGATCTATAGCTAGCCCAAAATAGTAGTTTCCTCATCCGGTAACTACAATGGACCAATAGTGAAAGATGAGTCCGATGGGCTGTTTTGGCATGGTCTAAAACTATGGTTAATTATTCCGTATGGGTCCAAGATTTGATATATCAACAGTGTACATCAAATATGTACTTGATAAGATCATATTCACTTTTAAGATCACGTGGGCCTTATGTTGAATATGGGATCTAGCTTATATTTACATCATAGCACTCGAGTTACTTGCCAGGCATAGTAATACTATTTTAAGTATGTAAACAGAGTCAGAATAGCTAAGGGTTGACACAAGGCAAGTCTACAATAAATTTCTTACATGTGCAAGACCATGTCAGATTCTAACTACATCCGCCTGCTAAAAAAATAGCAAACATGGACCCCTACCTGGTATGTAGCATGCAGGTTGAAATTTTTCCCTAAGAATACTTTGATTGCTTCAGAAACATGGGCGCATGTGTCGGATGGGAACAAGATAGTCCAATGTACTAACTAGGAATATACCAGGTCTTATCTACGTTCAAGGTCAGTAGATCCCTTTTTTTTGTTCCCATCCGACACATGGGCGCATGTGTCGGATGGGAACAAGATTTGATATGCCTGTAGTCCGATGTACTAACTAGGCATATACCAGGTCTTATCTACATTCAAGGTCAATAGATCCCTTTTTTTTCCAAATGTGGACCCCCTCTGAGCCAGTAGGGCTATAGTTGCCACAAAATATGTCTAATGAGTTCAAGGTTTGATATACTAGTTCTTTGGTATGTGATGAAGCTCTGTGCATAAGCCCCTTGCATTTGGTCAAGACTAAGGTGATTCTTTTCCCAAACGTGGACCCCTATATGCCTATGTCTGGCATCATCAGGTCAAATCTTTGCCCAGGAGCATTATAGACAAGCTACTTTTGGTGCCAAACTTGCCCAGAATTTAACATACTTGTAGTCAAGAAATTCGACCACCTATGTATGAGAGCTTACAGCAAACATAGGATGGTAATATGGCCCAAAAGATGCAAACGCAGACCTCCTACAGGCTAGGACAACAAGCAACTGATGTAAATAGTGCATCATGATGTACCTGGAACCTTCTGGGGGGACAGGGTTTGACTTGGCTAGGATGTTCAAAATGGGTTAAAATTTGAAATGCTAGTTCTTAACACCCTGTTATCCACTTTTCATTGCAATGGACCCAATTGGGTGTTGTCACATGGCATTGTTGGCTAAAAATAGCAGTTCAGTTTCCAAAAATGCAAAAAAAAAAAAACTTTGGCTATTTTTAGTATGTTCCCATTAGCCAAATAATGTATGATTGGAACCATAGAAGGTCCTTGGCACCCTAAACATGTGTACAAGGTTTGGTTTGGATTGGGTGTCAAATTTGAGGCCATCCAATGGATTAATTAGAACAAGCTTTGTGCAATCAATTACTAAAAATAGATCCTACATGATCCCAATCCTAACCAAACTTGGTATACATCAACAGGGCACATTCCATATTCCTCACGTTAAAGCTAAGTGAAAACCGACAATTGTGAGGCCAGTAGTTAAAAGAATTGCCATCCCAAGTCCAAAAATATGACTGTGTGAACGGGAGCTTAAGAGAGCAACTCCAAGTTGCAATTGGCCAAACTAGGTCAAACTTTGTAGAGGGCTGTGCAGGGATGTTGTAAACTCATATCCAAGAGCTTGAAGAATTCGGGCACCATTACAAACTTGGAACCCATAAATGAGGAATCCAGAGCGGAAGAAGGGTTTACGACCATCATAGAAGAGGAAGATAACCTAGCAAGAGTGGCAGGTGAAGTAGAGGATCATCTGTACAGTAAAAAGGATATTGAGTAGATAATCAATCACCCTACGTTCCTACAAGACATGGATTTTCTGATTATGCAAAGACGTACGGAGGTGACTAATGATGAGCCACTCCAAGGTACAGCGGCTCAACCATCCCATGGACTAGAAATGCCTAGAAGAGCCAATACAGGAAGGGGACGAGGTCTAGGAAGGGGGGGAGAAATTCATCAAAGGCCAAGGATGGATCCAACCATGGACCTTAATGCAGCTACAAGGATAGACTTGCTAAATATGACAGCAGAGATGGGCGAAGTGATGGTCAGAGAACTAGACACTGCTCTAGAATCCCGACCCTCCCAGACGAAACCACATCATTTCCAAACTTGTCCAAAAATTCTCTGGGGATGGAGATCTTATCCACATGTAGAAATTTTTGAATCCACATGTGAAACTAGCAGACCTGCCAGTCATGTGACAATGATTCATGCCTTCTCACTAACCTTGGAAGGAAAAGCTCCTAAATATATGTAATTTACATATATTTAGCCAAGGTACAAAAACATGTCGGAGGCCCAATTGAAATAGTGTGAAAACATAGCAAACATGATGAGACAGACTCGAGACCTGACACGTACTAAGACTAGTGAAACAATTTGCACACATACCAGAGGGCACTACCTGATGTTGGCCAAAAGACCCTGTTTTGAGAAAATGTGGACCCCTGACCAAACCATCTATAAATTATCAAGAAATCGATGTTTTTTACCTATTTACTACTCTATTTTAGTAGCTAGGTAATCCGGAACGGAACTATACCAGACAAGGAAACCTATGCGTAAAGCACAAACTTGTATGAGCATAGGGTAATTGAAGTAGACTACGGTCAAATTTTTTACCAAACATGGAGCTTTCATGAGCTGGGGCCCTGTTCAACAGCTTTTAAACAGTCCTTCAATTGCTCAAAATAATTCAAGATTTGGTATACCTGCAAAATAGTAAAAAGATTGCACACCCACTAGAGGGTGAAGCTCTTTGATGAGTGGAAGCCCAATTTTTCACCAAAAGTGAACCCCTGATTGGGAGCAGTATTAGTTTAAAACCGATGTTTTTACCAATTTGAAGCCCCGTGGAAGTAGGTAGACTATCCGAAATTGAACCAAAGTTGATGAGCCTATAACCCTATTTATTTTGCTCTACCAAGTATGTGCATAGGGAAATGTGAGTAGACTACGATCAATTTTTTGCCAAACATGGAGCTTTTACTAAGCAAGAGGTCAATGCAGTGTCCGCAGCACTAGTTCAACCAATAGAAAAAGTGACCTTCCTTTGCCCAGAATGGTTTGGGGCTTGGTATGCGTCATGAGCAACCATTGGTAGGGGATGCATAAAACTGAGAAGAGTAAGCCCCTCTTTTTCCCAAACTTGTACCCCCTATGTGGGCATCTGTCGAGAGGTGTCTGATCAAGGTTTTGAAGAGGTTTCCCTTAGTTACAAATGACTCCCCTATCATCAGTAGATGTGAACCAAATCTTGTGTGCTTGTAAAGGGACATGGGCAGGTGAGTTGTGCTAGTTTTTGGAGTAACCTTTTATCAGCCATCCATCCATCCAGACTTGAGCTCCCATGGACCAGTTGTAATGAGCAATTTAAAAATACAATGGATAATGTCCAACCCTTTGATATTTGATATGCATTTAGGCCAATGTACTCTTTAGGCATGTGCAAATATTTGGCTGCATCAGGCAATGAGAAGAGCGTCTTGTCGCCAAACGTGGACCCCCTTCAGGCTCAGTTGGCTACTATAGGCTAAAATGATTTTTTGAATAGTTTAGGTGCCAATTGACCTACTTAGAGGTTTCTAAATGTCAAGAAACTTCACAAACCTATGAATGGTAATGAAATTGAGGTTTTTGCAAAAGCATACTCAATTTACCAAAAACAACCAAACAGTCAGTAAAAAGAACAGTATATGACCAACTATACATATCCTTATCTGGGGCCATCGTTGAGCATTCAAAAATCATAGCATTGATATCTGGAATCCCTAGACATTGGACATGCGTAGATTCCATAGCACTATTTTTCCATATGCAAATCCTTGATGCCATACGACAAGCAGAAGAACCCTATTTTACCAAACGTGGACCCCTGATGAGGTCATCCTAGGATTGCTTAAAAAATCAACAAATGTTTCATGTTTTTAGCCCCTTTACAATAGTTTAGTTGGATAGAATGCAACCAAAACTTATAGGAATCAAGTACTAAGTGTTTTGCCTATGCATACATTAGCATAGGTCAAACAGATGCCTTGAAGGGGTCTTAACTTCCAAATGTGGAGGCCTGTACAGAAGTCGCCTTTCTGGTGTCCGGTGCTTAGTTCAGCAGCTCAGAATACGCCCTTGAGCCTGTCAAAAATCTGTTTCACCTGATAGACATCTAGAACATACATAATACTTCTCATATGCAAGAGGGCTCTGCAAATCAATGAAGATAAGGCCATGTTTTTACCAAACATGGACCCCCTGTAGGATAGGGTCACTCCAGAGGTCCGGTAAGAGACTTGAAGCAGTTGCTAATGATGTCAATGAACCTCCATATGATGTATGTTGGTCACCAAACTTCATAGGCCTATGAAACTGGATGCACTTGAGATTCTGGCAAAGGCATACTAAAAACTGATAGGTGGAAGACCCCTAAACTGCCAAACGTGGAGATTTAACAGTCAAATCTTTGTCCAGGACCATATTGTAGTAATGAGAAAACATAGCATTTATACCCGAAAAAACTTGACCTTTGATATGCATGTAGTCCATAAGACTTTCTACCCCTCTGAAAAACCCTATTGCCATACGACAGGAAAAAGAGCCCATTTACCCCTGGTAGGCCAGTTCATGCTAGTCATGCACACTATGTTTTGAAATTGTGTTTATGTCATTTGACCATGGTGCCCCAACTTGAATTTTGCAGAGGTGTTGATTGGTGTTAGAATAGGTTACATACAAAATCCTGATGCCTTTCAACTTTAAGAAGACTCCATAATGGTCAAACTTGAATTTTGCAGAGGTGTTGATTGGTGTTAGAATAGGTTACATACAAAATCCTGATGCCTTTCAACTTTAAGAAGACTCCATAATGGTCAAACTTAGACTTTTCAACTGGGTTCTTTGCCAATTTTACACTGCCCTCATGAGACACATGAATACACTTGAATTAGAGTCCCCAGATGGGCATGCTATTTCACCCACCACGATATATCCACATTGAATTTAGTAACATGGATCCAATTAAGTACCAATCCGATTATCAAAAATGCAAAAAGCAACATACTTTCTAAAAATAGCCAAAGTATTCAAATTTGACTTTCTGACCTCTGATCCCAAATCCCTCTCATAGACACAATTGGGAAATATAAAGGAGAATTCTTATGAAATCTAGCACCATTTTGATGGAGGAAAGTGCTAAAAATAGTAAATATGACTAGCTTTGCCATCCCAAAAAGATGCTCCAGCCCTCCAAGGGGAGACCCTGGCTAGGTGCATCTATTCACTTCCACGCTTTGCATGCCTGAGTATCCACATGAGAACATTAACCCTATGTAATACCTTAGCAATCGAAGAATGATTTTTCCCCTTTTTACCAATCTAACACTTCATTTTGTTCCTTTGGCCATACATGTAAATTTGTTACTACGTGGCTATTAGACACCATGATGGAGAACATACCTATAAAGCCTTCCAGGCATCTGACGTCATCTAATACCTTGTTTTTCCAAACATGGATCCCCTTTGAGCTTATCTAGGCACTTGATCCTGGACACACCCTTGTCTTACGCAGGCCATAACTTTTTATTTAAAGCTCTGATTGGGGCTATCAAATAGTAAAAAGTTATCTACTAAAAACAAGGATTCCAAATCTGAAAGAACTTTGTAAAAGTGGGCATTCCCTCAAAAGTTATATCTATTCAGGTAAAATGCAATTGAGCATCATGGCATATAGTTACCCGATGAACCTTTAACTTGAACTTGCTTGCCGCCGAGAACCTTCGGCCATGCAATGGTTTCTCTCCAAACTCAGAAACTAAACCAACATGAGGTTGAATGCTATTGTCTATACCTAAATTAGGCATTGAGCTAGAGGGTAGATTGCGGATAAGCTCATCAATCCTCTTTTTATCATCTGCTGATATCCCTTGCACAACAGTTTTTCCCTTGTCATTTTGATTTCCTAGGCATAGATAGGGCCAAGTTTCCTATTTGGGTCCATTTTGCTAGTAATGTTTTTATAGGAGCTCGGCTAGCTAGTTCACTTTTATTGGCAGAGCTGCACCTTTTTCCACTTCTCAACGGAGTGGGTTTTCTAGCATGTTGGCTCTACTCATCATTTGCAAAGAGTTTATGGATTTTAGATTTGGCTACCCAAAAGGAGTTCTTGGCTTTGGCAGAAGTTGGAAATTTCAAGTCCTTCTTGGCAACTCATCTGTATTTCTGTACAGCGTCTGAGGCAACCGAATCCGGATCTACAGAATGTTTTGGATGTGCCATTCATTGTTGCTAAGAATTCATTTTTTCTTGTGCAATAAAATATCCCAATATGGTTCTAGTGTGTCCTCCTTATATAAGGAGTCATTGTCTAAACCTTGCCTACTCAGCAGGTTCACACATGTTCACACATATGGTACATTTTGGTATTTGGCACATCATTCAACAAATAGACTGTCTATTTGCCCAAAGGTAAATGAGCCAAGAATGTATGGGATCTCCATTGAATATCCAAAACATATCTAGCCATCCAATTCCAGCATAGGATAACTTATTCTTTTGTTTACCCTACATTCATGACATGGAAAATACCTTCCACAAGATCATTGTCAATATAATAAGACACGTTGAATAAGCCGAGGCACTTGGACACACTACAATTGAAAAATCTTAAGGCTAAACACCTGAATCCTGCAACATCGGTTTACCCATTCTTGCCCAGGTTTCATAAGACATGAGGCTTAAATCAGCTCCCCTTGTCAAGTAAACATAATGAAGGAAAAAGATGGTTCATGGCAAGGAATCCAAGGTACACCCGTCTTGGTGGTATATAATCCTCATTTTCCCCAATTGCTAGCCATGTTCCTAGCTTGAATTGATAGCCTCTTATATTGTTGTTTAGTTTTTTCCACACGAGCTTGAGCTTCAAGCTGAGCTAGCTTTTGCTTCTCTTTCTCCTTTTGTTTCCTTTGTTTAGCTTCATGGATTACTGTGAGCATGGTTTCCATAAGTGGTCCATAAAACTTATGCAATTTTCTCCCATTTACATAGGAGTCAAAAGGTATTCCATGCAAGGTTTCTAATCTGTCCGAGCCGGAATTAGTGAGCTCACAAATTCTAAATGGACCCATGCCCAACATCTTGAATTTCCTTTTGTTTCATTTGACAACATACATCAGTACCAAGTTACCTTCCTTGAATTCTTTTTTGCTCAAGTGGTTGGCAAACCATTTCTTTCTTCGAAGCTTTTTAGCATACAACCCATAGGCTGCATAAAGTCTAGTCTCATCAAGGCGTTCTAGTTGGAACAACCTTTCAGATATCTCATTGCCCTCAAGTTTTTCAGATATTGTCACTCTTAAAGAGGGCACAATATATTCCGTAGGATGACAGCTTCAAACCCATACACCAATTGGAAGGGAATCATTCCAAGAGCAATCTTATAGGCCGTTCTATAAGCCCAAATAGCATATGGAAGCTTTTGTTCCCAATCATTTCTACGTTCATTTACCATTTTGGTCAATATGGTGCATAGAGTTTTGTTTGTACTTTCTACTTGCCTATTGGCTTGAGGATAGTATGGTGAAGATTTCCTATGAACAACCATGAACTCAGCCAGAAAAAAGGTGATCACCCCATTCATAAAATGAGTTCCTCTATCACTTAAAAGTTCCAGTGGACAACGATATCTTGTTATGAGATATTCGTGTACAAGAACTTGGAAATACTTCGAGCATCAGCTTTTATAGTGGCTCAAGCCTCTGCCCATTTTAAACAATACCTGTAGCCACTATAATGTACATTTCTTGAGTTGACTTATAATGTACCTTTCTTGAGTTGACTTAGCTGCAGGACTAATGGAAGACTTGTAGAGAGTAGAGTACAATCAAGGGCATATAATCCTTGCCATGTGAGTAATGCAAAAAATTTGGCATTAAGGCATCACCAAATAGGGTTGGACACCATAGGCCTGATTGAAGCACTTTTCATGTAGTAGTTTTTGTCTCAAAACTAGCTGTCTGATTAAGAGGTGCCGCCTCCATTTTATGAAATGGAATGACTTGGTTCATGTCATCACCTAAGGTTTCAGCCAATTCATCAAAGGATACCATGGCCCCAACATACTAAATGAAATGCTTTTCATTTTCTAGCTCTGAATGGGGTGTAGGGTTGATTAGTGACTAGCCTTTTTTGTATTTTTCTAAGCTTCTTCTTGGCTTTATAAATACACTTAGAAATTTCCTCATCTAAACTTGTCCCATCAGGGTAAAAAAGCAGTAGGAGCACCATCTTGCAAAGAAACATTCATCATGTAAAGAGATATCTCCTCATTATTGGCATTCATGAATTTTATTCCCATCTTGTTAGGAACTACGTCTATTAGAGCCAACAATTGCATCCAGTTCTCACAATAAGTGGGGTCTGGAAAGAAGCAATCTCTTTCTGTTATTCAAAAACTCCTGCTTTAACTTTCCTTAGACCAATGTCTATTCCCTCACCGATGAGCTTTTTCTTTTCTGCAAAGATTTTGCTTTCTAGTTTCACAACCTTATGCTTGCACACCATACATACACTTCTTTCTGTAGACTTTTCAGTATAAGATGTAGTACCTGAATCCGGCTCCAAAGGAGTTCGACTCACTGGATGGGCTTTATAACTCGCCAAATCTACCCTAATGATTTGTTCATTCTTTCGGAGGTAAATATGGTTCATACCTCAGTCATGTATCATTCATTAATTACCTCATAAATGGCATTCCCAATATTATGTTGTAATTGGTAGGATGTTGGGAATCCATGATTACAAATCTATAGGAAAAGTGCATACCATAGGTATCCATAGTCATGCGACTGATATTACCAAGAGGCTTGTCAATAGAGCCATCAGCCATCTTAACTGATACACGTGTAGGTTCTAAAGGAGCTCCACCCCATCTCATCCAACAGGCTATAGTTGCGATACTAACAACACCAGCTCCACCATCAAGGATGGTAGAGACTTGAATTTCTTTGTAGGAAATAGGAATGGTTGCATTAGTGTCCTCTCCTTCATAGTATTGATACTGCCCGACTTTGTTGATGGGTACCTCGGGAATACTCTAGATATCACGAGAGTTGGAATTATCATACCTATGAATATCAAATTCTCCCTCAGACTCCATTTTCAAGGACTCAATTGGGCATTTGTTCTTTAACCAATGTTGTACAGACCCCCACAAGTTAGGATTGCCTTGTAAAGTCCCCCAATGTCATCTTGATAGGTGTTGACAAGAGGGATTGCAACATGTTAGATGTCCTAGGTTGTTTTGCCTTTCTCACCTTTTCAACAAGCCTTGGAAATCTCATACCTCACCGTCACTGGTGGGAATCCTCTTTCTTTTCCACACCCACATCCTTAGAGTTCTCACCACTCTCCAAGTAATTAGGAAGCATAGGAATAGATCCTTTTTGTTGAGTCTTTTGCACCATCTAAATGGCTTCAACAATTTGTTCTTTTTCATTAATAGGATTAGGGTATTGCTCAAGCTTCTTATTTAGGATCAGCCTCAAAGCTATTCTCCGTTAATATTTTCACAAACCGCAAGTCTTCATCCTCAGGGATCAAAGGAAGAGACTCACTGGATGATGAACTTGTTCCATCCGTAATCTTTACTTTGTCTTTTCCATTGCCAACCGTTATGGATTTCTTTTTCTTAGTCATTCTTCTCTTAGCACTCTTGGAAGTTGAAGCTTCCATATCCCTAGTTTTAGTATTCTGGGCTTGAGCCCTTGTAGTCATAGCATGGATATGACATAGAAAAAAATGTTCAGCGTCTCGATTTTGGAGTACGCTCATCATATTCAATCCAGTAGTCTGCCCTAAAGGATTGCTAGCACTGGCAAACTATTGTGTTTTGTAGGGGAAATCCTTGAGTAGGTGATCTACTCCACACCCTAAACACTACTTCTCCAAAGGAGTAGGAGTAACAACTGTAGGAGCATCCTTATATGCTATGTTAGGACATTCAGCTTTTATATGTGGACCTCCACAAGCATAGCAGGAGAGTGGAGCTCTCGGAGTCAAGGGGTTGATGTCCTTTCTTTTGTTGGCTGCAATCATATTTAACAAGGTGGTATACTCCTTGGAGTTAACCATTGTACAGCCAGGAGGCATGACTAGGTATTCCTTGTTTTCTAAAATTTCAACAAGATAATCGTATCTTGGTTCCATGGTAATGTTCTCCATGTCACTTTTAGAATCTGCCACCATTTGAATCTGTCACTTTTAGAATCTGCATTGGGGTCACCCTAGGAGGGATTGGTTGTGGTGGCAAGACTAGAGGTGGTAAAGGGTTTGTACCTCCCCCTGCCTGACTCTAGGTTGCACTTATGGTACAGGTAACACCAACAACGATCTTTGTGGATCTGATAAAGCAAGAGCTCCAGCTGCTTGATTCATCCTTAAAGTGGGATTGAGCCAATACCCATGCGAGCACAATATCCACACCACAGTTCAGGTCTCAGTTTGAGATGTGGGCATTCTATAGTCATATTATTCGCCTTATAGTATGCATAGCAAAACATTTCCCTACGCAAATAGAGATGGGGATTTCCCATCTCTTTTAGAACTAGTTTAAACTCATCTCCTTGAGTTGCTTCATCAGTCGTCCAACCAAATTCGCGTCCTCCTTTTCATCAATTTTATGGCTTTGAGATCCACTTCTAGAAGGAGTCTTGAATGATGCTTCAAAACCATTAACCTTCCTTGGAGGTCCTATTAAATTGTCATCATAATCTCCCTTGGAGGTCCCATTAACCTCCCTTGGAGGTCCCATTAACCTCCCTTGGAGGTCCCATTAAATTGTCATCATAATCTACGGCATCTAAGTGTTAACCCAATTCTAGGGTTAACAAGAGCTACCGCCATTATCTTACATCAAGGAGTCACGGTAGATACACCAAAGGGTTATACATTCAAGATATGAAGCAATAGTGTCCAAAGCTACAGCTTGGACACGCGCCCGTAATGGTGTAACGGAGTATTTGTGGCGATTCTCACTTCAAGAGTGTGTGATAACAAGTTAGGATGAAGTCTTAAGTGATGTACTTCATGGATATATTATGAGAGTAGTCATTGTAATAGAATTAGGCCTCTTATGAGCCTATAGTGCCCAATCGGGCCACAGTTTAAGTGAGTGTGAACACTTATGGTGGCCATGTATATAAGTGACTTTCTCTCATAATACAATATACTCTCCCATTGTGCAATTGAGTCTTGCTCTTGCTAATCTATCTCCTTAATGCATGCTAGTGAGTGTGTGAGTGAAGTGAAGTGAGTGGAGGGACGAGTACCCGTAGTGCAATGTGGCGATGCGACAATGCTCTCGTGGGGGGGAGGTGTGGTGGAATTTCTTCTCAAGGAGTTGTAGAGCTTGGAGACCTCAAGGATTACGAGCTCGGCCATTGGAAAGATCCTCACGACAGTTGTGGTTCACCAGGTAATCTCTTTTTGGATGTGTTTCAAGGAGGGTTAGGGTGAGCCTTAACATCTTTGGCGCCAACCATCCCTTGGCTTTTTCCATCATTTTTCCTCTAATCTACGCATTACTCATTGCCCATTATCTTGATTAATGGTTTCCCATGAAAAAAATGTGGATTTGATGGTGATTTGTGTGAGATTTGGTGTAGAATAGCTCTCTTTTTTGTTTTTGTAAAGAATGCTTTTTGCTTAATAGTTAGCTTAATTTTTTGTTTTGTTGCTGTTGTTATGGTTTTTCATGTTCTTAGGACTTGCACATAGTTTTTACTAGGCTTAGTTTGCATCCATTGCATCAAACAATGCAATAGAATGTAATTTTTAGTGAATATTAGCTCTCTTTAGTATTAAACATAGAACTAAGATCATTAATTTTAGTTTAATTGTGTGTTTGTTGTTGAAATTGTTTGGATTAGAGTGTTAGCGTTTAGGATTAGCTTAATCTTTCAAAAAAATTCTTAAAACTATTAAAAAACTCTTAAATTTGACTAATTTCTCTTAATGGACTGGTTTTTATCATTAAGGGTGATTAATCTTGCTCAAGAGACAAAAAATTTTGAAAATGTGTTAATTGGAGTCTAAATTAATCATATAAGTAGTCAAAATTGGTTTTTTTGAGTGTTTTGAGAGCATCTAGATACATCAAAACACCTAATTACATCAATTTTTTCATCAATTGGAGAAATTTGACTCTCTTCGCTTAATTTTGTCTTAAAAGAGGAGACCATAATTAAGAGTCTAATAAATTCTCTATTTTAGATTAATTTACACAAATATTGATGCACAAAGATTAGCATTCCCTTGCTCTATCCACCAATGATGTGCTCAATTGTGTGAATTAATTAAGAATTAGTGGTTAATTAGAGTTTGATTAGTGTAAAAGAGAGAAAGATTAGTAAAAAGATTAATTTTGCATTAATTCTTAATCACCTTTTTATATAACTCATTAAGACTAATGAGCATTCAATGTGTAGATGCTCCTAAGTTGTCAATTTGTCCATTTGGGGGGTCATTTATGAAGGGTGTAAGGGGTGTCATAAAAAGGTTGACTTTTTTTATTCCCACTTATCTTTTTGGAAAAATGCCCATATCTCTTTCATTTTAAATTCAGAAAATATTCTCCCTAAAAAGAAAAATTCGTATTTCCCACTAGTCTCCAAAAAAAAAATCGAATTTAATAGTTCCGTGAAGTCTGGTTCATAATGTGAACCATTTTCTGCAACTTCATAGCCAAAGGGTTCATGCCCTCAAGAACCATGTGCAAAACAAAATCGAATTTAATAGTTTCATGAAGTCCGGTTCAGGACGTGAACCATTTTCTGCAACTTCACGACCAAAGGGTTCACGCCCTCAGGAACCGTGCACAAAAAAAATCAAATTTAATATTTTCGTGAAGTCCAGTTCACAACATGAACCGTGTTCTATAACTTCACGGCCTAAGGGTTCACGCCCTCGGGAACCGCACACAAAAAATAAATAAAATTTAATAGTTCCGTGAAGTCCGGTTCACGGCGTGAAACCGTTTTCTACAACTTCACGACCTAAAGGTTCACGCCCTCGGGAACCACGCGCAAAAAAAAAATCAAATTTAATAGTTCCCTGCAACTTCACGGCCTAAGGGTTCGCGCACTCGAGAACCACGCGCAAAAAAAAAAATTTTAATAGTTCCGTGAAGTCCGGTTCATGACGTGAACCATTTTCTACAACTTGCGGCCTAAGGGTTCACACCCTCGGGAACCACACCACAAAAAAAATTGAATTTAATATTCCCGTGAAGTCCGGTTCACAATGTGAACCATTTTCGCTGCTGCAACTTCACGACCAAAGGGCTCACGTCCTCGGGAACCACACCACAAAAAAAATGAATTTAATATTCCCGTGAAGTCCGGTTCACAATGTGAACCATTTTCGCTGCTACAACTTCACGACCAAAGGGCTCAAGCCCTCAAGAACCACCCAAAAAAAAATATAAAACCCGTGAAGTCCGTCGGCGTGAAAAGGCGTTCGTCGGCCCAAAAAAAAAACTCTAGAAAACACCCGTTTGGAGACCCATCTCCTAAATCGTATATCTGATGAAGGCGCTCCAGGGCTCATCGAAAAGCTGACATTGAGCTCTTTGATTTTGGATGCTGTCATCTGAAGTCAAAATCGATCGTTTTGGCCTTTGACCATCAGCCTCAAAATTTGACCCGAAAATCAATGCAAAAAACAATCCAAAAGACCATGAAAAATCTCAAAAAAAACAGCGCGAAAACGATAACAAGCCATATTCGGGCTACTTTTTGAGGGTCCAAACGACAAAATCGCGTAAGACTCAGGGAAACAAAGTTGTAGTACTCCAAAAATGCTACAACTCCCTCATACAGAGTTTTTCAAAATTCCTTTTAGAACACCCTTAAAAACATGCTACGAAACAAGGAAAAAAATCTCAAATTTTTTTTTCGTCTTGAGACAGTGATAGAAAATAGGTTTTAGGACCTCCTCTTCCATTTGGGAAGTTACTAGCATACGCTTTTTTCAAAAAATTATCTCTAAGAGGTCGTTCACGTGCGTATAGCGCCTAAACTATTTAGGGCGAACAGACACCCGTTTGACCCAACGAAGAGTACGCCAAGCCTCTTGAGGCTGTAATGGGCTGTGGAAGAATATTAAAAGCAAAAAAAAAAAACTGTGTTTGCTCATTAAGGAGCATTTAAGCACTTCGACATGGCCACGATAAAGGGATTGCCAAGGATCACACAAGGACTGAATCCAATGGCTGACATCTTCGAGCCATTAAGATCTATGCTGCAAATGCACCTCCTGATACCATTGGCTATCCCTATAACAAGCGTGTCATTAGGTTTTATACCCCCTATCACTTCGATCCCACCGGGCTTTGGTCCCTTACCTAACATTCTTGCAAATCCTATAAGTACCAACCCTTTCCTGGATGCCCACACCTTGGACATACTAACTAGTCTAGGAAAGGGGGGTAGCCCAAGGACTCAGTGAGTCTCTTCCCAAACAAGAGCACTCACACGGCCTTAGTGACGCATACAGAAATACGATCGTACAAATTTCTAAAGTTATGGGCAAATACGACGGAACAACAAACCCTATTCAATTCATTCAAATGTTTGAATAGAGATGTGAAGCCTTTGGAAATCCCAACTGTCCCACCAAGATACATGCGTTAAACCTATGCTTAGAGGGAAAAGCTAGTCGATGGTTCATCACATCATTGATTCCAGTGATCAAGACCAACTTCAAAACCTTGAAATCAACCTTTATACATGGCTTTTCCAGACAAGGTGATCGATGGAGTGCAGCAACAGAACTCTATTCAATTGAGCGTCAACCAAATGAATCCATTAGAGATTTTATCCTTCAAATAAAACTCTTGGACTCACCTTGTGAGTCATGGAAAAAATTAAACGATGTTCAATTGAAAAGATATTTCATGATGGGCTTAAAGAATAATAGCTTACACAACTTGATCATTGTATCCAATTCAAAAACATTCAATCAATGTTGTAAAGAAGCAATACGTTTAGATGACAACATGCTGGAAGATGATCATGCTACAAAGTGTTTCTCATCTAAACCAAGTGAAGCAATGGCAAAAGAAAGATTGATGGGAATTGACGTTCCCCGAATTCTCTATGCAGCCTTGCTTAAAACCTTCCAATTGACATCTATAAGAGAGGATGAGAACCTTCAAAACAACCAGACATCCTTAATGCCTCTACAAGTGATGAACGAAATACCTTGTGTTGATGAGTGCAATCTATAACCATCCCAATCCCCATTGTGCATACAAGGCACCTGTTCTTCTATATTGCATATATTGTAAGACCTTTGACCACAATACTAAAAAGTGTCCCACTTCATCCACAATTGACTCAAACCTCCATCTCTCGTACACCAAACAAAAACAGTCCAAAGGGTAGAAACTACTCAAGAAGCCATTAATCGAACACTTCAGTGTTTCTATTAATGTGGACCTCACAAGGTGGCACACTGCACAGTTTGGAATACTTCCATGCCCATAGTCACTGACACCTTGTAACCCATGTGTGAACAATGTGGCATTGCTCACATACTTCCATGCCCATAGTCACTGACACCTTGTAACCCGTGTGTGAACAATGTGGCATTGATCACATATTCCAAGATTGCCCAAGACAAGTTGCTTCAATGCAACTTGCCTCACAAAATACAACTCTTAACATCTTAAGTGTACAAAATGGGCAATTGTCCACGGTACCCTTGACTGTGCTTACACGTTTACAAGCCAAGGCACGAGAAACAGTCACAAAAGGAGTGCAAAAAAGACAATACCTCAACATGGGTAGAAGAACATGTTGTAAAGCAGAACCCAAAAGAAAAAGCAAAACCTTCAAAAACCAAGAAAAACAAGGGACAACAAACTATCAAAACCAAGGTTGAATTAAAGGGAAGGAAAAAGGAGCCTATAGAGGACCTAATCCCAAAAGAGCCAAAATCTATACATGATGCAGAAGAATCCACCTCAAAGACCACCACACAGACCACAAAACCCATATGTCTGACACAGGATACAAAAGCCCAAAAGAAAATTCAATCTCGTCACATGGGTAAACATAATGAAAAACTGACAAACCAAAGGAAGTCAAAAAATGAAACAAGTTCTAGTATGTCACTAAGTGAGGATGAAACAAGTTCTTACTCTTCACTCAATGCACCACATAGACCAATCAAGAAACTAGAACCCACCCAACCACCCCAAATGGATAATAATGATCACATGACATGCGGAATGCAAAAAGCAAGCTCAAGAGAGCATGCTTAGCGTGGTTGAATGTCTTACAGGGTCACCGGGTTATGATTGAGCCTCATAATGCCAATCCTAAAATAGCAACAACCAAAATACAAAGCCTAGAGAAGTACCGCTTTCCCTTTCAAGAGGAAGACATACTCTCTACAGAAGAGTCATTTGAGACAGATTGCACAAACTATACGCTTGTGAAAGAATGTGATGAATTCGATAATTACCTTAGAAGATTAAAATAGTCTCTCAAAACCTCATTTGGAGGAATGCTCTTCCCTCATGTGGTGAAGCCAACATAACATCCGCACTTGCACCTTTAATGGCTCAACCTGAGATATACCAAGACATAAAGAACTCCATAGAATAGGATTGTGAGGATTCGTAAGTTTCCAAAGAGACCTCATTAAGAATTGTCAGAGGGCCAAGTGTGCTAGCATACACATTGGATACTCTTGAAAAAGCTGAGAGCCAAAATGAGGATGAAAGTGAATGGGAGTATGAAACAGAAACGAGATATGAAGCCGAAACAAAAACTAAAACATCCATGGTTCCTTTGGAAGATTCTATCATGGTATGGTTGGATTTCCCTACAGGTAATGATGTTAAGCACAAACGCGCATTGATTAGCCCTCGAGCTAGTCATAACATCGTGACAATAGACACTTGGGTGTCATTGGGACAACCTAAACTCATCCCTACAGACAATAGTCTTGCAAGAGGAGCCAATGGACAAAATGTTGAAGTTCCAGGTTACTTCAGATACACTACTCAAACAATCAAATGGTGATATGGAATTTACATTCCATGTTACCCTAGATTCCCTTGAGTATGATGTCATCCTTGGTGGAACTTGGATAGGTGAATCGCTGTATTCAATAGATGAATCCATGCAAACAGTCACTTTGAACGCTCTTGCAAGCAATGTAAAATTACTATTACGGACCTTACAAGAGCTGGAACTTCCAACATATCTTATTGAAAAGATCCCTAGGATTTTGGTTGGATTGGAAATTTTAAATAAAATCACCATAGCTCAAGCACAGCTTTAAACATCATGAGTACACAATCTCGTGACCCTCGAGCTATGGGATTTATTAGGTCAACCTTACTCACGGCATATCCTGAAAGGATTACCTTTACACAAGACTTGAACATGCCATGTTTGGGGTACTTTGAACATACAATGTGTATTGAAACTAACCTCCTCACTTGCAAGTTTTTTGTGGTTGAGTATGTGTTGGAAGTAGATTTGATCTTGGGGCATAAATGGACTATTGCTGCCCAAGCACCACTGTGCTTTGCTAGCGATAGAGTCATCACTCATGATGGTCACTGACAAAAAGTTGACAATACCATACTGCAAGGAAGAGGATCCAACTTTAATAAATATCTATGATGCTGAACACAAAAGGGTACAAGCCTCTTCCACAAAAGCCCCTCTACACAGTGACCTACCATCTACATCAGAGCAACCGACTCTGTTAGAGCATCTACTCCTTCAACCTCATCCTCACCTACGAAGTTCGATGTAAAACTTTGGCTATTCTTGAACAAGTTCCCATAGCCCAACCATCTATCTCTAACAAGGAACTCAAAGGGAAGACCCCAGAGCTTATGCATCTTCATCAACAAACCTCACCAAAAAAGGAGACAACCACATGCTCAAAGGCCTCATCATCGAACAGCCACTCCACAAGAGACTCTAGCCTCATCATCATCATCAATATGCCCATGAGTCTCAAACCTACAGCCTCAGCACCAACCAAAGTCAAGGAGGGCCCCAAACCTTCCACATCAACCCAAAAGAAAACTCCACCACAACAATCACAATCAAGGTATCTTAATAGTATCAAAGATGTGGGTGGAGAAGTAGCTACTTGTAGCGCTCAAGGATACTATGAAGGTGCCAATCAAATTTGGGTGCCTCGACAGCCAAAGCCTCTTCCTCAACACAGCACTAAGTGGCCAAGGAAGAAGAAAAGTACTCCACAACACCGTCCACAAAAGCCTATGAGAGTTCCTCAAAAAACTCCACCAAGTTAACAAGTGTCGGTACCAAAACCACTACTATAGACACAAGGGTACTACCAAAGAAATACCAAAGCTTGGGTACCCAAGCGCATCACAAAGTCCCCTAAGCTTGCACAAAGAAGGAAGCCTCAGCACCAAGCACATCGGCCACCACCAGTTTATAATGTTCATCAAAGATGGGTGCCTGTGCATGTGCTTTAACAACAAGGATAATATGATGGTAATTCCATCATATGGTTGCCAAAATCGAACAATGTTAGGAAAACCTCACCACCACCGACTTCAACCCCAATAGCTTCACCTAAAGTTTGACAAGAATGGAGACCCAAGCAACAACAAGCAAACCACTCAACCACTCATGCATTTAGCACCAACACAAGAGCTTGTGTGTTCAAGCAAACAATCAGCAGTCTTTTCTACTGCCTCGACAACATTTGAGCAGCAAATTCAAGAATCAATACCGACGTCTGTATAACAACAAAGACTTATGAGAGCAACAAGAACAAAATAACAATGCTCTTGTCACCCCTATGGATGTGAGAAATAAGTGCACAAGAACCTGTTACTTGCAAGTTAGGACCTAGTTATCCCATAAAATCAAAATAAAAAAACCATCGAGGTCAACACCTGCAACTTCACGGAATTCCATCTCATGGAACTACACTTCAACTTTCACAGAATTCCATCTCACGGAAGTACATCTCACCGAATTCCAGTTCACGGCCAGCACTTTCACGGAATTGCATCTCACGGAATTACATCTCATGGAATTCCGGAATTACATCTCATGGAATTCCAGTTCACGGCCTGCACTTTCACGGAATTCTAGTTCATGGCCTGCACTTTCACGGAAACATCATTTCATGAGATTAACTCTCATGGGATTAGACCATCTCATGGAATAACCCTTCACGGCCAAAAAACTTGCAATCTCACGAGTTCAGGTTTCTCATGAATTACATGGCCTAAGAACATGCACTTTCACGATTTAAGCCTTATCACGAATTAAGCCATATCACGCATTAACACTTTCCCAACGATCTTAAATAGCCATTATATATTTGTTAAGCTTATTGCTTACTATTCTTTTGGCTAAATTAATGTAGCAGCTGCTCTATGAGTACATATCCATACTCATGCACTGGAGAACGTTTGCACCAAAGCCTCACCACATCGACAACTTCCAGGTACATCTTTGGATGGGGGGGCCATGGTGGGCGAATACCTAGTCAATGGTACAACCCATCGCATGGAATTTCCCTTCAAATTACAAACCTCTCCAAACAACGCTACCATCTTCACAAATAAATGATCTTCAATCCTTCATGAAGATATCTATATTAGCCTCGCAAGTCGACGTAATTCTTTCAATCCTCACCAACAAGTGGCTGATTCAACATAAAGGAGTTCAATAAGAGTCTATATGACTCAATTCTTGTACTTCATATAAATCTGCTTCATAAGAGCACTTCAATATACATAAAAACATAAAAAGCACATGGGCAAAAGAAGACAGGAACAGGTCCTTCTCAACAACATTTGACAAGAATCCTACCACACAAAGGGACATCATCAAAGGCCAATGAGAAACTGAGAATCACCATCCCGTTTTGATGATTAAGTCTACGTTCCTCCGGATCCTTCCCTCTCTTCTCTCCCATTATTAATATCTCTTAGTGTTCCCACTAACAAAAATCACATGTAACCTTGCTGATGATTGCCAAAAACAAATTGAGCCCAAAAAAAAGGGGCTCACACAAATATAAAAATGCAATCATTCGTAAAAAACCCCACCCCAGTAGGAATTTCCAATACACCACTAACCTCTTCATTCATTAACTAGATTTTCTTATTCCTTCCAGAGGAACAAAGACCATTGAACGTCACTCAACATCACAGCCATCGACAAAGCTTGTTCATTCTCCCAACACAAAGGTATTCAACGCGATCACGAGGATGCGATCACCATCAGGAAGGGGGGGATGTTAACCCAATTCTAGGGTTAATAAGAGCTAGCACCATTATCTTACATCAAGGAGTCATGGTAGATACACCAAATGGGTCATACATTCAAGATATGAAGCAATAGTGTTCAAAGCTACAACTTGGACAGGCACCCGTAATGGTGTGACGGAGTTGTATTTATGGCGATTCTCGCTTCAAGAGCGTGTGGTAGCAAGTTAGGATGAAGTCCTATAAGTGATGTACTTCATGGATATATTATGAGAGTAGTCATTGTAATAGCATGACTAAAGTGCCCAGCCAACTACAATGAGTGTGAACACTTATGACCATGTATATAAGTGAATTTCTCTCATAATACAACATACTCTCCCATTGTGCAATTGAGTCTTGCTCTTGCTAAACTATCTCCTTAATACATGCTAGTGAGTGTGTGTGAGTGAAGTGAGATGAGAGGAGGGACGAGTACCCATAGTGCAACGCGACAGTGGGACAACACTCGTGGGAGGCATAGTGGAATTGCTAGACCTCAAGGGTTACGAGCTCGGCCATTGGAAAAATCCTCACGACAGTTACGATTCACCAGGTAATCTCTTTTTGGATGTGTTTCAAGGAGGGTTAGGGTGAGGCTTAACACTAAGGCCCATTTATTGAACGTCAAATGTCTTGAAGCGTAGAGAGCATCATGAAGCTTCTCTCTCTAAACCTTCCAGGAATAAAGAGATCAACCAGGTCTGGCTAGGCCTTTCCTCAGGCTCACAACGGTTATACCAATACTTTGTTGTGTTCCCTCACAGTTTCACCATCCTTTTTCTTCAAAGACTTCAATTGATTAATTGAACTCCATTTGGCTCTAGTTTTTGCATAAGCAATAAGGAAGGATTGTTTCAAGTCCTCATAGGTGGCCTTTCTCTCTAGTTCCAAAGTCCAAAACCATTTAGCTACACCTTGTTCAAGTGTGAAGCCAAATGCTCAAATCTTTGTAGGATCATCATTTACACTCAATGCTTCACTTACTTGCTTGAAAGTTTTAATATGACCCTGGGCATCACCCATGCCACTGAACTTGGTCATTGCTTTTGACACACTCCAAACCTTGGATGTTGTCCTATCTCACTCACGTTCTCGAGGTAAAGGAGCATGCAAGTGAAGTTTGGCAACAGGTTCCCTATAGCTTAGGCCATTCTTATGGCATCATCAGTTGATAGCATCCCTATTGGAGGAGTTGTATTCCATCTAGAAATCGGTGCATCTAGTCCCTCTCACGCATGTACATCCACAGTTTGAAAACCACTCGTTCAAGCAATGTGGACTCTTGTTGAGGTAGCATAACTACATTCCCATTCCTAATATGTTAAGCCATATGGATTGGTCCAAATGTGGTTGGTAGTCCCGTGCTAGCTACAAAGGTAGGGGCAAAGGTAAAGTCACCATATGAGAAAGGAGGTACCGTTGCGTGAACATAAGAGTATGGAACAGGTCCCTTCTCTCCCTTGATGTGAATTCCCTCTTCTCTTACCATTTCGCTAGCTAGTGATGTAGATTCATACTCAGGGGGGTTGATGCATCCAGGAGTGTATGTAAACTCTGGAAATCCACTAGTAGCACCAATACCCCAAGTGCCTTTGGATTGTGCCTCTTGTACAACTTCTTTACCTTTACTAGTTCCAGGTAATCACTCACCAAATCCTGATTTCATTGGCACAGAGTCAGGTACAACGGAGAATTCATGATCTTTGGCTATAAGCTCAACCTGGTGACTTACTTGATTTCAGGTTCTTCACAACAAGGAAGATACATGTTCTCCCAAACATCTTTGTAAAAATAGAATCCTAAATCCGGATTTTCAATCTTGAAAACTACGGGATTCAAGAGGTTTACATTGCAAGACCCTTCACAAGGTACTAAATTAAAGACCATGTATGCTATGTCCATATACACATGGTTGCTTAAGGAAGCCATGTAATGTCTTTTCAATATTGTCGTGTCCTCTAGGACTCTTGCCCAATCATGTGGCATCGGTTCTCGCTCAGAGTTTTCCAAGCAGGCACACTAGGGATCTCAAAGAAAGGATTCAAGCATTCCTCATACATTTTAACAATGGGTTCCTAGAAAGAATCGTCACTTGAGAAGGAAAGGCGTTCCAACTCACTAAGATCTCCCAAGATTAGTTGAGGCCTCGAAAGAGCTTCTTTTAATTGGTTCTTACTTGTGCTGCTACCTGTCATAGCTTTGTCCGATGCGCTTCTCAAAGAGTCAGCGATCACTCTACCACTTCTCATGTGTATTAAAAAAGTGTGCTCGAATGAGTCTAAACTCAAAAGGGCTTAGTGTGGTCAGTGGTCTTTTTCTCAAATTTACTAAAAATAGCAGTAGGACCAATGATTTTGGAGTTGAACTAAACTTGGCAGGTATCAAGTTCGAAGTGTAATTGGAGACTCAGGTAAACTCGATTCCACAGAAAGATGCCTAGTTGGCTCACTAGAGTCAAAAAAGGCTTTCCTGCCCTTTGAAGAAGGGTTTTTAACCAGCTCGTATTCTCTTCATACCTCAACAAAATGCTAACTCTACTACTACTAAAGTAGGGTTGTAGGGCCAAGTGAGGGCTACTGCCATCCAAGTGCTTACTCCGAACCAGTACTTTATCCAGGAACAACAATCAAGTGAATAAGGGCTGAAAATGAGTCTAAAATAAATGAATTTTTTAGCTTATTCCTCGCATAAAGTCCATTTTTGAAGGGCACTAAACTAAGGTCCGAAAGAGTCCAATCCGTTGGTATGGTTGTAGTCCAATCCGTTGGTATGGTTGTAGTCCAACCTATTTTCAATCGACTTGGCTTTTTGACTCTTGTTTGGGGTTCTCACTTACTATTTATGGTTGTAGTCCAACCTATTTTCAATAGTTTTGGCACTTTGAACTCTTGTTTGGGGTTCTCACTTACTATTTATAGTAGCTCTCTTCTACCTAGTTAGTGGGCCACGGAGCCCAAAACGGTAAATTTCTATTTTTGGCAAATTGGGACCAAACTTGGTAGGGTCCTAGTCCTTAAGGTTAGTAACACCAGGCAAAAGTCAAATTTGAGTTTGGATGCCTAGTGTGACTATGAGAGCCAAATGTGGAGGCTCTTGAAGCTCTCTGGAATTGCACCTTTTCAGACCAAGTCAACTTGATCGGGCTATAACTTTTGACTCCAAACTCCGATTGGGGTGTTCAAGTAGTCAAAAGTTATCTAAAGAAAACAAAGAATCCAAATCTACAAAAACACTATAGTTCTAGATTCTCTATAAAAAGTTATTGTAGTTTAGGGAACTATAACTTTTATCAGGGTTCCCCTTTGTTTTCTTTGTGGTTTCCCTTGTATTGATAATCAAGGGTACTTCAATAGAGGATAAGGGAGTGTAAGCACAACCTTGGATGGGCCCAAATATGGTCCAATCCTCTGTAAATCCTTGTCAAGGTTTGTTTAATCTCCTAACCAAGGAAATCTGTAATGAAGGGGGCTTGGCTTTGGGCATGGTTTGGACATAAGGGAAGCCCATGGGCATGGATATGGCCGGGAAAGTGTGGGGGCCCAATATTAATAAAGTGTGAAAAGGTGGGCAAGTATATAAGTAAACAAATTGTAATTAGGGCTAACTAATCATTTACTAATCAAATCATACTTTCTTGGAGCTTCAAGCTTTCCATGGCTATGGTGGTACTCCCTTGAGTACATGTGGTACTCCAGTATGAGTGCATCTCTCTCTCTCTCTCTCTCTCTCTCTCTCTCTCTCTCTCTCTCTCTCTCTCTCTCTCTCTCTCTCCAGTGGTATCAGAGTTATGCCTTTGATCCATTTCCATCTAGTTTCAAGAAAATTTGAGGAATTCTTAGATTTCTTGATTTTCTTGATCAAGAAATGGGGACATGATGATCTTGTTTGAGTGCCTACGTTTTGGGGCCATGGATGGCAGAGGACCAAATTCTGAGGGCTCCACCCCTAATTTTAAATCTTGGGACCAAAATTGGGGAAAAATACTAATCTTGATTAGGGTGTTCATCCAAAACATTTTACTTTCTCCTCTTCTTCTTGCTTGAACTTCAGGGAAATAGGCTTCAATCTATGCATAAGCTGTAGCATTGACTTAGGGTTTTCATGTGCCTCATCTTGATTGTCATTAAAGAACCTCTTCATGCTACGCTTAATGGTAAGGAGGTTGCACAACACTGTGAGAACTCTAGTCGTCGCACTGATTCCGCATTGCCATTCGTGCATTTCCTCCCAATATGGAGTTGCAAGGTCACAAGGAGTTTTGATTAAGCTTGGAGAAGCTTAAGGAAGCATTTATGTCTTCTAGGTCTGCAAACTAAGCATAATGTCAAGAAACGGGCTCTCACGGAATCTCTATTGCTAACCACCAGCAATGCTCTCACGGAATCTCTATTGTTGACCAGCAGCAGCAGCGAATTAAGGATAATGTCAAGGTATTTCAGCCAACTTGCGTGAGCATAATGTCATGGCGGCCAACATGGCTCTATAGATGTCAAGGAGTACCCATTTTGTATGTCTTCATCACATATATGCTGGCCTCAAGTCATCTGACATTAAGGTGACTATGGTTAATGGGAATGTGTTGTTGCTATCCGGGGAGCGCAGGAAGGAATATGAGGCAGATTCCAAAGTGAAGTATTGGCCACAATAACCTGCACAACAGCACCATAAGCTACAATTTCATCAGGTTGATGCTCTTACACAGCTCCTTGTCATTGAAGAAATCTTGTAGCAACTGGTGCACTTTGATGTCGGTGAGATGATCTTGTGTTTGCATGAAACATTTTGAGGATATTATGCCTACTTCTTGAAGTGTGGAGCTATTTCTTCCAAGTACTTTTGCCTGATTCACATGATGTTGGATGCTACTTAGATGTCAATTTGATGTGATTTGGTGTATTGGAGCTACTATGGTGATTGGAGGAAAGCATGAGTACATGCTCATTGAATTGATAAAATGATAGTAGCATGAGTCATGCTAAAAACATTGTAAGTGCCTACCTTCCCTTTTGAACTTACATCTACATCCACCTCACTTTGTACTCTCGCTTCAATTTCCTAACATCTAGTATGTGTGTGAGGGTATCTCGGGCATTGGAGGAGAGGCCCGGGGGGGGAATTGAACCCATCATGCCATGATTTTTGAGTAAAGAGGTATGTTGGGGGATTAGGTACATTGGATGTGAAGACATGGCCCCCAACTTGTGCCTAGATTCGGACTAGGTAGTACGACGGTGGGAAGGCCTGTTGGCCGGGAGATCAGCAAGCATAAAGCGCTCCTCTAACATTCAACTTAGCTACATTGCAAGCATACTGAGGCTATGGAAGCCAAATGATACTTGATTGGCATGTGGTGGACACTTGGAGGTGATCAAAGCATGTGAGTCGCATTGGCAAGTGAATGCTTGTGGTTGTGAATACTTGGGACATTGCTCATGAATGGACATTGGGCAAATGCTAATGGATTGCTATTGAGATTTGGTCCGTTTTGTGGGGAGATTATGCCCAAATGTTTACAGGTTTCCTACACTCTGTAGTGGATACAAAAGTGCAATTCAGTCCCAAACCACTCAAGAACTCTCAAGGTCATTGAGAAGCCTTGAAAGGGCATCTTAAGGCAAATCTAACAAGCCATCAAGTGGTTGATTTGGACACCATTTCAAGGTGCAAAGGGACTAGTTTGGTCAGATACTAATTCAGTTCAAAATAGTGCAAACTAAATTCAAGGTGTTTAAATAGCTTAAGAGCACTACCTAAGAGCTCCCAAATGAGCCAACAAACTCTTGATTCCATTACCGTTTGGGTGGTCAACCTCACATAAAAGTTAAAAACAGAGAGATATAGGGGTGCTCAAAGTGGTAATTCAGGGTGTGGTAGGAGTGTTCCTCTCATCAAGAGACGAACACGGAAAACTAAAGAACTCCCAATTTGGTTGTTGTTTGCCCTATACGAACCACTTGGTAACATGGGAAACCATGAAAGGACATCAAAAGATCAAGCACAAGTGCCCATGGTGGAGGTGAACCAAGTTCAAGATGTTGGAAAAGAGGGGGTTAGTGATGGTGGATTGGCACATGTGGTTTAACACCCCATTGGGAGATAAACCACACAATCAAAATGCGGCACCACATTCTGTTTTCAAACATGGGCAAAAATCTAGGGCAATGCAACAAGAAAGGGTACCTCTACATGACATTAGTGGGCAAATAGTGAACGAAGGCATACCGGTGCACACTAGTAGACATGATAAAATCTCATTAGGGAACATCACCTTGGATATGTTAAGGATTGCTCTCACCGATGCAATCAAGGATGCACAAAGAGATGCCCAAAAAGAGGTGCTCTACATTAGTGGTGAGCTCATGCATCAAGGCAATGAATGCCAAGCTGATTCATCAAATAGTGGATAAGATGGATGAAAGGTTTGTAACTCTTAAAGACCAGATTTTGGGTGTGCAAAAGGGTGTGGACAAATTTGACCATCCCACATGGGAATCTTAGTGGTAGGGCTCTTCAAGGGGTGTGCACAATGTGAGTGGGAGACTCTTGGATGGAGTATTGAGGGGTTCATGGGACATACCACACACTACCCATGGACGTACTACATTGGAGTCACCAAGGGTCAAAGATGTGAAGGACAATATTACACTTCCCAAGTTCAAAGGGGTGAACACAACCACCGAAGAATTGGAGGAATGGATTAGCAAGATGGAGATGTACTTTGCATTGTATCCCCGTGAGGAGGAGGACAAAGTACAATTTGCCATGTTGCATTTGGAAAATTATGCCCATTCATGGTGGTGGTTTACTCAACATGTGGGTATGCACTTTGACACTTGGGAGGCATTCAAGGATGCCATGTTTCAAAATTTCACATCTCCATTGAAACAAGCTCAATTGGTGGGACAATGGTACGATTTGGAGCAAAAGGGGAGTTCCGTCATTCAAGGAGTATAGTAACCAATTTAGAAAGCTCTCCATGTTTTTTGGGGGAATAAATGAGTACAACAAAATGGTGAAATACATACATGGATTGCAATCATCACTTGGGGCTAATGTGAAGGCTCAAAGATCCCAAACTTTGCAAGATGCCATGTATATATGGAGGTCTTTGAATCTAAGTATAAGGTGGGTGTTGCCAATAGATGGAAAGTGGGGACAACTAAACCATCTACTTTCAACCCAAATGCAATCAAATGGCCAACTTCTACCTCTACTACACCTTATGTTAGAAACTTCATCAACGAAGGCACATGGAGAAATCTATCCAATCACCATTCATACTACGTGCTCCATAAAAGGATGTAAATTATCGTGTGACGATATGAGATCACTCAAGCTAAAACTCCTAATAGAATGCAAGCCAAGGATGCCTCGTATCACAATCATATAGGGTAGAGTAGTCAATACTGCTAGCATCCACAGACCAAAAAAATCTTGTGACAATCCTAGCATCACATCTTGGGTAGGATGAGGCTACACTCATGCAAATATTGAGAACACCACTTGTCCACCTAGAGTGCATATCTAAAAAGGGCTCTAAATGATGTCACAATTGACAGCATCACAAAGCACATTTCACACACATGCCTGCACCATCATGCTCACCCTTCCCGTGAACAATCTTAAAGTAGCTCCAAATCACTAGTTTACTAGACTGCACATGCCACCTATAAATCCAAAAAAGATGCTCTTTGTTAGTATTCTATAAAGATAATATATTTGAGCTTTGACTATGCAAGGACTCTTAGAAAGTATAGTATAAGTACCACCTATACAGCTAATAGATTAGATCAGATCCATCACTATCGCCATGTGACCCTGTAATCTCATTAAAAAATCATCATGAAGGTGGAAGCAATGTCGCACAAAATGTGCATCATGTATCATTACTAATATAGAAATGATACTCTCATTGGAGTGCCTAACTCCCCTACAACCACTGAAAGGAGTTTTGTAAATGTCATTAGAGACATTATCATACGAGGTCTAATTGAGGAGTGGAAGTTAAAGACTCATCAAACTGTCCAACAAGGGAGAGATTGTCTGCTAGAAAGACCAAGCACGGAGGTACCCATTTTCGATATGGATCCTAGCAGACTAGCCCGGAAACAAAAAGCATCAACCTTGTAGTGAAAGGAGTAGTCCTTCCTAGAACCACAACCAAAATGGCCATTGAGACAATGGTTACATCTATAGCTTTTGGCTTGGCTAGCTCTCAAAACATGACCTCAAAGTGTTTGAAACAGTCTCGAGAACCACAACCAAAATGGCCATTGAGACAATGGTTACATCTATAGCGTTTGGCTTGGCTAGCTCTCAAAACATGACCTCAAAGTGTTTGAAACAGCCTCGAGAACCACTGTTCCTTTCGGCTTAACAACATCAAACCTCGATATCCAAGCATCATAGGTGGATTTAGATTTAATATAACCATAGAGCCACTTAGGCCACTAGAGCTAAAGTCAATCTAAGCTGTTGAATACATAACTTAAGAACCTTGCAGCATGTAGCAGGGAGGATACATGCCATAGTATGAACCAGCCTTGCACGGGTATCCTCCACAATAACCTAACTTACCTCAGGGACAAGGGCAACACCTAGCATATACCATGTCTCCCCTCCAACGTATCCATACCCGTACTATCACCCACAACCCCACTGCCCTTAGCCTCCACCTACACCATTGCCCTTTTCTCTAACAACTCTGAAGATATCTGAGGATAATAGTCCAAATAAGGAAGAGGAAAGTAACCAATAAGGCTAGCAACAACACCACCTTCAACTACAAGTAGTAGTAGAACCAAACCCTAGACACCTAAATACTATCAAACCTAAGCAAATCACAAAATTAATGCCCAAGTTCAATGGGAGTGGAGACCCTATTATACACTTAGAAGTGTTTGATCAAATGTGTGACACTGGTGGTCAACCTGATGACCATGTACGAGTAAGTGCCTTCAGCCTTACCATGGAAGCAAAAGCGGGTCAGTGGTTCTAATCACTAAAACTAAAAGACAAGGTTGACTTTGACACATTGAAGACTGCTTTCACAATTGGGTACTCCCATCAGGGAGCCCGATAGAACCCAATCAATTAACTTAACTATGTCAAAAGAGTAAGAGAAATAATCAATCAAAGACTATGTGAATAGAGTGATATACCTTCACTCATGATACTTGAACAATGATAAATTCTTTGACGAATAGTTAATGGGGAGATTCCTAGAAGGAATCCTCAATTTATCCTTGCATGATGCCTTGTACTCGATTAAAAACTTTGAGCCGTGCTATAGAAGTGCCATAGACTTTGACGTAGACTTCATGGGAACTTTGAGCCATGCTATAGAAGTGCCATAGACTTTGACGGATAACTTCATGGGAACTTCTCCAAGGAGTCTCCCTCTGCTGAAGGAACCCCTTCTTAATCATCATTTGACACAGTACCTTCAAAGGTCAGTGACAAAGGGAAAGAGCCACAAGCTACACTAGCCACGCTCATGTAACAAATGTATGATCAATGGAGCAAGAAAAGATAACATAGGCCGATCACATTTGTACTCCAGACGTGAGTTGGTCTGGTGTGCCATGCCAATCATACTAGCATGGAACATCCCCACCTAAGACCGAGACAAGGAGGAATCTAGTGTGCATACTACATGAGGATGGAGAAACCATGATACTACCCATTGCTACAAGATTCAACCTCAAAGATAGCAACTGCTAGTCACACCAACCCTAGTTACCCAACACCTAGCTTTACTAGCTCCACCAATAAGACCCATGCTTCAACATACCTCACCCAAGATAGTATGTGCCCCAATGAGGAGTTCTAAGAGTCCCTTGCTACCTGTGATATTGCCACAACAACCACCCATTCTCAAAGTGACCCCCATGAACAAATTGAACCTAATGGAAATCCCTAAGAGGAAGAAGAAACAAAGGGGGGACATTAACTATCTAGAACCACTAGAGGGTCAAATTCCCCCAAGTCAAGTCCTAAGTCACTATGTTCAAGATGGCGATAGTGTCTACCCTGTATATAGAATCACGGTGCAATCAAATAGGGGGATAGACATCAATGCCTTAGGATCCCAAATGCCACTATAATGATATCATTGTGTAAGAGACCTCATCGGGTGGTAAAGCATCCCATGAAGAAGGATATAACAGCCACACTAATTAACCCATAGCCATTAGTACCACTCTGCACAGGTTGTGGTATTGACCCCATGTACAAGGATTGAGAACATCTATAATCCAAGTCTAGCCCAAGAGCACAAGCCAAGTACAAGCCTTAATTTGCTAAGTGTTAGGGATGGGCTGTTACAAACAGGTCCTCTCAACGTCGTGACTAGAATGTAGAATAGGAGTAGAGTCACTACTCACAAAGCCAAATAGGCTTCAGGTTCTCATACTCAAAGGGCACAAAATCCGGTGTGAGTCCTACTAGTCGATGAAGTTAGAGTTACCCCTAAAGCCATAAGATGAAGAACCAAGAAGATAGGATAAGGGGAAGACCAAGAGACAGTTCAAGAGGGATCAGAGGAGGACATAACTTTAGAGGAAGAATTAAATTCCGAGCCCATCCCAAAAACCTGGAAGAACTAGTCGTGGACCTTAACAAACTACCTAAGAAGCTAGTAGAGTATCCTAATTCTATTAAGGAAAAAAGCAGTCTAAGTAGCCCAGGAACTAGCAATAGCATGCCAAGCACAAATTGAAGTTGAACCTCCAGTAGTCCCCACTATTGGAGAGGATGCCAATGTAGAGACTAGTTGCACCTTGCTCAAGAGAGACCAAAAATCCATTTCACAACCCAAGAAAACTCAGAACATGGATTAGGGGATGAAGATAAAAGCTTTGATGCCATGGCCTACAAACTCTTGGGTGATGAGACTGAAGAGTACCACACTCAAAGGGGCCTATACACATTCCATACACCATTATCGGCCCCGAGTGATAATGGACAAACACTTAGAGACATAGTTGGACTCACCGTCTTCCTTTCCTCCTAATTACAAATTTCAAGGAAGTCCAAACCTATGGAAGGACTTAAAGGATTGGATAGATGGTAAGTTAAAAGTGGGAATGGATGAACAACTGATTCAAGACTCCTCAATGAGTCAAATAATGACAAGCCCGCTAAGGAAGAGATAATTCACACCATCATGCCTTTCCAAAGGTACTGATGAATAAGCTAGGCCGCTACTTTGAAAGTAACGATGTGAATGTCATCCTTCCTATAAAATATACGGATAGGAAGGGGCCAGTGTCAATATCATTACCAAATAGTGTTAGACTTGATAGTTAAGCTCGCAAATGGGGCCATAGCAAAACCCATGAGGTTATTGTAAAATATGATAAATAAAACTTTTGGCCTAAGTTTCCGCCACTCTTTTGTTGTCATGAAATTTTAACAACCACCTAATTCTTATGACTGCATCCTAAGCCAACCCTTCATGAGAGTGACCCAAATGGTCCATGATTGGGACACAGACTACATCTACGTTCGGAAAAGGAATGAATCCCTCAAAGTAAACTTACAAACATGGAAAGCTCATCTTATGGTGGTGAACCTTTTGCTGAAGACTCCATAACCACCAAAAACACCACTAAGCTAAACATGTGCCAAACTTGTCATCATAAAACATTAGGGAGAAGGAATGTGAGAGCCTGAAGTTTGTCTCACATCTAGAGCCGAAAGACTCCATAACCACCAAAATGCCATTGAGCTAAACATGTGCCAAACTTGTCATAAAATGTTGATAAGGAATGTGAGAGCTCAAAACTCGTCTCACATCCAGAGTCTTTCGACTCTAAAAATTGGATGCACATTCTTACAACTATGGACATCCTCCCAAATAAGAACATGCACATGATATGGCACAATGAATAGCAAGGAAATTGCTTCCATATATATGTTGAGCACTGCAAAAATGCAACATGTGACAAAATTTGAGGGCAATATCCGTGACCAAGAAGTGGTAGATTGGGGCCCAAAAAGATCAAAAAGGGATGATCTATATCTTTTCCAGGGAGAAAAAGAAGACCATTGTCTTTGATATGTCGAAGCCATAGACTCCCATGTAGACTTATGCCATCATAGTGGTAGAAGGAGCCTAATCTTTCTGAAGTTTTGGGGTCAAGTTAATGATCGCAGAGAGATATGAACCTACAAGATTGAATGAGTCTATAAAACTCTCTCGCTCCACAAATTAGCATGGCCCAAGTTGTTAACTTAGAAGAGGAGGAGGACTAGGAAGTGAAGCCCACTAGACTCTGGCTAGGAACATGACCACAAAGACTAGCCTAGAACACAAGCTCTCACTCGTCGACATGGGTGCTAGCCATAACCTAATGTCCCATGCAACTTGGTGTGCATTGCAACAACCATTGTTTAACAAACACAAATGCAAGAGTTGAAGAAGTAGACACATTCAAAACCTCATACATCAAATCATAATATGTTTTTTATTGGAAATATGAGCCTAACAACCTCCATAGGTGATGACATAGTAGCTCAAGTAGTTATCAACAAAGTAGCTAACAAAAAGACTTATTGAAATTACCATACATGAAGAAGTGCTTCTTGGATGAAGATGGATGGGGCATAATTGATGCCAAATATACTAGGACTTGCAAGCTCCTACTTTACAACTATAACCATCGGACATGTAACTATCCTGATGGATAGATGAGGAGCCCATTTCTTATCAAACTTCAACACCAAACAACAATTTTCCCATCACAAAACTACTCCAACCCACCAAACATCCAAAAGTCAAGCTACTTATAAAGAGGCCTATTCTATACTTAATCGTAGGTATCAATGAACCAAGATCCAATAAAAGCCTCATCTAAGCGGCATTAACATTTTAATGTCCCCCACACTAACATTTTACTGTCCCCCACACAAGTGCCCTCTCCAAAAGCTAACCCAACTAACATCAGTATTATTAACATATTTAACCTTCTTGGAGAATCAAGCCCACCTATCAATCCTTAACAACACCAATGTTTCCATGAGAAGGGTGTGGGTACCAAAACCAATGCTCCAAGCACAAGGTTACTATGAATGGCAGAGGAAAATCTAGGTGCCCAAGAGGAAGGTCTAGCATATGCTAGTCAAAGCCATGCCACATAATGGACCATGTAGTAGAACACCGACCCCAACCCCAGACCAAAGACATGGCTCGTCAATACGCAATTGTTGGAAGCCAAAGGTACTTGCCGGACAAAAACAACTGTGGCTACCCAAGGAAACATAATCAAAACCAAACCATAAAATAAGATGACCCCAAAAAAAATGATGGGTGTGTGACATGCTTCTAGTGGCCCAAGGGTATTATGAAGCTAATAGAAGCATTTGGGTCCCTAAGGTCACACCATCGGTTCCTCCAACCCCTTTAGTCACAATAAAAATAACTAAGAAGATATGGTAATGGCAACCCAAGGTGATTAACAACATGGAAACCCTATGTGCAACCCTAGGAAAGGGTAAGTAAAAAATGACCAATTCATCGAGCTCCATGACCATCTCCAAATAGGACATCCCTTCCACGTTGAACTTAGCAGCCTATGATGCAGTTGAAGGCCCTACACCACTGTTCACCAAAATGAACACTCACCTTCTTGTATGAGTGAAGGATCTTCGGGGGCATGCACTTAGCCAACCCTATGAGGGTTAACTCCTCAATGTGAAGCCACTAGGGGCTCACTCCACCACCACTTGTGTCACTCAAGTGGAGCTTCCATATGCTAGGTAGAGAACAAAGAGGGAAGGAGCTATGGAAAGCTTAATGTCTACCTCAATACCTTCATGTGTGCAAGGAAGGTGAGAGAGATAGAGAGAGAGAGAGAGAGAGAGAGAGAGAGATAGAGGAGAAGGGAATGGAGAGGATATGGAGAGCATAACCTACAAGAACACACATAATCAAGCAAGCAAGCACGCATGAGCAAACAAGCTCACAACCATCACCACACAAGAGAACGAGAGGAAGAGAAGAGAAAACTCAAATGTGATGATGGGATTGTATCTTTTCATATTTCTTCAAGTCACTTATATACAAGAGCTCGGTTTTTACAATGGTTGGCTGCCCATTTGACAATTGGGAGCCCAAAAATAATTATCTAGACCTATGTATACTTAGGCTTTCTAGATTATGGCCAGTATTACACATGTTGTAAGCTCAATCATCCCATATCTTTTACATGAAGTGCTTAGCATGGTTCTACAAAAAAAATGTGTTACATGAAGTGTAACCGCGCTTTTAATCAAAAAATAGAAAGAGTAATGTTAACCATTATGGTTAACATAACCCCTCCCTAATTTAGATTCCGTCCTTGGAATCGACAATGAAGCTTAGTGACGGTAATAGGAGGAGTATGTGATGGACGAAGTACCGCAATTCGGGAAGGTTTTGTAGCTTGTCTAGAAGACCATTTCCATCATATCTTCGAATGTTTGGAGTCGCTAGGCTAACATCGACTAAATTCTTTCGTAGTACCCAAAGAGCTGCTTAAGGGTGGGTCTCTTATTGATGTTGAAAGCAAGCTCTTGGTCGCTTTCATCATAGTGATGCCAGGATAGAAACTTGGCCAACATAGTGATGATGATGTTGAAGAACCTGATGGTTGTGAGTGATGATGGCCAGATCTGGCATCTATTCATATTTGGCACTGAAGGCTTTCATCCTAGTGATCATGATATCGTATGTGTAGGGGCTGCTACTACTGAAAGAGGGGGCTGAACCATGGAAAGTTAAAATGTATCTTTAGATTCTGTTGCTTCTCTTGTTGTTGGAATATATCCCATGCCCATCATCAAGGCAGATGGAGAGGTACGCTGGGTTGGTGCAGATGTGCTGCAGGGCCTTGTAGTACTCCAACTAGATGTGTGGTTTCAAAAGAAAGAGGCAACTCCAAATAGGTTGTTTTTCCACGAGATCGAAGGTGATGGGCCTTGTGTCTGGGTTGGGCCTCATGTATCCACATCATTGCCTTTGCGTGTGCTGCTTGTTCCAAGCATCTTGCTTGGCATCAATGTAGAGTCGTAGGACATTGATGTTCATATGATCCATTACTTTGGTAAGGTGCTCTTGTTGTTGTAGTTGGCCAACCAAGCAAGATCCAAATGGCTTGCTTAAACTATGTGTGATCCATGGGGTCGTGCCAATTAAGGGGATCGAGTGGGGGATCCACCTCTGCTTGGTCTTGTGTTGACTATGAGGGGATTTCTCCATCCTCTAGGGGAATTCCAAGAGGAACCTGTTGGGTTTGGGGTTCTTGGAGTGGAGGGGTTGAGAATGTAGAGGGTTGTGTACAGAAGAGCAAGGTATCAACAAGTAGGTTGCGTTGGCATGTTGATGATGAGGGTTTATCTTAGGGGAGTGTTGGCGGGCCCAACCCAATGTAAAGAGGAGGTGAAGGTGACATTGGAGAAGGAGGTGGCAAGGATAAGTGAGGAGGGGTGGTGT
Organism: Cibotium barometz; assembly: GCF_041138505.1. Lineage (NCBI taxonomy): Eukaryota > Viridiplantae > Streptophyta > Polypodiopsida > Cyatheales > Cibotiaceae > Cibotium > Cibotium barometz. The sequence continues at coordinate 4,050,501 of NC_141108.1, read as the reverse complement.
GTGGTGGAGGAAATAAGGGAATGGTGGTCAGGGAGACGAGGCTTAGGATGGAAAGCTGACCCTGGAAGTCAGTTTGGCATGGAGTGTGGGGGTGTCAGGAGGGTGTTGTCGGGTTCCAAAGGTGGGTGGGTTCTGCACTGGTGGTGCGAAGGATCGTCCTTGGTTGTGCTAGTAGTGGGTAGTTGGAGCAAGGTGTCAGGTGTCATGTGCCTAGGGTTGTGTGGCACCACTTGAGGGTTGGGAGGGATCGTCATCTCATCATCATCATCTTCTTCTTCGTCCTCACCCTCAATGGCAATAGTGGCGGGCTTTTTGAAGAAGAAAAAGGTTTTGGCCTAACAACCCTCTTCAGATGTGAAGGCCTAGGGAAAGACCACATGAGATTTGTCAATTTACATATGGTAGTCATGGCTGTGTGGTGGGGATTTCCAACTAGTGGCACACGGCTGTACAAAACCAATAGGCCTTGGGGGGCAGTAGGGATCAAAAAGTGCTTTGTAGGCCATGTGGATTTCCTTCCATCCCTCCCCTTCCATCCAAGTCAGTGTAGTAAGAGACTTTGAAGAAGTATAAGGAAAAGGACAGAGACCATGGAGCATTGTTAGCTCTACCTAGGCATCCGATTCTATGGCTTGTCCATGTTCTAAGATGTGGGCCCAAGTAAGGAGGTTGGCTATAAGAGGATGGTTGGGAGGGTGAAGAGGGTAGTGGGAGTGGCAAAAGAGATTTGGCCCTGGAAAAAGAAGGTGATAAGCATATTGATGGAGGGCGGAGGGATTTTGGTGATAATGTAGGAGAGGGAAGAGATGGTGATGGGTTCCTCTAAAAAGATGTTATGTTGAAGGAGGTTAAGTTGGAGAGCACGATAATGGAGTTAGAGGATGGTGGTACAGTTCTAGGGAGGGTAGGTTAGGGTAAGAAGTTCGGTGGAAACATCCATCAATTTCTCGAATGTTCGGTGAGATGGTTGATGCCTACCCCAGAGCTGCTGGCTGCTTGTGCCTTGCTCTCTCTTTGGTGGCCCGTAGTTGCTCCTCCTTTCACACCAATGTATCTTCTATGACTTGCTTGTACAGCTAGAAGGTGGCGCAAATGTTCTCTCAACTCTCTTGGGCGACCTTAGCAATGTGCTGCATTTTTCTGGCTTCCCTCGAAGCTAGGGAGTATGCTTCCTTAGCTAACCTACACTCTTCCTTAGCATCCCACAATTAAGGGTGCAGTTGATAGCATTTAGGGATTCCGCTAGGTTGGCTTCTTGGTCTGCAAGTGAGGCTTGCACCTTGTGATTTGTGTGTAGAGTAGCATGGAGGTCTTATTGACACTGCATGAGGGTGGGAGCATTATCAACCAGGAAGCCGTGAGAAACTACCAAGTCAGGAATGGTTGGTTCCTTCGGTGCCTTCGTAGAATGCTTGTTAGGAAAGGAAACACCCAGCCTGGGCCCAACATAACGTATGCATGCTTGTTAGTTGTGGCTTGGAAGGGGATGTAGAAGGTCCTTCATCGGGTAGGGTTGGCAAGGGTGAGGGAAGGGTTTGGCCTCCCAGAGTGCTAGGTGATGACTATAAAAGTGTTTCTTCCAAAAGTTGGGATGTCTTGTGGAGTCATCCTCCTCTGAACCCTACGGTAGTCTTCTTCTTCTTGTGTTTTGATGTGCTAACGCTTGGACGAGGTAGTGTTGGGGGAAGGTTGAAGTTTGAGCATGGGGCGAGGGACGGTGGCCTCCACCTATAAACAGATGGGGTTCAACAACGTGTCCCACCCTGCAATGTGATATAAGACCTTGGTGAGGAGAGAGGAGGTTGCCAGTTTTCCTTGAGGGTTGGTGGTGCAGATAGCATGGAGCTCCTTGCGGACTTGCTTGTCGAGATATTCGGCCCCAATTGATTGCCACTCCCTGCTAATATACTCAAGCTAGGGTAGAAAGGTTGTAGCAATTAAACTTGTCTGCCCAATGTGTGGTGAGGAGGAAAGAAAGTTCTTGTGCTAGCATGATTAGCTCCTATCAGATGATGTTATTCCACTCCATGCCATCTGTCAAGATAAAATCTGAAAGGTATTTTGGGTCAATGTACATATGGTGCGTGTGGTGTGTGAATAAAATTTGCCCTGAATGCCCTGGAAAATGTACAGGTTAAGAGGTTTTACAGTAAACTGGTACTGGTGTGTTGTGTTTTTTTTCTCGGAGTAGACGCGAAAGATCTGGAGCTGAATTTGGATGCAAGGAGGACACTCCATTTTTAGCATGTATGTGCAGATGGTTGTTTGGAGCATAGCACTGACTGTGATGGTAAGTGATGATGTTGATGATCATGGCGGTGGATAGATCTTGCATTGTTTTGGAAGTTATGGGTGTTGCATGACTAAGTAAAGCAAGGTGATATAGGATGTACGGCCATCATTTTGAGGCTAAAGAATGATATAAAATATAATCAAGGTGGCTATAAATATTATAGTCATGGCCATGTGGAACTAGCACTGGCTGCCAACGCATTATCTAGATGGTGGCGAACATGTGGAGGTCTGGCCGCTTCGGGATAGTGTGGGATCGTGTGGGATCAAAAGACGAGAGGGAATCGCCTAGGCTCAGGGGGTGAGAGACACCAAACCTGAGTGAAGTCACCATAAGAGAAGCTGCAAGTGCCAAAGGGAGGGTCGCCTTGGAGTGAGTTGCAGCCTGGTGTGAGGCGATGGCAGGCTGACGGGTGCAGAAAAGGAGAGCCCGGGGTTGTGAGAAGAAGCCGCCTTGCTGTTGAAGAGGACTGGTGATTGCACAGCGTGGAACAAAAGGAAGTGAGAGGCCGACTGTGTACGTAAAGTGTTGTGGAGGTCTGGCGGAGGTGTTGCAGCAGACGGAGCCAAACGTGAAGCTAGCCGTCAGCGATGGTGGAGGCAAAGATGCTCTGGGGAGTATGAAACACCGAATGAAGAGGTTGAAACACTACAGTTAACCAGAGAGATGAGGAGGGCGCCCACTGCTGTGAAGCAAAGGCTGCTGCCCGGCGGGTGATTGCGCAGAACCCTGACGTGTGGGAGAGGTGTTGCTACCTCTGGTTTGAGATTTGGCAAAGGGTGAACGTGGAGGAAAGGAGGAAAGGAAAGGGTTCCAGGTTTTTGGATGGTTGACGTAATTGCTGTTCGCAACACACGGAGAGAGGGTGCGGACGTCGTGATTGCTGCAGAAGGACTGGTGTTGGGACCAACGTGTGAGGGATTAAAGGCCGCCTTGGTGAAGTCGCAAAGGATGCCGTCTGTGGTAGCAAAGGCGACTGTGGGCAGAGCAGCTCTTGGATGCGCTGAAGCGAAATGGGTAGCGCAGCTGACTGACACGGGGAGAATTGCCAGAGGACAGGAGGCTTTTGCATATGGCTATTGGCGAGTTCTAAGGGACAAGAGGTGAAAGGGGAAGTCGCCTGTGGCTGTTCATTGTGGCTGTCATGCGTGGAAGGTGCCCGCTTGTATCTGGAGGCTTCTTCAGTGAAGTGTGCAGTGACTGCCATCAGGAGAAGCTGTCTGGTGTTTGGGATAGCGTGTGCTAGGGGGTTGAAGGTGATTGTGGCTGCTATACAGCCATAGACAAGGGAAACAAATCTATTGCAAGATTGCAAGGCGGGTGATGTTGTGTGAGCTATGAGAGGGAGTGTGTGATGTGTTAATAACGGAAGTGGTGGCAGTTGTCATCTTGTTTTTGTGTGATTGCTCGCCTGCTGATGTGATCAGGCTGGAGCTCGACAAGCTTCTGTCATTATTTTCTGTGTTTGTGTTTGGATAATTGTAAGTTCCCCTCTGTACTCCACTGATTGAGTTGCAGATTAAGCAATAGAGGTGTCTTGCTTTTCTGAGCTGTCTTATGGTGTGGGTGGGTGGCGAATGGTGAGAGTGTTCCAGCTGGTGGCTGGTGGTGCCCCGTTCGTGGTAGTGTTTCCAAGTTTGCGAGGTGGAAGGGCTATAGAGGCAGGTTCTTTCTTCTTTTTTTCACCTCACATCCTTCTGGTGCCCCCACTGAGGATAACTCTGGCGTTGTGCTTTGGCGTGTGTTTCACCGAGGAGTTGCTCTGGCATTGTTTCACTGAGGATTGCTCAAGTGTCTCTTACGAGGGTGTATGCTCCAGAGTAGGAGATTGAAGGAAGGTGTTTTCTGCTTTTTAATCCATTGAGGAGCTTTGAAGAGCTCGTCGTCATCAATTGGCGGTTGCTGAATTTAGGTGGATGTGCAAAGTGGTGGTGGTGGATTCGACATCGATTTGACGATCGGCTGTGGCTTAAAGAGGAAGCAGTGCTGCAGGTGGCCAGGTATCTCAAGTGGTCTATTTAAGGTTGTGTATGGCATAAGATGACCATGAATGTTTATTGGGCGAACCTTGGCATCCAAGCCAAGTGGTTAAACTATGTGGATGCTGCTGTTCCATTTAATGGATATGGCGATGTGGCCGAGTTTATAGCATATGCAGAAGACAGATGCCGAGTTCTTGGCGTATGGGGTGATGAGGTCAAGGCCAGCTTCTTGTCCCAAGCATTCGAAGGTGAGGTCAAAGAGTGGTTTATTGAATTACCATGGAGAGTGCAATCCAGTTGGCCCGATACCAGTTGTTGGCACATTTCGACCAAGGATTGTGTTTAAACGCCCTGCATGCTTTGAAGGAGCAATGGCAGTTGATAGGAGACTATGAAGCCGCTTTCAATGTGGTCTAGGGAGCTTATGTAAAGGTCTCATTTTTTGATGAGATAACATTGGTACAGTTGAAGGACATGAATCTAAGAGCCTATAGGGCAGCCAGAGATGAGCTTGCAGCTATGAAGAGTTCCCAGCAGAAGGCATTAGTGATGATGAAATCCACTCAAGCGGTGCAGAAGAGTAAAGAAGCCTTGGAGACAAGAGCAGAGTCAAGCGATGACAAAGACCAGCAGGCTTTGAGATGCCTTGTGGATTTGAGCTACCTGGAATTGGCTCCAACAATATGGCTAGAGATCGATACATCGGAGGAAAGAGATGAGGATGAAGATACTGCAAGTGCTGGTGACAGTGAAGAGAGTGCTTCACTTGAAGATGAGAAAGAGGGCAGAGGCCAAGAGGATCCGTCGATGACCATGACACCTTTGGGTGAAGAGAATGGTTTTGTAAGGGTTGACAGTGTTGGTGATGCCTTCTCTTGTGTCGAAGAGACATTGCTATGTGAAGACCTTGTCCAAGATGAGATGACCGACGACTTGGCAAGTGTTGAGGAGAATGAAAGCAATGAAGTGTTTGAAAACAATTTGAAGGCTCAGTGCCAGGAGCGGCTTGTAGCGGAGGTAATCCCTACTGATGTGGTAAATGTGTATGCATGTTTTGTGAGTATAAATGTTATGGCTAGTATGGTTCAAAATGCTTGCTTGTTGGTGGCCATTAGTGAATTGGCCATGTCTTTATTGTGTTGGGGTGGAAACTTGTTAAGCATATGCTATGCCCAAGTGGTGGATGAAGAGTTAGGGGTGCTGTCTGATGATGAAGATAAGAGCGGTGATGAGGTGAATATGGTCAGGGAACAAGTCCAAGAGATTGAAGTGAAGCTGCCGCCGCTGGTCAACCCTGTGTTGCTAGATGAAATGTCATGCTATATGCAGGTTGTTGCAGTGTTTGTTGTAACAGGGGGGTTGGCTTTATTAATGTTGCAAATAGGTTGCACCATGTGGAGTTATTGGAATGCTTGCACCGAGGATGCAGTGTCGAAAATGCTGGATGATGATAAAGATTGGGGTTTTGATGACCCGGAAGTGGAAATAGATGCAGAACAACAGGTAATGGTATCCAAGGCCTTGCAGCAAGTTCAAGAAATGCGTAGCCAACAATTGGCAGAGGCTAGGTGCCAGTTGGAACTGGAGAATATGTTAGATGTGCTATATTTGGACAATGATGATGATTGGCCCAGCGAGTTACAGGACTATGGGAATAGCAGAGGGGTGGAGATGGATGAAATATCACTGCAGCTAGTATTTGACCCAGGTGGGGAAAGGACAACGATGCAAAGGTCTTGGGCCATATATTGCTGGCCGTTTGACCCTGGTGGCATTTGGTGAAATCAAGTATTGGGGATGTACATATGGCTTCCATTTGAGTTCGGTGTGTGAAGTAGGTGTTATGATTTGTGTGTCAGTTTGTTGTTTATAATAAATGGGACAGAGGTGAAGGTGCAGGCAGAGGGGGATGACTATACCCCGGACAAAAGACAGATGAAGTGTATGATGCTGCTGCTTGGCATAAATGCCTACCGCAGGCTGGGGGGTTGGCTAAGTATGTCAGGATAAAATCTGAAAGGTATTTTGGGTCAATGTACATATGGTGCGTGTGGTGTGTGAATAAAATTTGCCCTGAATGCCCTGGCAAATGTACAGGTTGAGAGGTTTTACAGTAAACTGGTACTGGTGTGTTGTGTTTTTTTTCCCGGAGTAGACGCGAAAGATCTGGAGCTGAATTTGGATGCAAGGAGGACACTCCATTTTTAGCATGTATGTGCAGATGGTTGTTTGGAGCATAGCACTACTTGTGATGGTAAGTGATGATGTTGATGATCATGGCGGTGGATAGATCTTGCATTGTTTTGGAAGTTGTGGGTGTTGCATGACTAAGTAAAGCAAGGTGATATAGGATGTATGGCCATCATTTTGAGGCTAAAGAATGATATAAAATATAATCAAGGTGGCTATAAATATTATAGTCATGGCCATGTGGAACTAGCACTGGCTGCCAACGCATTATCTAGATGGTGGCGAACATGTGGAGGTCTGGCCGCTTCGGGATAGTGTGGGATCGTGTGGGATCAAAAGACGAGAGGGAATCGCCTAGGCTCAGGGGGTGAGAGACACCAAACCTGAGTGAAGTCACCATAAGAGAAGCTGCAGGTGCCAAAGGGAGGGTCGCCTTGGAGTGAGTTGCAGCCTGGTGTGAGATGGCGGGCTGACGGCGGGTGTAGAAAAGGAGAGCCCGGGGTTGTGAGAAGAAGCCGCCTTGCTGTTGAAGAGGACTGGTGATTGCACAGCGTGGAACAAAAGGAAGTGAGAGGCCGACTGTGTACGTAAAGTGTTGTGGAGGTCTGGCGGAGGTGTTGCAGCAGACGGAGCCAAACGTGAAGCTAGCCGTCAGCGATGGTGGAGGCAAAGATGCTCTGGGGAGTATGAAACACCGAATGAAGAGGTTGAAACACTGCAGTTAACCAGAGAGATGAGGAGGGCGCCCACTGCTGTGAAGCGAAGGCTGCTGCCCGGCGGGTGATTGCGCAGAACCCTGACGTGTGGGAGAGGTGTTGCTACCTCTGGTTTGAGATTTGGCAAAGGGTGAACGTGGAGGAAAGGAGGAAAGGAAAGGGTTCCAGGTTTTTGGATGGTTGACGTAATTGCTGTTCGCAACACACGGAGAGAGGGTGCGGACGTCGTGATTGCTGCAGAAGGACTGGTGTTGGGGGCTGGCACTGGTGACCAACGTGTGAGGGATTAAAGGCCGCCTTGGTGAAGTCGCAGAGGACGCTGTCTGTGGTAGCAAAGGCGACTGTGGGCAAAGCAGCTGTTGGATGCGCTGAAGAGAAATGGGTAGCGCAGCTGACTGACACGGGGAGAATTGCCAGAGGACAGGAGGCTTTTGCATATGGCTATTGGCGAGTTCTAAGGGACAAGAGGTGAAAGGGGAAGTCACCTGTGGCTGTTCATTGTGGCTGTCATGCGTGGAAGGTGCCCGCTTGTATCTGGAGGCTTCTTCAGTGAAGTGTGCAGTGTGACTGCCGTCAGGAGAAGCTGTCTGGTGTTTGGGGTAGCGTGTGCTAGGGGGTTGAAGGTGATTGTGGCTGCTATACAGCCACAGGCAAGGGAAACAAATCTATTGCAAGATTGCAAGGCGGGTGATGTTGTGTGAGCTATGAGAGGGAGTGTGTGATGTGTTAATAACGGAAGTGGTGGCAGTTGTCATCTTGTTTTTGTGTGATTGCTCGCCTGCTGATGTGATCAGGCTGGAGCTCAACAAGCTTCTGTCATTATTTTCTGTGTTTGTGTTTGGATAATTGTAAGTTCCCCTCTGTACTCCACTGATTGAGTTGCAGATTAAGCAATAGAGGTGTCTTGCTTTTCTGAGCTGTCTTATGGTGTGGGTGGGTGGCGAATGGTGAGAGAGTGTTCCAGCCGGTGGCTGGTGGTGCCCCGTTCGTGGTAGTGTTTCCAAGTTTGCGAGGTGGAAGGGCTATAGAGGCAGGTTCTTTCTTCTTTTTTTCACCTCACACCATCCTTGGTCATGGGTCCGTGAAATGTATCATGCACAAACCGCATGACACGGCTATGGTGAACATATGGTTACTTGATGGTGGGTAGTTGTAGAGCTTCTCGTATCGCATCCAAACTGAGTTGCACTGTGAGAGGCTCCTTCTAAATTAGTGACATGCTATATAGCCTGGCTTGCATTGTACATCTCGATGACGTACAAGAAGTTGAGGAGATTAGGTCCCCAAGGCACCATCGTGGGTAATCCACTGAGCTCGATCTGCTCCAAGCATGCTACTATTGCTCGTTCGGCCCACTGCATAGTAGTATTACTCTGTGTAATACATGAGCTTATGCTCTACTTTGTGGGTGTTCTTCATAAAGCTATGGATCACATAGCCGTCGACCCACTTCATGATGACTTCACCTAGATGGGAGAGCTACATGGGGTGAATGCCATATTCCTTGAAAACGATAGCTACGGCCTATCTCTTCTTCTTCTCGGGGTATTTTTATGAAGATGGGTAAGCTTGACCTCTTTATTACCTTTACTTGTTGCAAATCTAAGTAAGTGGGATGAAATAGGCAATGCTTTACTATCGGGTCAAACTACCCAAGATCAACCAAACTTGATGGCAGGGGTCTTCGATGAGAAGCATAAGGATATGATGCACTTATTGGTTTAAAAAATATTATTTGGAACGGTGGTAGGATTATTTTATGTTATTGAATTTCAAAAAAGAGGTTTGCCACATGCATATATATTATTGATATTGGAAAGTGGATGTAAACCGACTAAGATTGCTCACTATGATATGTTGGTATGTGCTGAACTTCCAGATAAGGTGATGTTTCCTGAGTTGCACAACATAATTAGCCATGTAAAAGGTGAGGTGAGGCCGAGATGCTACTAAATTCAATAGAAAAAAATGGCAAGTGGTATGGCCGTGGCTCTGAAGTGGTACAGTCACCGGCTAGCTATGTAGAAGACAAAAGGAATAACCATGGCTTTACAGTACAGTCATGGTGGATAAGCAAGAGTGAATGGCCATTGATAGGAGAGAGTTAATGGCCGTGGTGTCTGCGCAGAAGGTGGCAGGAACGGTCGTGGCTGAGTGAACGGCTGTTCCTCAGCCACCATGACATTTTTTTGGCACCCTATTTACAAGTTTTGTGCCACTTCACTACATGGTTTTAGCACCCCATTATGTGTTTTGTATAATGACTCCTTGCCCAATTTATAGTTTCTCCAATTCGGCTCCAATTGGGCTTTGCTTAGGCTTCAACTCTTCCGCAACCTGGTTGGGGGTGGCTTGACACATTAAGTGTTGTAGAGATGGGTTGCTTTGGTAGAGGTGGAGTTTGGTAGTCATGTTATGAGAGCAGGTGGAGTTGTCAAGCGTAAGGGTATATCGTTGATGAAATCATTGGTTGTGGTACTTATCTCCTTGGATTCCTCTTGTGCTTTTCCTTTGCCTTTATCAAGAGACACTAAGTGGTAATGTGTGTTCCCATAATTTGCCTCCATTATAATTTATGTGGTGCAGTGGACTTGTGGGTGTTGTACATTAAGCGTATGCAACTTTGGTAGCCATATTTGTGTATTGACCTTATAGGATTGTTTTTGGTGGGCTTTCACAAGTTCTTTAGGTATCCATATTTTAGTGGGGGTGGCTCGAGGATGAATTGGGCTTTTGCTTTTCAGTTGCTCTACTGTTGGGCATCTTCTTATGTTCTTCCTAACCCCCTAGGTTTGTGATTGCCTTAGTGGGTGGCTCTATTTTTGGTATAGCTAGCAAATATGCATGTCTTGGCCTTTGGTGTCGCGGAGGCTTGAGAGATGGGTTGGTATCTTTTGGGGTCCACACTGTATTGTTACCCTCGTAGTATCCATGGGCTACAAGGATCTCCTTTGGTACCCACCATTGGCTATTGTGGTGAGTATATGGGTCCTTGTTGGAGCCTTTTGGGGCTATACCTGCTACTACTGCTGGCAATTAGTAGTGTTAGAGTAAAGTGAGCATGGTTAGCATGAAACATCGGCGAAGCTTGATGTGGAGTGGAGTTAATCATTGCTGATGAGAGGACTGGTTGGAAAGAGGCTTTGCATTGCAAGGTTTAGGGTAGAGTATAAGCCTCTTTTTTGGTGGTACAATCTTATCTCATTCTTTTGTCTTGGGGGATTGGACCACTAATGAGGATGATATGCCGTGCTACTGCAAATTTTGCAGTTCCGGCTCTGTTTTTAAGGACAATAACCTATCATGAGGCAAGTTATAGTGTGGTTGTCCTTGCTTCCCAGTCTATGTGACACCTATTGTGGCCCATCGATCCTCTTTTCAGGAGGATTTCTTCTTGCATTATCCGTGTAGGCATGACATAGAACTTCCCTTCCAGGGGGTTATTCCCAATGTGAAATAGAGTTGTAAAATAACACTTAGGAACTTAACACAATTTAACTTTGGAGAGTTGATTTCATTTCTTATTGTGGAAGAGTTGAGGCTTGGATTAGGTACATGCGAGTAGTAGTGGGCATGCAAGGGACCATGTAATTTACACATAAAGAGGTGCAAGAACCAAGGGGAGATTCTTATTTAGAGGATGTACAGGTGGACGTGGTTGGCAGGATAGACCACCCACAACAACAATAGAATTTTCAGCCCTTATATGGTGCACAAGGAGGTAGAGAGTCATACTCCCGAGGCAAGGGGAGATATAATTCTAGAGGAAGAGAATTTTAAAGCACGAACAAAATCCTATTATGGTAAGATTGGACATATGGCCAAGGAATGTTAAAGCATGAACAAAATCATATGTGCCATCTTGACCAAGACTGTAGAGGCGAGTCACAACTAGGAACATAAGTTATCGACTGTGCTGGGGGCTTATTGCACGGCATATAATGTGGCCATCGACACAACCTTTCAACCTAATGTATGTTGAAGCAACTATGCTTGCATGGTTTTGTCTACATATTAAACACCAAACTAGCTCTCGTCTTGGGTATAAGTGTGTATTGTTGGGCCTCAAGCTCCTCCTCTATTGAGCTTAGCATTCTTTGACTAGCTCTTGAGCAGCCTTTAGCCTACTCTTCTCCTTGATCAGGTTCAGATATTCAACCAATTTTCTAGGCAGATGATTAGGATCTATATGCTCCCTTTTTTAGGGGCGGATGGTAACAAGGTCTTCTCCTCATCAGATGAGGAGGATGACACATTTGTAGATGTCCCCTCGTCAGATCCACTTTGTATAGTGGCACGGCTATCTCCCTTGCCAATCTTTGTGATCATCCTCCTCATCAGATGAGGAGGATGACACATTTGTAGATGTCCCCTCGTCAGATCCACTTTGTATAGTGGCACGGCTATCTCCCTTGCCAATCTTTGTGATCCTTTTCTTCCAAGTGCATGTAGTCACTCGTGCTTGCTCAGGAACCTCTTTGGAAGATAAGACCCTTTCTTGTCATGGAGTTCCTTGTTTTTGTGGACCAAATGCTTCAAACGGTAGCATGAGCAGTATCTCTCTTCTTGCTTTGCATCTATGTGAGTGTGTTGAGAGGCGCTGTGTGGATGAAGCCACCCTACACACTCTATAATTTAATGCTAGTGCTTGGTTTGACTTCATTCCCTTTTCCAAGTGCACTAGTTCTCAATGGGAAATCCTTATACATGTGGTCTATCCCATATCTTGCGCATAAGGGAGTCCAAGCGGGGGTACTCATAGTAGTACTTGTCATCCCTTTCTTGATCGAACACTCAGCTACTCGATGAGGTCCAGCGTAGTGATAGACACACTTTTTAAGTCCCACCCTCGCGGTGTTGTTGTTGCTAGGTATACAGGGTACATGCTCACCTTCTATCACATAATGACTTAGGATATGTCGAGGTGGACTACTTAGTTTAGGTGGCTCAAAAATAATATTGTTAGCTGCCTCCTCCTCTCACCTTCTTTGAAAATTTCCATCAGGGCCAACTAGTGAATTGGGGTCACTCGTGGAAAATAAGGTTGTGGGGCGAAAGGATTGGTGGTGGTGGCAAGGGTACGTTAGGTACCTAAGAAAACCTCGTTTGGCCACTTCATGGCCAAGTTGAGATGCATTGTGATGTGTAGGCATTGGTAAGGTCAGCAGTTGCCTAGGATTAGGTAGTAGGGCTTATTTTGTAAAGGCCTAGCTTGAGCAACTCTTTGGTGGTAGTAGTTTGATGTTTCGTGCTCTCCCCATCTCTGGCAGTAAGCGCAATAGAGAGTGGGCCTAGGTTTCAGGTGTGGACATTCTACACTAGTGTGTTTTGCTTGACAAATCAGGCATCATACTAGTTATCTCTTTGGGTAAAGATAAGGTTGGTCAGCCTAGTCATGGCCTTGACCCATTCTCCATTATTGGGTCATTCATCGCATCAATGCAGCTACTCACTCCTCAGCAAGAATGAAGATATCTCACCTAGTTGATGTAGTCCCGGATAGATTCTCCTTCCTTTTACCTCATGTTATGCAACTATTCCAATAGGACTCCATCGAGTCCCTTGTCTTAATACCCTACTTTGAGGGCCTCTTTCAAGGCATCTTCGGCACCTCTATCACCCCCCCATCTCCCAAGCCAACCCCCCACTATCGACCTCTCTTGGGGATGTCCTCAATGGACTCACAAAGGCCTCAACCTCACAAGCCAACCACACCTCTCTTCTACCACCCCTCTCTTCTACCACAGGTCTTGGAGTAAGGCAAGATCCTAAAACCCTCTATTCACACCCCTTTATCACCCATTCAACTCACGTGATCCTCTTGATAGGATTGATATTAACAGAGCCCTCACAATACTAGACTAGTTGACCATGATCAAACCCTACCCCCTGACACTAACATGATCACTAATTGCCTAACATTAAGCCTTATCAAGATTTATATGGAAGAGAAGTTCAATTAGTGGTCTAGATTACATTGTAAGAGGGACCGAGGGGGATATAAACAACAATAGGCAAGCACAGCCCCCGCATGATCTCATGGGGGAGCAACCTATGGTGGCAACCTTACCTTCTCAAGGCTAGATGTTGGAAAGAGTCCTCCTATTCCCCAAGGTATCTCAAGATCAACCCAATTTATTTTTTGATCGAGCGTAGATGGGCTTGGGACCTCTTCAAGCAAGAGCTAGAGAAGAACCCGAACCTACAGTTCAACTTCCCATGGATCCCTCCACCTCGACTAGCCTCATCCTACATGAAGAATGGATGCTTTGCACCATGTGCAAGCTCATCTAGGATTATGATGCAATGTCAAACCCTTATATGGTTGCCATCACCATCTGCTTTTTAAGGCTCATCATTGTCCTTTTGGTGGAATTTCCCAATTGGCATGCATTTGATGAGGTCAACAAGGCATGGCCTTTGACATCAATAAGGGTTGCACACTTAAGAAAATACTCAACTTCTATAAGTGGGTACAGTGGATGCAAGGCTAACATATGCTCATTTTTAAGGATATGTTTGAAACCGCACTCTAGACATCCTACAAATATCCTTCCATCCAACCACCCTACATATATGTTTGAAACCACATTCTAATGGAACTTCAGCGGCGGCGGCGGCTTCTACCTCTAACCTCCTTGAAGCTTCACTATTGATTTTGAGGATGGAACCCTAATTAGGGAGGAAGATATGCTAACCACATTGGTGGCTAACATTACTCCAAAATGCACTACAACTTCTTCAAGCCATATTTTTATACCGTGCAATACATTTCATGTAAAACAATTATGGAAAATCTCTGAGCTTACGACTTCTGTAATGCCGAAAGACATTCAAAGACCGAGCTTATGATTTGTGTAATGCCGATAATGTCCTTTATACTGGGAAAGTAGGCCTAGACCAACTCATTAGGCCCTCGAACATTAGTTGGGTGGCCGGACATTATCCAAATGAGTCTCGTGTATAATACATTTTGGCTAATAAGAAAAGACATAATCCCATTCTCACATTTGAGTTTGTCTTCTTGCTCTTATGATTAAATTTGCTTGGATACTTTCTCTTCTTCTTTATTGCATGCATGATTAGGGATTGTGTGGATGAGTGATGGTGTTGATGTATATTCTCTTCTCCATTTCTCCTTCTCTTGTCTACACTCATACTTTCACTCAACGTGCAATCGAAGTAGAGGTTGAGCTTTCCAAGCTCTCTCTCTCTCTCTCTCTCTCTCTCTCTCTCTCTCTCTCTCTCTTTGTTCCTCCCCACCCATTTGCAAAGCTCCTTTGTGGTGGACAACAAAGGAGAAGAGGTTGACAACCCTAGCTCTCCACAAGAGAGTTACTCTACTAAGAGTGGCTTGAGGTGCAAATCAGTAAGACCCTTGCATTCTCCTCTCCTCTCTATCTTGCTGCAAAAGGCGGATCAAGTGTTCTCTCTATCTTGCAAGGCAGATCAATTGTTCTCAATCAGTGAACACATATGCAGAGGCCGACGTAAATATGAAACCAAAAGATGCCACCACTACCAAAGACTGTTCCTCACACAACTTTGTGTTCACCTACAATAATGGGAAGCCACTCTAACACTTAAAGGTGGTGCAACAATTCCACATGTAGAGGTTGTTGTGAATAACAAACCATAAGATGCCGCCACCGATGAAGACTGGTCCTCACAGCTTCTGAGGATAGTGCCCAACCACAAGGCTTGTATGTATGAGTAGAGATAGGCAATATGCACCCACTTAAGTCGCGTAAAGCCCTTGTGTATATAGAAAACTTTTGATAATGTGAATGGGGAGAATTAATCATTTCTCAAGTGTAGAGTTTTCTTCTTCTCTAGTGCTCTTACCTTCTTTCTTGTTTATACTCATGTGTGTGCTTATTTATAGTGTGCATACTCATGTGTGTGCTTGGAGTGTGTTGAGTGTACAAGCTTTCTATGTTGAGTGAGAGTGTGATTGAGCTAGAGTGGAGAGGAGAGTGGTTCAAGATTCCTAGCTTAACCGGTGACATGATTACCTTAGAGGAGAGTGGTTCAGGATTCCTGTCTTTCTTCTTCTCTAATGCTCTTACTTGTTTCAAGATTCCTAGCTTAACCGGTGACATGATTACCTTAGAGGAGAGTGGTTCAGGATTCCTGTCTTTCTTCTTCTCTAATGCTCTTACCTTCTTACTTGTTTATAGTGTGCATACATGTGTGTGTGCTTGGAGTGTGTTGAGTGTACAAGCTTTCTAGCTTGAGTGACAGTGTGATTGAGCTAGAGGAGATAGGTTCAAGATTCCTAGATTAATATCACCTTAGATGATTGAGAGTAGAGGAAGGGCTTAAATAAAAGGGATTGACACGCCTCTTGGACTCTTTCGCCTCTCCTAATGGGACTTCCAGGATCCAAGATAAGTGTTTGGCCACTATCCTATGATTCCTTACAATCTTATAATTGGGCAACATAAGGGATTGACACATCTCTTTTTCCTCCTCTAATGGGACTTCTAGGATCCAAGATAAGTGGTTTGGCCATTATCCTATGATTCCTTTCAATCTTGTAATTGGGCAAGATAAGGGATTGACACACCTCTCCTAATTGGGCAAGATAAGGGATTGACACACCTCTTTCACCTCTCCTAATGGAACTTCCAAGATCCAAGATAAGTGGTTTAGCCACTATCTTATTATTCCTTGCAAAATTGGGCAAGATCAGGGATTGACACACCTCTTTTGCCTCTCCTAATGGGACTTCCAGGATCCAAGATAAGTGGTTTGGCCACTATCCTATGATTCCTTGCAATCTTACAATTGGGCAAGAACGTTCTTTAACATGAACAAATATATAATTGACCACATATATGTCTATAACCATAGCTTGAATTGACATAATCAACCATATCTTGAATTGATATAAGAAAATTAAACATCCCAAGACAAAACACAAAAAAAAAATCACAAGGCAAAGAGCACCACCACTAGGTATAATTTTCTCCCCCCTTCCCCCAACCAATGTGAGAGGCTCGCTCTTCGCATTCAGATATTTAAAATCATATTGCAAAAATTATCCCAAGAAGCCAATAATAGCATTTTTGTTAAAATTGGGCTCCCCTTTTACATAAATAACCATGTATCCATGCAACAAGTAAGGTTTTATGAAAATGATCAAAGCATATAGGTTTATGAATCAATGCCCCAACCATACAAAAATCCAAAATTCTAGCACACTATCAATTAAAATAATACTCCGTATAATACCATGATAGGTTTTCACATGCTATGTGGCATCATCTCAAGCAGCACCATCGCACTTCTCATCACCTATCTCACAAATGTTAACCATGTAAGTTACAACATTTAATTGGAATCTACACTGCTCACATCACTGCTATCTCATAAATGTCAACCATTTCAATTATAACATTTAATTAGGATCCACACAATCAATCCCAACATGATAATGTCAAATAGGTACAAACATATACACCAATAATACACTAGGTTTTCACATGCTATGTGGCATCACCTCAAGCAGCACCATCGCACTTCTCATCACCTATCTCACAAATGTTAACCATGTAAGTTACAACATTTAATTGGAATCTACACTGCTCACATCACTACTATCTCATAAATGTCAACCATTTCAATTATAACATTTAATTAGGATCCACACAATCAATCCCAACATGACAATGTCAAATAGGTACAAACATATACACCAATAATACACTAGCTTGTTATTTAACATGGAGATCACGCAAGTCTTTTCTAGCACTCACTAATGTAATCTCTTGGCTTATGAAAGTAGTGAAAATTTCCCTTCTTTTTGGACTTAGAAGCATCACCTTTGCTTAACGAATTAGCTCTAGAGAATTGCCATAAGATTAGCTCATATGTTCCTCTTGCAAAAGCAATCCCACTAACGCATCTAACGCATCTAACACATCTGTTTGTAGGATGCACACTATTTGAGAAGGTGGGATAAATTAGTATGAAGATTCAATTTTATGGCATGGATATGAAATTTGAAGATTCCTGCACACATTAATAATTTGAAGAGCATAATGCTCCAATCCAAGTATTGATGTTGCTATAGAAGAAGAAGATACATTGATAGTCTTATTGAAGATCATGCCCAAGTAACTCAATCCATTGTTGCAACATTAAAGAACGTGCAAGATAACACCTTTGATGACATTGTAAGTTCTCTCATGGAAGAGGACAAAAGACTAAAGAGTGACATTAAAGAACGTGCCAGATCCCACCTTTGTTGATAGCATTGTAAGTTCTCTCATGGAAGAGGAAAAAAGAATAAAGGGTGACATTAATCTTACTCTTAGAGAATAATCTTTCTTTTAGAAGACGAAGGATTAAAAAATCAAGAAATGCACCTAATTACAGCAAGCTTGGACACTTGATTCAAGATTTTTAGTTCAAGAAGAAGAACACCCATCCCATGGTGTAGATCCCCTATATGCACAATTGTTGAAATATATGATGTACAAGTGGTAAAGGGTGAGAGAAAGAGGTCATGTAGGTGTGAACAGACCCCAAATAAAGTGGGCATGTGGCTGGAAAAGGGATCTAGGGTTGGCCCACCAACCCTAGCCCTGGTGGGTGAACCCTATATAAAGGGCAGGCGGCCTCACTTTTTGTAAGACAAGTAACACAACACTTGAAGATGAAGGTTAAGCCAACTTTGGAGTGCCTGAAATAGAAGGTAATATAGAAGCTTTCTATACATCTTGTGTTCTTGCTCTCTCTCATATATGTTGCTTTATCGTGCCATCAACTATTGCTTCCATTGTGCATACTTCCCATAATTTTGACAACAATGAGGTCCTTACACCCTCTACATGTGTTAAGGGCCCCATATCCCACTTATGAGTCAAGGGACCCATATCCCACTCATGAGTCAAGGAACCCATATCCCACTCATGAGTTAAAGGGCCAACACCCTTTACATGAGTAAAAGGGCTTGCACCCTCTTTGGTTGGCCCCCTATTTCTCTTTGCACATATTAATGTAGCATCTTATCTACTGGTTCTATCCATCTTCTCTCAAATGTAAATGGTTAAAAATTAAAAGGGTTTGCCTATCTATAAGGAAACCTATAGTTGGTTTGACACTATATTATATTGTAAGGGCCTTTAATTTAATTCTTCTAAGGTAAAACTTGCTCTTGTTATAATGGTTGATTAGACTCCCACTATGTTATATTGTAAGGGTATTTAATTCAAAACTCCTAAGGTAAGAAAGGGATCTAGGGGTTGAGAATGACGAAAGATTAGACTCACACTATGCTATATTATAAGAGCATTTAATTTAAATCTCCTAAGGTAAATGCAAGAAATGGATCTAGGGGTTGAGAATGACGGCTTCATTCATTAACTAGAGTACACACAACTTGCACTCATGAAGGGAGTACCACCACAGATCCTCTCATCATTGGATGTACCTATGCCCATGCCCCATGTGCATGCTAAAATTTATTTTGTTACAAACCATCCTCTCCTACAATGATTTCGTCTTCAAAATCAAAAGGTGGTCATGCATAATCAACATATACAAGAGGCTATATATAAAATCCAAAAGTCGACCATAATTAGGTGTTGATGCCAAGCAAATGGATGCCAAAAACATGAGTCGTGCGATGTCAATGCCAAAGTCACATTACCCCCTAATCAAATTGAAAAGAAGGTGGAATGCTGTCAAAGATAAGGCATCAAAGATGAGGCTAATCATGTAACCACCTAGATCAAATAGGAATCCAAACCATATAAACTCCAAAACAATGGCTCCAAATGTGAAGTGTAAGGAACCATCATCAATGATGAAGCTAGCCATATATCCTCCTAGGTCAAATGGATAGCTGCAGAGTATACATCACGAAACCCTGAAACCAAAGTAGTAATAGCTCTTGGTTCAAAGGGAAAACTCACAAGCCCGTCAACTCGACCATAATGTGAATCTGGCATCATCCAAGGTATGCCATAACTCATGGCCACAATGTTGAATGGTCCTAGAAAAAATGAATCTCATCGTGGAGGCCAAACCTGTGCCACATGTGTATCTGAATGGCATGCCACATAATCAAATACCATACACCCCAAGTGGCATAGAATGCATCCAAAGAGAAATGTCTCGGCTCTAAAGAACATAGGATCACGTCGACAATGATAGAAACCAAATGAACATAACTCGAGGTTGGTATCATGCAAGATCAAATGTGAATCAAAATGTCATCATCCCGTGTAACACCTCTCAACAATCGAAGGCATGATCCACTGCATTAATATGTATATAGGCATGATCCATACCAAGTACCGTATCCTCATGTGCAAGACCATCTATATGTGTATGATGATTCAAAGTTGAAATATGATCATTAATATCATCACAATCATCACTGAATATTGATAATGAATCCACACATGAGGGATAAGTGGTATCATCCATGGCATCCTCAAGGTTTCTAAGGTCGTCCCCATAGACATAGAATATCTTCCATTATAGATCAATCTCTATCAATACTAAATCTGAGATTATGCCTATCTCAATTAAAAATATCTCAAGATCAACAACATATGATCTAATAAAAATATGCTCCATATGCATAATCTTGCCTCTCCTATGAGGCCTCACCTCCACAAAATCATCAATACTCTCATGCACTATGTGTGACTGCTCAAATACATAAACTATATCCACACAAACATTACCAGGTAAGCTATTAAAACTAGGAGTAGTGTTTGAATCATAAATGTCTCCACATGTATAAGCCCTAGAAGAATATCTTGACACATATAACACAAGAAACTTAGGCCTATGCTCATAGGTATCATGTGAACCCACATGTGAAATATCACTAACCTCGTGTGTAACAATGGATGCATCACTTGTGATCCTCTAGTAGACCCTCATCAACATCTAATGCATCCCCATGATACCTAGGAAGGTAGATAGACATAGGTGTACTCATGATACTTGATGCTATACATGCCCTTGAGATCATGTCCACATGATCTAGCTCACACACATCAATACCACATACATCATCATCATGTGCACCATGTGCATATGGGTCAATGTCATCATCATGTACACGTGTATCAATATCATCATGAGTATGTGTGCGATACAAAATCATGTGTATGTGTGTACAATATACATTATCATGACCATCTAAATCTATGTCAGAGTAGTCTACATCATGTGTATGTGTGTGCAATACATTATCATGAGACCATCTGAATCTATGTAGGAGTAGTCTAAATCCTCAAGAACATAATTATGATGGCTCAAGAGTGTAGGACACTTATACAAGTCATCAAAAGAAGAATCATCCCATGCAAACAATGCCCAACCATCCATGTCAAGGTACCCAATCAATGAATCAATAAAGTTACCGACGAGCATAGATTGTCTATACCATTTGGCACATACATCCCACTTATTGAATAAGTGCCTCAAGTCAACATCCAACCATACCATGAGTATGCAGTCTCAACATAGCATGAAGTTGGCAAACGAGGATCTAAAGGTCAAAGCCTCGAATACCAGAGGTATGTGTGAACTCAGGAAAAGAAATGTGATCCAAGACACTAGATGGAAACTCGCTATAATGAACATAGAGCCATGATGAAAAAGCATGAGCAAATCTCCTACTATTAAAATCTGAGATGGTAACAAAGTGATGTCGATGATGATGATGATGGTGTGTAGCATGTCAATCCAATGAAGGATAGTAGTAGTAAATCATGGCTACACTGAACACCACCCAATAAACGCAAAGGATGTGAACATCCCTTATAAACACCCCAAGTGCCTAAACACCACCATAATGCTCGAAAACATGTAAGCAGTCCTCATGGTCAAGTAATTTTACCATACATTTCACCATTCTATAGCAACCTTATCCACTTAAGTCTATACTGAGTCTATACTCAAAATCTCATTTATTGACTATGGTGGATCGCAAGTTAGCATGTAAATTATTTAGTTCAAGAGATTCTTGTTCGCTCTTGTTTTGTTGTAAGTCCCAATGTTTGTTTGCTATAACTTCTTTACTAAGGCTATCATACAGAAGTTCAAGGTCAGCCTCCTTGTATGTGGTGTTGTTGTGTGAGTAGAGGCTCTTCAAGTGAAGGTCACTGCCATAATTCAAACACTCACAAAGCTTGTATCTGAAGCTAATATTATTAAAAAAATGATCTAGATTCTCTTACAGAACCCCAAAAAACTAGCTTCCAAATATAAGAAATGCAAGCCGCTAAGATCAACATCTCTACACCATCCATGGATGTTGAATATGCAAATTTTGAAAGTCAGAAATCCTTGTCATCTATCTCACAAGCTTTTCAAGAGAGAGATTTCATGAGCTTTTTACCATCATGCACCATATTGAGACGATCTGCCTCCAAAACGGATACTTTTGCAAAAGCGAAAACTCTACAACATGTTGAGTTTGATTTGCCTTAAGAAGTCACTACTCTGTGTTAACTAGTTTGTCCGCTTACAAACCATTTTAGTGCACCATGATGTACACCTTGTAGGACTTGTTATACTTTTCCACTTCTCACTATGTCTCAACTTTGCTTCTTTATATGCACATCTTTTGCAATTTAGAAGATTTTGCCATTTTCATTAAGATTGATTTACTCATGGTACATGACATAACCAATCAAAAATCTCCACCACTGTATAACTGCTTTGATTGATACCTCTTGCATGATGTATCGCTATTTTTGAAATATGAACCTCTTGCTTTATAGTGTCGCTTTTCCATCCCTTGAGTATGCCACATCTCAAGAGCTCCATACTTTTTCATGAAGTAGAAACCATGCACGTGGAGAATATGAAGTAGAAACCATGCACATGGAGAATATGAAGTAGAAACCATGCACATGGAGAATATGATGCCCTAAAAAATTTTGCCTTAAACCTTTTTTATTTTAATGAACTTACTAAATTACAACAAAAATATAGCACGTGAAAATAGATCATCTGGTAGTGCATGATACATGCCTCCCCCCCCATACTTGAGAAATAAGCTCAATGAATGTTTCACTTCTTCCTTATGGTCGTGCTTTTCATTATGAGTAAAACAACATTGTTAAAGCTAAGACAAACCTTTGCTCTATTGATTTGATATGTGGGATTTTGATCTTCGTTGGTTGTGCATATGCACTTACACAACTTCTTCTAGAGTTCCCATCTTGCATTGCTCTTTTTATTTATCATATTGCTAAGAAATATCTTGGCCTTTGCATTAATCATGGAAACTTTATGAGCAACACCAGACTTCTCTTTTTCCATACTTATTAATTTATGACACATCATGCATTCATACCTAGAGAATTAAGGAGCTTCTCTGACTTTTTAATAGTAGTTTTGGATCTTCTTGGGGCCGCATTAAATATGCATAACTTATGCAATTTGTCACATACATGCACAAGGTAACGCAAAGTGGGAAAATGAACATTATCCAAGGAGAAGGGAAATACTTATTTCTAGTTCTTATCCTGTTCATTTTGGTTTTTCAAGTTCATTTTTCGAAGATCTTCCAAGTTACTTATTCCAAGCTACTAATTCATTGTCCTTTGATGACTTAGACCTTTTCATACAACAAGGACATGTATTATTGAAAGTGGCCTTGGTGTAAACATGTAGTTGATGGTTTTGGGATCTCCTCCCAAGTACCAATTAACTTTAAATCCTCCCACTCCATTAACATGAAGTTTTTATCCAACTAACTTGTTGTTGAATCACATCCATGTGTAGGGTGTTCTTTGAAACAACCAACAATAAAGAACATCATGTGTTTCTTTTGGTACCCTAAAGATAGCTAGCCACTATATCTCCTTTTTTAATTAGATGTGGAAAATAGGCCTCTTTGTTACATCTTTTGTATATGCCATGGCTTGGTCCATCAAGATCAAACTTTCACTATCTGACATTCATCTACTTTGAGGACAAATTCATTCAATGGTATCACCATTCCCTATCCACAAAGATACAAAACATAATAAATTTTAATTGGAAAATAACATTAAGAACGTCATTTATGCCCACAAAAGAAGAAATTACACACAACTTTAACATAAGCACAGTAAAGCACACCTTTAACATAAGAAATTACATACACCTTTAACACAAGCTTGATACGAACAAAAATATTTTTAAACTTAGTCTACACAAAAACAATTTGTTTGCAAGCTTTTTCTCGTGGAACTTCTATATGGCCTTCAACAAAGAACCTTCAACAAAGAAGCACTCTCCAATGAATCTCCTCTGAATCTCTTGATTGAGACATTTTGACTCTTGCTAGTTGATCTAACCCTTTGAGGTGAGGGGGGATTTCTCTTCTTATATTAATATTTAAAAGGGCATGCTATTGCTTAGAAGATTGCCTCATATCCCTGAGAACTTACATCCACAAAATTACAAGCCACTTGAATTTTGTAGCGATCTAAATATCGTAGCATCTCCTACTACTCTACCTTAACCATATTTCCTCTTCTAAAACAATAGGGACTCCACACACGTATATACAAGGATGACATGGTATTTGAGGACTTCATGAAATGCATGTAGTTTGGCCAATAACATGGGTGCATAAAGGTAAGACAATCTTGCAACTTAGGAAGTGCACAAATTAAGTCCCAACCAAATTGAGTAATGGAAATTTATATATTTATTTAAAGACGATATAAAATTAAATAAGAATTTAAAAATTTTAGTTCACCATTGGTCATTTGAGTGCGTTTCTTTGAGAAATTATCTAGTTGACCTTAATTTGACCCAATTGGAGACTAAATGATGTATAATGAGCTGAATTGATGCCATTTGTGTTGAAGTGGCCTCAATTTTTAAGCCATTGATAGACAACTATGAAGTGATTGATGTAGACCTACTCGGTATTACATCATTGAGATTAAATGATGTCAATTGAGTTCAAATGACATATAATGAGCTGAATTGATGTCATTTGTTCTCAAGTACATTTCTTCTTAAACAACAGGGACTCCACAAACATACATGGACCATGCCATCTTTTGAGAGATACATGTCATCTCTGAGAGATGTGCCAATATACTCACTAAATGGGATCTTGAGACTCTTTAAGGTGAAGCTGTCAATTGACATGTAAGAACACATCGCGGTGAAATAGTGATAATTGACCATGTGTCAACTGACATGCAACAACACCATGGTGAAATAGTGACAATGCACCACATGTCAACTGACATGCAACAACACCAATGTGAAATAGTGACAATGAACCACATGTAAACTGACATGCACCAACACCATGATAAAAAGTAACAATGTGTCAAGTGTCTTCAAGAGGGACAATTCCTATTCCCAAACAATGTGTCAAGTGTCTTCAAGAGGGACAATTCCTATTCCCAAACAATAGGGTCTGCATAAATGACCATGTATGGAGGACCTCACGATCAATACAAAATTTAGCAAAAAAATGGGTGTATGTATGTCTTTGCCCACTCGATGAAACCTTTGCATGCTAAATCTCAAGTGATGTTTTCCATACTAAAATGAAATAAATATTCATTTGTTTGATTCCTTACCCCTACACATTTTTCTAAATGCTAAATAAAGATAGGTGTTACATTGCTTGATGGAAATGTTTATACTAAAAAATTGGGTGAAAGGGAGGTGGTTTAAGCACGAGTGCTAATCACTTAATGTGATGATGACATGGACTTCCAAGATCACCATAGTCACAATCTCTCAAATTGTTACATAATGTCAAACCTAGGACATCATGGCATTCTCGATATCATAAGAGAATTGTCAACCATAGTAGCTCCAATGCTCCACCCATCCTTTGAGAGAGATGTGGCAAGGAACATGGGTAGGGTTGTTTGAGGTTGGTTACATAACATGGTTAGAGCAATCTCACCTACTATCAAACTCCCTGCTTGCCCTATGGGTAGGGAATGGTAGTAACTAGCTTGAACCAATTCACTGTGTAAAATTTGTCAACAAGAGTAGTGGTTTTCTATTATTTTTGCAAGAAGGTACACACGTACACTTGTTTTACCTCACCAGTTGGGGCCACCTCCACGAATGGGCTATTGTCCTCGCTAGCAGGGCATGGTAGTAGGAAAGCTTATGCATTCTCCAGATAGTGATTGAAAGCTTGCTTACCGAAAGCGGTCGGTGAGTCTCGCCGCTGGGAGGATGCCCCTTGGACATACATACACCAGATATCAAACATGCCATGAGACATTAGAACATGGCCTAGGCATAGGACCTGCCGAGGGCATAAGAAGGATAATTTTGAACGCTAGAAATGGGGCCTGGGGCTGGGCATGGAGATATTATCTAAGATAACTCTCGAAGGCTTCCTAGTTTTCCTTGAGTTGCTGCTACGGCGGGCGAGCTCTCCGCTTCATCGACGTTTGTCTGTTTCAGCCTCCACAGCAGGTACTTTACCTCTCTGTTCACCATTTTAGGGTTTCAGAAGCTTGATCTGCTCTCCCATTACGCGGTTTCAGTAGCTCGTTTCTCTGAAGGTTTCTTTCACCAGTTCCATTAGCTGTTCTGTAATGAGATTCTCGCCGTTTCGGGGTTTTAGAAAAAAAATTTGTGTCATGGTTTCTCTCAGGCCTTTCCGCCTGTGTATTTTTTAATGTTTCGGCTATGGCAAAAACCTTAGAGCCGAATCTTCATCTGAGGTCTTCAAAGCATGCAAAGAATCAATGCATTGTGCATCCGAACAAAGAATCTCAGGATCAACCTCGTAAATAGTGTGCTTGTTTCATGGTATGGCATAAAGAATCCCAGGGCAGTTTGTTGATATGCGGGATTCGTAATGTAGATCTGGGTCCAGGTTTTACCTTTCTTCTCTGTGCATTTTACTTTCTGCCTTTGGCCTTGCCGTTGCTACCTTATCTAGCATTGAATTTGGTGCGCCATTGCTTCTCACGGTCTGCTTCTAGCTTGCCGACTACCTCTAGGACGACTTTGGTCCTCCTGCTGGCAATCAAAAGTTCTCTAGAGTCCTAGTTGCAGGAGGTCGTGTCAAGCTCAAGGTTTTTGTGGTTCGCCTTAGTGATGTATATTTTTGAATACATGGGGATTTTGTTGTGTTACCACATGCAAGGTCGCAATCTTGGACTTGCTATGAAGTGTCCATTGATTTGTAGTCTGTTTGGATGGTAGGCTCCGCATGCCTATTGTGTGGGTTGGGTAAAAGAACTTTTGAAGTGTATGTTTTGTCGAAAATACATCACATGCATAACTCATCCAAATGCATGTGGACATGACTATGAACTAGAATTAGATAAGCTGTGTCAACATTGCTATGGCAGTTACCGGTGTTTACTATGGGAGTTACCCCTAGAGCCCCAGATGGACGATGCTATGGAAGAATTGAAGCCGGTAGGCAAGCAAACTTCAAAGCTATGCAAGGCTTGGGGACGACTCAAGAACCAAGCGGCACTCTTGATGCTTGATGATTGTTCGATGAAAACTTCATGTTTATGAAGATGGAAGCTGTAGATAGCCGATTGTTGCACAAGAGGTTCGGCCACTTAAGCTATACACATCTTGTGAATGCCCATTCCAACTCTAGCTGCCCAAATTTGGAGTGATTTGGGTTAGTATGCTAGGCTTGCATGATGGGCAAGCAACATAGAGAAGCCTTTCCAAAGGAGGCTACTTACAGAGTTAAGAAACTCACATTCGGACATCTTTGGTCCAATGAGAACAAAGTCTCTTAGTGGGGCTGTTTCTTTTCTTTTGTTCATTGATGATTTCTCGAAAAACTTGGGTGTATTTTTTTAAAAGAAAAAGTGATGCTTTAAATGTGTTTAAAGAATGGAAGATTGAAGTGGAACATAAGTATGAGCATAAATTCAGTTTTTAAGGGCCGACAAAGGTGGTGAGTACTCCTTAATAGAATTTGATAAGTTTTGCAAGCAACATAGTTGGTTTGCCATGTAGGGAAACCACTATTGGTGAACTTGTCTCAATGAATGAAGGAGTGGAGGAGGCTTGAAGAGACATGATGTGTGCTCAGATAGCAGTGGATTCAATGATGAGGTGAGAGGGTGGCGGTTGTTTGTAGATGGAACATGGGCGCAACAAGGATTGCACACGGGACTGGTGGAGAGGGGCCTGGAGCATGGATCCGTGAACAGCGGGGCCTGGGTGCCGTGGGGAAGGCAACATAGAGAGGAGGTGACGGGATGCTATGCAACAGCCACGTGGAATGGGTGCAACCTAACAAAGGCAAAGGTGGGGCACCTTCCTTTAAGGACTCCAAGGACTCTTAAGGATTCCAAGGACTCTAAGGATGCAAAGCCGAAGGGGTCTTCAGCTCCCAATTCTTCTGGCAACCAGAAGGTTTGTGATTATTGTTGCAAACAAGGGCAACTTATGGCGACAGTGCTGGAGTCGCATCATGCGGGACTTGGAAGGGAAGTCAAAGGACAAAGGGACGAGCTCATCCATCAAAGTTGTGGAGGAGTCAGCTTTCGTCACCCTGATTGATCTCTTGTTCCAACTCTCCTTAGTGGATTTTGGACAACGGTGCCACAAAGCACGTGACTGGCTTGATGAATTGCAGCAACGTCTCGCGGTAGAGTTGCCATTGGAGATAACTCTACTGTCTCCATTCTTGGCGAAGGGACAATGCCCCTCATTCCGGATGGCAATAGAGGAAAGTACACCTTGAGAGTGCTATTTGTGCGACTTTTAGGATTCCATCTCCTTTTTGTACATGAGATTTGCAAATTGGGCACTAAGGTCGAATTTATGGAGGATTGTGATAATTCGTGACCCTCTCACTGGCGAGATCCTATGGCAAGGCATAGAGGACCATGGCCTTTGCAAACTCATGGCTGTTTACTCTCACATAGGTACCCGCAAAAGCGATCTTTGGCATGCTAGATTTGGACATCTTCCTTTGGAGGCCTTGTTGAAGGCTTTTTGGGAGGAGCTAGTGGATGGATAGCTAGATATTGGCACACGTGAGGGCCCTTGTCACTCTTGTCTCAAAGGGAAACAACATCGAGAGGCCTTTCCAAAGAAGGCTACACGGCAAGCTACGGCACCTCTGGAATTGGTTAATGCGGATTTGTGCGGCCCGATGCACACTTTGTATCTTGGTTTTGCTAGTCATGTTTTTCTTTTGGTTGATGATTTTAGCAGGTATACTTGGGCCTATTTTCTCAAATCCAAAGATGAAACTTTCGACAGATTTCAAACATGGAGAACCTTGGTGGAGAAACAGTCTAGACACTCTGTCTTGACATTACGAGTGACAAAGGAGGCGAGTTTACTTCTCACCAGTTCAACCAGTACTGTGAGCTCCATGGCATTCAAGGGAGTTTGCCAACACAAGTACTTCTTCAGAGAATGGCGTGGTGGAGCGGAAGAAGGTTGCTTGGACAATGTTGGAACATTGGAGTCTTCCTCAAAAGCTTTGGGTGGAGGCAGTTTCTATTGCTGTTTACATTCTCAATCGGTCCCCTACTACTGCTGTTCTAGGACAGACCCCCTTTCAAGCCTACCTGGTTTCACACTTCCGCGTTTTTGGGTCAAATGCATTTGTACATGTACCTAATGGTGAAGGGGGAAGCTGGATGCTAAGTCCAAGCATCGTATTTTGGTTGGTTACAACTCAGAATCCAAAGGTCATCGGCTCTACTATCTTGCAACTTTGAAGATCATCGTTAGTAGAGATGTGGTGGTTGATGAGACTTTGTCTTCCATTGCAGAGGGGGTTTCTTCATCATCGGGGGTTGATTCGAGTGAGCCTCTCCTTGGTTCCTCATTGGATCCTCCTGTTCCTGCTCTTGTTCCTCTTCCTCGACTTGAACTGGCACGTCCTCCAGCACCTCCGATAGAGGAATCATTCGACATTGACTTGGGGGGGGGGAGATTTCGGTGGATGCTCCTCAGCAGGCTACTCCTCATGAGCAGGGTTTGACTCTTGAGGGGGGATCTCATATTCCCAATTGGTTGTACCAGACATTGCGGGGCTTGGGGGTAACACGGTTGGCTTCACCTACAATGGAGGATCTCGTCGATTGGAGCGGTTACGTACCACGACATCATCTCAGGAGAACTTGTGCATCAATTATGCATTGATGTCATGTGTCATGACCTTGTGAAAATAGGTGCAGCATAAGTGTGAGCATGGTGGTCGGTGAGCAAGATAAACAGTTAATTGTTCATACTTGGGTGCCCGGACAAAAGGTTAATTTGTGGACATCCCCAAGTGTGAAGGGGGACCAAGGGATTAAAGTTATTAAAGTTTATAACCTTGCGTGTCCCCTAGGCATAAGTGGCCCCTAGTAAGGTTCCAATAAACTTTATGAGGCTCCTAGGATAAGTTTGGGGAGGGGCTACTCCATTTTTGGAAGTACACGCCTCTCTCCCTTTTTTCTCTCTCTCGCTTTTGGAAAGAGCAAGGCGGCTGGCAGTGTGGAGAGAAAGGCGTGAAGGATTCTCAAAAGGAGGAGCGTTGAATTCTCTGGAGGAGGATCGCCTGAAGGGATACGTACAGGTTCTCTCCATAGGCATACAGTCAGGTTAGTGCAGGTCAGCTGGTACAGGCGGCTGCGGGACAGCTAGCGCAGGCGGCTGCAGGACAGCAGGAGTAGGCGGCTGCAGGACGGTGGGTACAAAAGGAGATGGGCGAGGAAGACTGCAGGTAGGCGGTTGACAGGGCAGCAGGCGCAGCCTGAAACTCTCTCTCTCTTTCTCTTCCCCTCGTGTGAGCTCTGGAAGGTAAAGGCGGGTGGTTGCAATTCAAGACAGCATACTCTATACTCTCAGGGTTGGTGTTTCTGAGGAGGATTGGACTGAGGGACAACAGTGTACCTGCTGAATATCTTTCTCTCTCTTTCCACTGGCTTACAACTGCTTCAGAGTCGTTTCTTCTGGCCCTTTGTGAGAGGAGGGGTGTGCCAGTTTGAAGCGTGAAAACAGAGTTAGATTGTGGATTTGTTCTTTGGCTGAGTTTGAGGCTACGATCATGGAACAGCCAGATGCGTGCTCAAGGCTTCCCTGTTGCATTGTCTTGGTTGATTAGAGGAGACTGCAGTGTTGCTTTTGTGGGACACAGATCTGTGTGTGTATCCTCTATGCTAAGAGGTCTTGAGGGTTGCCAGATTGGACATGTAGGTTTCTTTTCCTTGACTGGCTTTGTAGTACTCAGTTAAGCTTTTCCATTGAAATTGAATAAAGAAGTACCGAAAGGGGCGCCAAGCTTTGGGGCCAACAGGTGTCGTTCTCCTTTTTGTTTTGGAGCACTCTAGCTCTTGTTTATTTGTTTATTGTCTGGACTACAATTGGATTGGTGACTGCTAGTCTACCGCACTTTGGTTTCTACCAGAGGCCGGTTTCAAGGTTCCGTTGTCGGGACCATCATCAACTTTCCTAAGGGGGTGAGGTCGTGGTTGTCTCGAGGAAAGCCATTGCTGAAAATTTCAGCAAGATGTCAGACACAGAAGATGACTATTTTTATGATGATGAGGAAGAGCAAGAGACCTCTCTTGAGAGAAATGAAGAGAGGATATACTTGCAGGAGATCAGGCTGCAGAAGATGCACGTTATGAGGATGTAACGCAGCCAGAAGACATGCCAAGTCAAGAGGAAGATGATGCCTAGTTTAAAGCTCGTTTGGCCGGGGCAGTGGATGTGTTTATGCAGCTCACACAAAGTGAGAAGTTTGCTGAATTTATGAGAGCCCCTTCTGATCCTAAGAAGAAGAAGAAGAAAGAGCGTTCTACGAATCCACCTCAGGGCAATATTGGTGCCTTCCCACAGGATCTTGCTTTTGGACCGTTTCCTAACATGCAGAACACTTCTGGTGCAAACCCATAGAGTTCTTTTTTCAGACAGCCACCTATTCTGTAGCAGTCTATGCATCTAGGCTATTTTGGTGGTGGTTCCATGTTCCAATCAATGACTGGGGGATACACTCAGGGAGGCATGGGAATGCAAGGGAATTTTGGAGCTAATTTTCAGCTTGGTATGCTGGGGAATATGTATGGTGGTATGCAGCCCGGAATGCAAGGAAACATGTATGGGGACATGCAGCCCGGTATGCATAGTGGTATGTTTGGAAACATGGGGGGATTAGCAAGAATGCACGGTATGCCAGGT
This sequence comes from Cibotium barometz, assembly GCF_041138505.1. Classification (NCBI taxonomy): domain Eukaryota; kingdom Viridiplantae; phylum Streptophyta; class Polypodiopsida; order Cyatheales; family Cibotiaceae; genus Cibotium; species Cibotium barometz. The sequence continues at coordinate 4,019,191 of NC_141108.1, read as the reverse complement.
GTGGGAATTGGTAATGTTGACCCTATGATGGGCATGAATGCTAGGGGTAGCAATCTTGTGAAGCCACTTCCTTACGATAATCTAACGCGTATGGGTAAGGCGAAGGATTATAAGGAAGGGGGAGTTGCAGTGAAATTTGACACATTTAGCGGGGCCAAAGACAAGCTAAAGGCACTTACCTTTTTACAACAGTTTGATGCTGCTTTTTCTGGTGGAAATTACACGGAATCCTCTAAGGTGAGAAAAGTTGCGACTTTTCTCAAGGGCAATGCATTGCAGTGGTGGTCCACTCTTCTTTTGCAGGGCATAGCACCATCTACTTGGATACAGTTTAAACAGGTGTTCTCTTCCGTGTGGCTCACATCTACTTTTGAGGTGGATGTAATGACAGCATGGCACAAGTTGGATGCATCGAAGTGTGAAAATCTTGAGGATTATAATAAGAAGTTTTGGAAAGCTTTATCCCAGTTACTTCTTATCGTGCAGTGCCTTCGTCTGAGTAGGTTGAGAAGTATTGTTGTGGGCTGCCCAAGGAAGTGCGTGACTATTGTATAAAGACTCGAGTAACAAATGTCGCAGATGATAGAGAATGTTATGATGGCAAATGCGTTACTCACTGGAGTCTCATCTGGATTTAAAGGAAGTAAAAGCACAAGCAAGAAATCTGAAAAGTCAGGGCATGCTTCGCGTGATGCAAAAGGGCTACAGAGAAGCGGTATAAGAAGTTACCCATGCCCAAGAAAACTCTTGAGGAGAGACAGGCTTTGATGGATGCTAGGAAGTGCTTTTTCTGTACTGAGGAGGGACATATGTCTTTTAATTGTCCCAAGCGTAAGTCCCAAAAGGACTCTAACACCAAAGGGGAGCCTAAGCCTAAGAAACCAAAGCCTTGTGCAGGGTTAGTTCTTGATCTTATTGGGGAGCAGCCAGGTGGTGAAGAGACTGAGTTGTGCAGGGCATGGAGTGAGAGATCAGAATGCCTTGATTTTCTTTGACACAGGTGCTAGAGCCAACTTTATCTTTTACCAGATTTGGTTGGCAGATTGGGGATCCGCCTGGGGATCCGTGTAGAGGAGATGGCGCCTTTGTTTGAGGCTAATATGGCTTGTCCTGGGTATGCAGAACTCGTTACTCTATTATTGGGAAGCTGAGGCTTCATGTGCAGGGATATGTGGACAGTGAGGAGTTCTTTATCATGCCACTTGATGGGTTGATGTTTTGTTGGCTATGCCATGGTGCCATAGAGTACATGCGGTGGTGGATACGTGTAAACCGGCCTTCAGAAAGCAAAGGGCGGTGAAACAAACACTCGCACATAAAACTCTTCAACACCATTGAGGACCTAGAAAAGGAAAACAAACAGGGGGAGCTAGAGTGCTCCTGCAAAAAGTACACGGACACCGATTGGCCCCAAATCGCAGTGGCGTCCCTTGCGGTATTTCTTTAATTGATTTTAAGAGCTTTGATTACAATATAAGGCTGGTAATTCAGCCGTCCCAGTAGAACTCCTGAAGCCTGCAAAGAACCTGCATCTGGCTTCTTGTCCACACGGCATCCACAAACAAGTCCAGCCATTGTTCATATCGAAAGACTCTCACACATTGAGTCTGCATACAGAAGCTTTCTCCCATGATCAGGGCTGCCACAACCATCCATAGCCTCTCACACTATGAACAGCATCACACCCTGACACATCCAGTGCTTCTGCATCACAACACAGACTCCCAAACTGTCTCTCAAAAGAGTATCACAGCACAGCATAACATACAGTCGACACAGCTGTACAAACCCTCTCTACCTTCCAAGGGTACTATCCATCTCTGTCATGGATTCCCTGTCCCCTGTCATATCAGTAGCAAGGCTGTACCATACATGTGTCCATTCCTGTACCTTTTGCCTACATGTGACCTATCTCCTGGAGAAACCCAAATACATGTTTCCTCCAGAAAACCTACGACCTGTTTCCACATGAAACCTTTAGGCCTGTTTCCCTTTGAAACTTCTGTCATGTTTCCCATACATCTAGTTACCTGTTCCCTCATGAAACATCTGGCAACATAGAGATGCCCATAACTGTAGGTCCCATTGTTCCTTTCTAGCAAAGAAAACAATCTGCTCCATGAGCACGCAGCCATGCGAGCTTGCTTCACTCCCATGCCAAGAAACATAACCAAGTGACCTGTACTTGCAGCCAAAAACCCAAGTACATTGCTGAATTTGCAGCCAAGCAAAAACAGCCCATAAACTGTCCCAAAACAGTCCCGAATCCAAAGCAAAGAGAAGCTGAAAGTTCCATCAGTTGAACGCCATCGTCATGATGTCTATGTTCATGAAAAACCAGCCCCCTGTTCACCTTTATGCTGACTTTGAATGTACAGATCTGAAAAACAGCCCCGTACCCGTCTGTACTACCTCGGGATACGTGCCAGATAGTTGTACTTGCACACGCAGCTTGCTGTCCACACTTGTGCTCGCCTGAATCTGAGTATTCAGTTCTGTCCAGCACCTGTCTGCACCGCCTGCAGCAACTGTACTTGCTGTACCTGGCTGTCCGTACACTGTACGGCAGCCGTACAGTACTGTACTTGCTGAAAACTTGACTGCACAGCCTGTACAGGACCTGTGCGCAGCCAGTCCAGCAGAGAAGAAGACTCGCAGCCTGTACCAAAGAGAGAGAGAGAGAGTGTACTTGCACAGATCTGGCCGTACAGTGCTGTACGGCTGATTTACACTCAGAAAAACAGCAGCAGCACTCCAAAATCTGCAGTCGACTTGCTCTCCAGCTTCTCCACGCCTGTGTACATGCGCTTGAAGACTCCTCCACGACTTCTTTCCCAAAAGCTAGAGAGAGAGGGAGGAGAGAGAAGCACTACTCCAAAAGTGGCTCCTCCCCAAAATAATCCCTAGGGCCCCCAACTTTAATAAGTCCCTAGGGCCACTAAGGCCTAGGGGCAAACTTTAATAAACATTAAAATTTAATGTTTCTAGTTCCCCCCCTTCACACCTAGGGATGTCCACACATCTTAAACTCTGTCCGGGCACCCCCCATGTGAATCATAAAATATTCTGACTCTGCAACCACCATGCCCACACTTGTACTGTTCCATTTTCACAGGGCCATGACATACCCCCCTCTTGAAAAATGGCAAGCGTCCTCGATTGCATTTTGGTGATGCATCAAAATATCTAAAGTGAAATATACAATATGGCAAGATCAGCGTCCCAATCTCTCTAAGCCATACACATGTATCAACATTCACTGCAAACCAATGGCATAGTAAAGCATCTCATGAGCAAAGACACCCCATATGGCAAAAACAATGGCCTTCCAATGCATCTGGGTGATAAAACAATCATCCTGCACAATAAGCCACACTGTCCTCTTGCTTGTTCCTTCAGAACCTACAGCAAAAGTCTAAAACCAAATGGAAATACGTTAACTGTGTTAGCCAAAAACAAAACCATGCATCATTCTACATATGACACATATGCATTCGCAAACAATATGCTCCTCAAAATGCTCTACCTACTCCAAAGTAACAGTCTAAGGGCTGCTCGCAAGCCTTACGCCCATGGGCATCCCGCAGGACCCACGACTGAAGGTAAAACATGAGCATATGAAAGCACTCAATGCATCCAAACACTACATCTACCAAGTACTTTCCCACATATGTTCTCATGGCCATCCCGCAGGAGTTACACCCAATGGTGCATCCATGAACATAATAAAGCACTTGATGTATCATACCAACATACATGCAGCACATGACACAATGCAGAGTATTTCCCAATGTATTCTCAATGGTACCAGGATCCAATGGCACCAGAATACAAATATACCTACCACAAAAAGTGTATGCATACATGCACAAATAGAGTTCGATCCATATTTCCATGAACCAAACCAACTCTAGGACTGCTCGCAAGACTTATGCCCTTCATAGAGTTATCCATAGTTGCAGTTAGAGTTCCAGGTGCGCGCGACTGTGAACCATACTCAACCACCATCTCCTGTGACTAGTACACAATATCATAGAAGTCCCATAAGCAGATGTACTGTCAGCCTCAGTACCTTCGGGTGAATACAAAGATGTCACCAAGCGACTCCTAGATAACAAATGAGCCTGTCTGTAACAACAAGGGAGCGGAGGTGCTACCCCCCTCTTGAGCATCAGGCAATGCTCCAGACCTATGCTCTGCTGAACCTGAATGAGCCGTAACAAGAGTCGACTCCAACTCATAGGTATCAAGATAAAGCTGCAACTCCTGAGGTGAATCTGCTAAGTCACCCTCCTCCATCCATTTCGCATCCATCAGTGAACCTCCTCCAGTCACTTCGCATCCATCAGTGAACAGCTCTTGAACTTCACAGGATAGCGACGGGAAACTTTACCCTGTACCTTTCTTTCCTTATGTGCCAGTATATGCTCAGGAATAAGAACCTCGTCAAGTTCCTCCACTTCCATTTGAGCCTCATCTGATACATCCTCAGGCACCCAAAACCTGCTTGCACTCCACCCAAGTGGTAAGCACAAGTCCTCGATGAAGCATAGTAAGTAGATCACCACTGCTAAACATAGAAGGAAACTGTCTTCCGAACCCATGAAGCCTCTATGAAGATACCACTGGTGACAAACTGTCGAAAGCCATAGCCTTCAACGCATCTCCTGCACCATAACACTTCAACTGCTTCTTGTTCCTGGCCGACTACTTCCTGTCCTTGGTGTCTTTTCTCCTGAGCTTCATCTTCATCTCTTGCTCTTCACCTCATATAGGCAAAGACACAAAATCTTGTACTGTGTCCTGCACTTCCTTTTCACTTTCCTCATGTTGAAGCTTTTGATGTGACTCTCATGAGACAACCACGAGCTCGCCCCCTTAGGAAAGTTGGCGATTTTCCCAACCAAAGCAACCACGGACTCGCCCATTTGAGAAAGTCGACGATGTGTCCCGGCAACGGAACCTTGTAAACCGGCCTTCAGAAAGCAAAGGGCGGCGAAACAAACACTCGCACATAAAACTCTTCAACACCATTGAGGACCTCGAAAAGGAAAACAAACAGGGGGAGCTAGAGTGCTCCTGCAAAAAGTACACGGACACCGATTGGCCCCAAATCGCAGTGGCGCCCCTTGCGGTATTTCTTTAATTGATTTTAAGAGCTTTGATTACAATATAAGGCTGGTAATTCAGCCGTCCCAGTAGAACTCCTGAAGCCTGCAAAGAACCTGCATCTGGCTTCTTGTCCACACGGTACGTACAACAGGAAGATTAGTTTGACTCATAGAGGAAAAGAGCATATTTTGGATGTAAAGCTTAAAGGGGAATTTGTTCCTAGTGTATCGGCTTCGGCCATTTTATCAGTAATGAAAAAGCATCTTTTTGCGTACTTGGTTTTTGTAAAGGATGCAAAAGATGATGAGTCTAAATCTAATTTGTCTATGTTAGATAAAGACAGGACTGATTTCTTACGTGAGTTCCAGGATTGTTTTTCCGAGTCATTGTCAGGAGAACTTCCTCCGAAAAGGCCAGAAGATCATGCTATTGATCTAATTCCGAGGAGTATCCCACCAAATAGACCGCCGTACCATGTTAGTGCAGCCCAACAAGAGGAAATTATGAGCCAGGTACAGGAGTTGTTGAAAAAGGGGTTGATCCAGCCTAGCTCATCACCCTTTTGCTCACCTGTGCTCTTAGTGCGAAAGAAAGATGGTTCTTGGTGCATGTGTATAGATTACAGGGCGCTAAACAAGAACACCATCAAGAATCGATTCCCTATTCCGAGGATTGATGACATATTGGACTGCTTACAGGGCTCCACAGTCTTTAGTCGGATAGACTGGAAAAGCGGGTATCATCAGATACGCATTAGACCCGAGGATGTGCATAAGACCGCATTTCGGACTACTTTTGGGCTATATGAGTTCTTGGTCATGCCCTATGGTTTGACTAATACTCCTGCCACATTTAATAGGATGATGGACAGGATTTTCCGGCCTCATAGAGCGTTTGTGGGCACATTCTTTGATGATATGATTGTGCATTCACGCACAGAGGAGGAGCATAGGAAACATTTGGCCATTGTGTTTGAATAACTCCGGAAGCATAGGTTGGTCATTAATGGCAAGAAGAGTGAGTTCTTCTTGGAAGAGATACACTTCTTGGGGCATATCGTGTCTAAAGATGGAGTCCGTATGGATCCTTCGAAAGTGGAAGCAATTCTCAATTGGCCAGATTTGAGGACCGTGCATGATGTACGTAGCTTTTTGGGATTGTGTTCCTATTACAGGCGGTACATACGGTATTTTGGTGAGATTGCTTCGCCCCTTCATGCTTTAACAAAGAAGGGAACTCTGTTTCGATGGGCTGATCGGGAAATTGCAGCCTGTAAAAAGCTTAAAGAAAAGCTTACTTCGGATCCCATATTGGTATTACCGGATCTCCGAAAGGCTTTTGTTGTCCAGTGTGATGCATGTGGGAACAACATTGGGGCAGTTCTCATGCAGGAAGGACATGTGATAGCCTATGAGAGTCGTACGAGAAGCATTTATGAGAAAGAGATGTTGGCTTCACGCTCTTTCTACATGGAAACACTATTTGCTTGGGGCTGATTTCACTGTGCAGACAGATCATCAGACCTTGCGTTATTTCCTTACGCAAACTAAACTTTCTGAGAAGCATATGAGATGGGCCAACTTTCTGTCTATGTTCCACTTTCAGATTGTTCATGTGGAAGGCAAAAAGAATGTTGTGGTAGTTACGACTCAAGGTTATGATTGAAAGTCATGCTACGCCGTATGCAGGTCATAGAGGTATTGATGCCACGGTAAAGGCAGTTGAGGCTTTCTTTTATTGGCCGGCCTTGAGAAGAGATGTTGATGCTTTTGTTAGGCAATGCATCGTATGTCAAAAGGTGAAGTTTGACCGTCAAAAGACACCAGGGTTACTTTAGCCTTTACCTATTCCAGATAGATCATGGGAGAGCATTGCCATGGATTTTATATTTGATCTTTCGAGGACATAAACGGAGAATGATGGCATTTGGGCTATCATATGCAGGTTCAGTAAGCAGGCTCATTTCATTCCCGTGCGTAAGACGATCAAAGTTGATTACATGGTGAAGTTGTTCATGGCAAACATCAACAACATGGGTACAACTCTCAAGTTTTCATCATCGTTTCATCCACAGACAGATGGTCAGTCGGAAGAGGCTAATTCCACAGTGTTAGATCTTCTTAAGTGTTATGTGTCAGAGCACAAGCAACAATGGGAAAAGTATCTTCCTTTGGTGGAGTTGGCTTATAACAACACCGTCCATACCTTGACGGCAAGGCGCCTTTTGAGATTGTGGAAGGAGGGAAGAAGGTACCACCTATTTTGCACACAAAGGATAAGATCTTTGAGGCTGACTAGTATGTGGAGAACATGGATGAAGCTTATCGGAGAGTTAAGTTGGCACTCCAAAAAACTCAGCAAAAGCAAAAGAAAGCAGCAGACCGTCACAGACGTGCATTAGAGTTTGCATTGGGTGATTCGGTTCTTTTGCGATTTGAGAAAGCTAGGCTCAAAAAGATGAAGGGTAAAGAGCGCTTATTCCCTAAGTTGAGCATGCGCTATTATGGACCTTTTCAGGTATTGGAAAAGATTGGTGAGGTGGCTTATCGTTTGAAGCTACCAGATCACTGGAGGATTCACAATGCATTTCATGTGAGTCTACTTAAGACCTTTCCGTGGGGATGTGCCTGAGGATGTATTAGATGAGGCTCAGCCGGAAGTTGAGGAACTTGATGAGGTTCTTATTCTAGAGCAGATAGTGGCACATAAGGAAAGAAAGGTACGAGGTAAAGTTTCCCGTCGCTATCTTGTGAAGTTCAAGAACTATTCACCGATGGATGCGAAGTGGATGGAGGAAGGTGACTTAGTAGATTCACCTCAGGTTTTGCAGCTTTATCTTGATGCCTTTGAGTTGGAGCCGACTCTTGCTACGGCTCATTCAGGTTCAGCAGAGCATGGGTCTAGAGCATTGCCTGATGCTCAAGAGGGGGGTAGCACCTCCGCTCCCTTGATACAGACAGGCTCAGATGACATCTAGAGGTCTCTTGGTGCAGCTTTTGTCTCACCTGAAGGTACTGATGGCTGACAGTACATCTGTTTATAGGACTTCTATGATATATGTTTACTAGTCACATTGGATGTTGTGGTTGTGTATGGTTCACAGTGGTATACAACTTGGACTATTACTACACCATTGGTTTGCAGTGAATGTTGTTACATATGCGTGGCTTAGAGAGATTGGGACGCTGATCTTGCCATATTCTACTTTTCACTTTGGATGTCTTGCTGTATCACCAGATTGCAATCGAGGACGCTTGTCATTTTTCAAGAGGGGGGTATGTCATGACCCTGTGAAAATGGGTGCAGCATAAGTGTGAGCATGGTGGTCGGTGAGCAAGATAAACAGTTAATTGTTCATACTTGGGTGCCCGGACAAAAGGTTAATTTGTGGACATCCCCAAGTGTGAAGGGGGACCAAGGGATTAAAGTTATTAAAGTTTATAACCTTGGGTGGCCCCTAGTAAAGTTCCAATAAACTTTATGAGGCCCCTAGGATAAGTTTGGGGAGGGGCTACTCCATTTTTGGAAGCACACGCCTCTCTCCCTTTTTTCTCTCTTGCTTTTGGAAAGAGCAAGGCGGCTGGCAGCGTGGAGAGGAAGGCGTGAAGGATTCTCAAAAGGAGGGGCGCTGAATTCTTTGGAGGAGGATCGCCTGAAGGGATACGTACAGGATGGCTTGGCCGGTTCTCTCCATAGGCATACAGTCAGGTTAGTGCAGGTCAGCTGGTACAGGCGGCTACTGGACAGCTGGCACAGGCGGCTGCAGGATAGTTGGAGCAGGCGGCTGCAGGACGGCGGGTACAAAAGGAGATGGGCGAGGAAGACTGCAGGCAAGCGGTTGACCGGGCAGCAGTATCTCTCTCTCCTCCCCTCGTGTGAGCTCTGGAGGGCAAAGGCGGGTGGCTGCAATTCAGGACAGCATACTCTATACTCTCAAGGCTGGTGTTTCTGAGGAGGATTGGACTGAGGGACAGCAGTGTACCTGCTGAATATCCTTCTCTCTCTTTCCACTGGCTTACATCTGCATCAGAGTTGTTTCTTCTGGCCCTTTGTGAGAGGAGGGGTGTGGCAGTTTGAAGGGTGGAAACAGAGTTAGATTGTGGATTTGTTCTTTGGCTGAGTTTGAGGCTACGATCATGGAACAACCAGATGCGTGCTCAAGGCTTCCCTGTTGCATTGTCTTGGTTGATTAGAGGAGACTGCAGTGTGTTACTTTTGTGGGACACAAATCTGTGTGTGTATCCTCTATGCTAAGAGGTCTTGAGGGTTGCCAGATTGGATATGCAGGTTTCTTTTCCTTGACTGGCTTTGTAGTACTCAGTTAAGCTTTTCCATTGAAATTGAATAAAGAAGTACCGAAAGGGGCGCTAAGCTTTGGGGCCAACGGGTGTCGTTCTCCTTTTTGTTTTGGAGCACTCTAGCTCTTGTTTATTTGTTTATTGTCTGGACTACAATTGGATTGGTGACTGCTAGTCTGCCGCACTTTGGTTTCTACCGGCCTCCATGCATCCAAAAAGGACTCCGAACCTACTTATATTGGGGAGGTGCATTCCAAACCGACTTGGAAGGAGGCCATGGAAACAGAGCTTGAATCTATTGATTGGAATCAGACTTGGGAGCTGGTTCCTAGACCGGCAAAGCGGAAGGTTATTGGTGTCAAATGGGTCCATAAGACCAAGTACAAATCGGATGGGACTCTGGATAAGCACAAGGCTAGGCTTGTGGCAAGAGGCTATTCTCAGAGGTTTGCGTGGATTTGGTGATACTTTTGCACTGATTGCCCGGATGGCGACCATACGGATAGTTCTTGCTCTTGCTGCACACTCTCATTGACCCATCTTGCAGATGGATGTCAAGTTGGCATTCCTCCATGGGGAGCTAAAGGAGGAAGTTAATGTGGAACAACCCTTGGGATTTCAGGTTCTTGGCTCCAAAGGTATGGTCTACAGGCTGAAAAAGGCTTTGTATGGTTCGAAACAAGCTCTCAGGGCTAGGTATGAGAAGATTGATGCTTTGTTTCAATAGAAGGGTTTCAAGTGGTCGGCGGCTGATGCAAATCTCTACATCTTTCTTTAGAAAGGGTTGTATACTCTTATCATTCTCTATGTGGACGACTTGATCATCACAAGCAACCATACAACGCACATTGTGGGAACTCTTAGTGCCTTCATGATGCAGGCACCTTTGGACGCTCACTGGTAGGCAGCACTCCGCGTGCATGCACCTTTGGATGCTCACTGGTAGGTAGCACTCCACGTGTTGTGGTACTTGCAAGGTACCAAGGATTTTCATATTTTCTATGGAGAGGGGGCCAATTTATGTGGCTGGGGCAACCCCAACGGGGCCGGAGATGCGGATACCCAACGGTTTACTATAGGGTATTGCTTTACTCTTGGATTAGGATCAATTTCATGGACGAGTAAAATGCAACCTATGGTGACGCTTGTTGGTCATGACCACTTTTGGCTAGCTCAGGTGTGAACCCAGCTTACTCACGGGCACTTTTTCCCTGTGAACTGGACACAGGTTTTTTCCTCGTGTGAACACACTTATGTGTGTTGGGCACTTTGCCCTAGGCTTTTTAGTACTCACTTGTACTTTCATTTCATATCATTATTGAGTACATCTTTTCCAGCACTCTCATGTTTCTCTGTGCTTGAGGTTGTGTGTGTGTGTGTGTGTTTGTGCAGGCCAGCTTCCCTCCTACCCAACATTGGTATCAGAGCCTGGTTAGGGTTACACCCTGTTGCTCCCAAACATTAGGGTTAGGGTTTGCTCCTTGCTAGAGCCTATTGCACACTTTAGACACCACACACTCTCTTATTATTATATATATATAAAAAAACAGTTGTGTTCTTCTCTCCCTTGCTGTTCCCGACTTGTATTGCCCGGCTGCTCACGCCCTGCATCGTACGACACTGCCCAGCGCCGCCCTAGTCCGCGGTGCCTCAGATCTTTGCGCCTCATATTTGTGCGCCGACTTGTATTGTCGCCTCCCGCTGATTGCACTTCGTGCCTCCCAGTTTGCTGCGCCGCTTGTGCCTCCAATAGAACCGCCCTCAGCCGCCCTGTCCCTGCCGCTGTGCGCCGCTGCCGTTCGTCGTCAGATCTGCCATCGCCCTTGCATCGTGCGCCGTCATCGACTGTAGCACAGCCATCGCCTGCCCGCCGTCCCATCCGACGCCTGCCCGCCGTTGTTGCCGCCGTCTGCCTGGCGCCGCCTTCACCGTGCTGATCCAGCCCATATCTGCAGCCGCCCTGCACTTTCCCGCCCTGTACCTGCGCCCTATACCACCGCCGTACGACGCCTGTCAGATCTGCACCTTTCAGATCTACGCCGACTTCACCTTCACCTTCAGGTCTGCCCAATTGCAAGGTTCACCTTCAGATAAGGTTAGTGGGATTTGCAAATTTCTGACCTGAAATTGCACATTCTGCCTGTTGAAATTTGGGGCTTTTCACCATTGAGCCTGCAATTGCAACATTGGCACACATTGGCATTGATTTCAGCAGATTTGTTGCATAATTGCACTAGAAATTTGGGGATTTTGCAGAAATTGGCACTATTTTGCAAAAATTGGCACTATTTGTAGGCAATTTTGGGTGTTGCAGGCACATTTGGTTGGCATTGGAGCATTTCCCCAAATTTTTGGGTATTACAGGCACATTTGGTTGGGGCATTTCCTCCAAATTTTTGGGTATTTTAGGCACATTTGGTTGGCATTGGGGCATTCCTCCCAATTTTTGGGCATTGCAGCACTTGGTACAGGTGACAATCGCATTAGCAGATTTACAGGTGCAGATCTGGTTCAGATGTGGTCTAATTGGTTGCCTAAAAATTAGGGCTTTTCTACATTGAGCCCATTTTTGGAGCATTCGACCAATTTACATTTGATCTGCCAGGATTTGAGCACTTGCAGCTCTTACAGGTGTCAGCTGATTGTGTTTTTCACGGCACATGTATACATTTGTGGTTTGCTGCAGTATATGTATGCCTTTGTGGACACTTTGACAGATTTGCATCATCGTGCAGTACACTTTCAGTTTTGGGACATGCATATGTATTTCTCCTAGTGAAGGAGTTTCCTTTCAGTCCATTGGTTATCCTGCTATTTATCTTCCGCATTCTTACGGTTTTGCTGGACATTGCATACTCGTGGTGTCTTGTGACAGATTTGCTGTCCTACCATGGCCAACAGTAATAATGACCTCTTTGGAATGCTATCTCAAGAGGACAAGCTTAATGGGGACAACTACCCTATGTGAGCTTATATGATGCATCATGTTTTGGTTGTATGGTTGTATGTGGATGGCACTGAGGAGCGTTCTCTTGCACCTGCTCCAGCGGAAGGTGAAGTGATTCCCGCTCATCCTCCTTCAGGTCCACCTCCTTGTCTTCCTCCTTTTCAGCAGCAGCGTACTTGGGATGCTAGGGATGCTCAGGCCCATGCATTGATTGCTCTCTCGTGCCGCAGGCATATCATTTCGCACATTCGATCTTGCACCACTGCAAAGGGTGCTTGGGATACCTTGGCGGCATTGTATTCAGGTCGCAATGAGGCTCGTGTAGCTTACCTTCGGGGCAAGCTTGAGAGTGACCGCATGCTTGAAGGTGACTCTATCGATCAGTACCTTACGCATGTGAAGGACCTACGAGAGCAGCTCATTAACATCGATGAGGTTTTGACATATAGCTATCTTGTTCAGACAGTTTTGCGCAACTTGCCTGACTCTTATCAGACATTTGGCACCACTTGCGGTTGTTAACTGGCAATGCACCTAATGCGGTCACTTTTGACAACCTTGTGACTCTCTTGCTCAGTGAAGAGCAATCTCGTTCCAACAGGAACAACACGATGTCTGTTGAGTCAGCAATGGCTGCTACTTTTCGTGGGAATAGATCTGGGCCTAAACCTAGCCCATCGAATCCTCCCAAGACAGAGGACAAGCCTGAAAAGAAAAAGCCCTGTAACTATTGTAGGAAAACAAGGCACACCATAAAGGAATGCAGGAAGCGTATTGCGAGTGAGAAAAAGAGGAAGCTGGCATCTTCTTCCACCACAGGTGCAGATCAGGCCAATTTGGCTACACATGTGTCAGCCTTGACACTTACATCTTCATTGCCGCAGAGATGTCTTCTGATGCCATTGCTTTTGATGACTATGCTTTATAGTTTGTACTCCGTATGCATTGTCTGGCAGATGCATTTCACTTTCTCTTATGTGATGTCTACTGGAGATGCCTTTTATGCTATTTTCTCTTGCAGCGGGATTGTTTCTACAGTGTTGACATTGTCACTTTCTCACATGTGATGTTTACTGGGAGTGCCTTTTACACACTTGGCCAGTGTTGGCTTGCTCTCATGGTTTTGACATGTCACGTGTATATTATTCATTGTGGGATTATGCATCTTTACATTTGCCATACATGCCATTGATCATGGCATCGCTGAGAGTTTACCTATCCTCTCATAGCATTGGCTGATGCCCGCCTCGAGCCCCCACTTTCTCTTCCCATTTTCAGCTTTTCCCATTGCTGATTTTTCCTCATCGGATCCTCCATTGATGAGTTTCACTTTTGCAGCTTACATTGCATGTCTCACAGGCATGACTTCTGGATCCTGTTGCCTTTACACATGCGTATATCTGCTACCTCTTCTTATGCTTATCATTGGTGCAGTTACAGAGCATTGATGTGGATTACATGCAGTTTAGCTTGGCATTTGGTACTTGCCTTTAGGGGGGTATTATGCGATGCCTCCTGATTTGATGCAGTTGATGTCCACATGATCTTTGCTATGCATTTTTGGTGATGCATTTATGTACTACTGTGCTCTAGCATTAGCACTATGACATTGGGGATTCTCCTTTTACCCGTCATATAGTGCTTGCTTTTTCCATTGGCACTGCAGTTCACTCTTACTGTGGAGCATAGTGCAAGGCAGCATTCATAGCTCTATCACCGTGCTGCTACCCGTTGACACCATTTACTTGAGGGGGGTTTGTTGGTCATGACCACTCCCGGCTAGTGCAGGTGTGAACCTAGCTTACTCACGGGCACTTTTTCCCTGTGACTGGACACAGGTTTTTTCCCCGTGTGAACACACTTATGTGTGTTGGGCACTTTGCACTAGGCTTTTTAGTACTTACTTGTACTTTCATTTCATATCATTATTGAGTACATCTTTTCTAGCACTCACGTTTCTCTGTGCTTGAGGTTGTGTGTGTGTGTGTGTGTGTGTGCAGGCTAGCTTCCCTCCTACCCAACACGCTTTCATCGAGTGAGGTGGAGTATCGAGCGGCTTGTTCGGCTGCTTGTGAGGTGATTTGGTTGCGGTGGCTACTTGAGGAGATCGATTTTTGACAATAGCAACCCACCCTCATCTCATGCGACAACTAGAGTTGCTTGGCTATTGCTAAGAATTTGGTATTTCATGTGTGGACCAGGCATATAGCGATCCAGTACCACTCTGTGCGGAAGCGGATCTTGGAGGGAGACATTATCCTTAAATATTGTCCTACCTAGGACAATGCTGCAGATTTATTCACCAAAGGATTATCTAGTCAACTATTGGCATTCATGGTAGCTCCTTGGGCCGTGGGCCACCCCCAGGACTTGAGAGGGGGTGTTAGTATATATCATCGCTTGGTTGTGGCTATTTTGGTGTCCACGGGTGCCCTTCCCATGCGTAGGCACCCCCCTAATTTTCCCATATTTTTCCCTATTTTATTGGGCCTTTGATGTGGGTTGCCCACCCTTTTTTTATGGCTTTTATGCCTATATCCCCATTTTTCAGGTCGTGTAGGAGTTTAGGAGGGAGTTAGAGACCTCATATGGAGTGTATATATATGCTGCTCTTTCCTCACTTTTCATCATTGCTTATTGGTCATTTGGTGAGCAGTGAGCACCTTCAACCTGTTAGAAGTCATCTCCTGTCTTTTTGTAGACACCAGGGCCTTTGTTGTGGGTGTGCCCGCCCTAGTAGGTGTTTTCTCATTTTTCCCCCATTTTTCCCATTTTTTTTGTGGCTTGGGAGGCAGCCCTGAGGTGGCAGGATGTCCTTGTCTGTAGCCGACTGCAGCAGTCCTCTTAGTGGTGCTGGCCGACTGTATGTGGACAAGTCGTGGACCTTGGTGGTGGCCGACACCCCTATGAGCTGGCCGACTGGTGATTACAGTCGTGGGCACTTCTGGAGTCCTGTTGGCTGCCGACAGCAGGCCGACTGTTGTATGGGGGCCATATAAAATGGCCCCACAACCCTTGCCACATCTTGTATCATAATGGGGATCTTCTTTGTGTATATAGAGCAGAGTTACACGCCTCTATCTCTCTCCCTCTCTTGTGCTGTTTTTTTCTGCATTGCGTTTGCGCGTATTCCGGGATTTGGTCATCATCTCCGCTGCGCATTCTGACATGGTATCAGAGCCATAGGCTCTTGATAGTTCTTGGGATTTGTGTGAGCAAGAGGGGGACTGTTGTGTTGCTGATTGGTGGACTGTACGGGACTGTTTGGGAAGAGGAGAAGCAAGAGGACGGCGGGCTGATTTGCTGGACAGCCACTTGGCAGGTGTAAATTCTTCTTTGTTCCCAGCCACCCTCCCTTTTTCAGAGTACATCCCCGCAATGGCAGATATGTTAGAGATGGCCGAGAGGCATGTGAAGATCCCTACACTCCCCACGTTCCCGATGGACCGTCAGTTGGATGGGAACAATTACGGCATATGGAAAGTTATGATGGAATCTGTTCTGGAGTCTTACGACCTCGTTGATTTCATCGTTGTTGGAGTTCCACGGCCGGAAGTAGAGGAAGGGGAGTTATTGTCGATCCGAAAGGACCGGGAGGCACATGCACAGATGTGGGATCGTGTCAACGCCAGGGTCCGTTCGTTTATCTTCCTCAACTTGACACCGCAGGTAATCAATCATGTCAAGTATATGACGCTGGCCAGAGGTATATGGCAGCATTTGGCTTCTCTTTACAACAGGGTATCGCCCATGAAGAGGATTTTCTTGGAAGTACAGATGCGGGTTATGAGCCCTGCAAAGTCGTTGACGAACCTGTAGGCTCTTCAACAGGAAGTTCTTCAGTCTGGGAAGGAGATATCGTCAGAGAACATGGCCATAACGTTGCTGTCACATTTGCCCTCTTAGTACTCAGCATTTTACTCGTCTTTGATTACTAGTGGTAGGCTCAGCACCATCACGTGGGAGGAGCTTGTGCCCATGGTCTTGGACCAGGAGGAACGATTCACGAACCCTCCTCAGGGTGGAGGTTTGGAGGCCTTAACTGGCCAACGATCGAAAGGCCGTAACACGGGCAAAGGGAAGGCTTCATCGGAGAAGTCTTCTGAGAAGAAGTTTGTCGCTGACCGCGAGAAACTAAAGGCAGAGAGGACCTGTAATGATTGTGGTGAGAAAGGCCACTATTGGAGGCAGTGTCCCAAGCGGAAGACTGAGAAGGGTGAAGATTCCTGAGCAGCAATCATGAAGACTCCGGCCTTTGTGCACCTGGAGGTGATGGACACCGATGTTTCATTTTCTTCAGGCAGGGAGGAGGTTGGAGGATTCTCCGCAACGGATACTCGGGAGTGGATTCTAGACAGTGGTGCTTCCAAGCACATGACTCCTTCCCGTTCAGATTTACAGGATCTTTGCAGGTATTTTGGTCACATTCTTACTGGGGATACATCCACTATCCTAGTTCATAGTGAGGGCAGGTTGGAGATAGTTCCCGATGGCAGAGGGGGGAAGCATTCCTCCCAGGTGTTGTATGTTTCGTCACTTGGTTTTCATCTGTTGTCAGTGCATCAGGTTTGCAAGACTGGCGTACGGGTGGAGTTTGATGAGCATTTTGTTGCTCTCCGGGACAAGGCAACAGGCCATGTAGTTTGGGAAGGCGGAGTGGAGAATGGAGTTTACAAGCTTTCAGCACTCTCTCTCCAGGGTTCTCAGGTGTGTGATGAGTGGCAGTGTGGTAATGGCCACTTACGTGTGGATACATTGCAGGTGAAGGCTCTCCGGGACGAGATGGAGGATAGCTTGCCAGTTGATGGCAGTAGTTGGCAGGAACTTTTCTAGTACTGATGTTGGTGGTTCTTGTGTTCGTCAGTCAGAGGAAATTGAACAGGTAACTTTTGCTCTGATTTCTCGTAGTATTTGGGGGACAGAAATTTTGTAGATGAGGATGTTCTTTCCACGAGGACCTCTTGGAAAGCCAGGCAGGTGGCAGTTGATTACTTGCAGAACGAGGTGCATTCTCCAGGCTTTGTGGTTCCGGACTCAGAGGGGGTGGTTGACAGGTTTCAGAAGGCCTTGCGTGGTCTTCGGCAGGTTTCCAGGACTTGGCTTTGCACCGTAACAAGTGTTGATCCTTGTGAGCAGTGTGATGCCTCTTTGACTCGGAAGCGGAATGATTCATTGATTTGGTTGATGGACACCAGATTGGACGTGAGCTCCTGATGAGGCAGTTGAGCTCATGGTTGCAGATGACTCTTTGGGAGGCAGGATTGAGTATCTTGTGGTTTCTGCAACATGCGAAGGATCATGGACTCTTGTACACAAGAGGGATTGATTGATGGAGTCCGACTCCACGGATGGAGTGACTCAGTTTGGGGAGGAGATCCGGACACGAGGAGATCTACTTTAGGCCCAGGAGTAGTTTTACGGAGCAGTAAGAGGCAGTCATGTTTTGCCTTGTCGACAGAGGCAGAGTTCCGGGCTGCTTGTGATGCTGCTTGTGAGGTGGTGAGGTTGCAGAGGTTGCAGTGCAGGATTGGGCTTCCACTGGAGGAACCCATGGTCATCCAGAGGCACTTTGTTCGTGAACAGATCGTTGCTGATGACATCTTGCTAGAGTTTTGTTCGACAGAGGACAGTATGGTGGACCTCTTCACGAAGTCGCTATCTCAGGATTTGCTCAGGCGGCACCCCAGCTCCCTGTGGTTGGTTTCACAGCCAGGAGCTAAGAGGGGGTGTTAGAAGTCATCTCTTGTCTTTCTGTAGACACCAGGGCCTTTGTTGTGGGTGTGCCCGCCCTAGTAGGTGTTTTCTCATTTTTCCCCACTCTCCATATTTTTTCCCACATTTTTTCCATTTTTTCTGTGGCTTGGGAGGCAGCCCTGGGATGTCCTTGTCTGTAGCCGGCTGCATCAGTCCTCTTAGTGGTGCTGGCCGACTGTATGTGGACAAGTCGTCGACCTTCTTGGTGCTGGCCGACACCCCTATGAGCTGGCCGACTGGTGATGATAGTCGTGGGCACTTCTGGAGTCCTGTTGGCTGCCTACAGCAGGCTGACTGCTGTATGGGGGCCATATAAAATGGGCCCACGGCCCTTGCCACATCTTGTATCATTTTCGGGATCTTCTTTGTGTATATAGAGCAGAGTTACACACCTCTATCTCTCCTCTCTTGTGCTGTTTTTTTCTGCATTGCATTTGCTTGTGTTCCGGGATTTGGTCATCATCTCCGCTGTGCATTTTGACACAACCCTCTGCCTTTGGAGTCCACTCCTCGCATATGGGTTGGTTGTATCCATCTTTTCCTTGAGGATTAGTGCATCAGTGTTTTTCTGTTTTCTCTCCTCTCTCTCTTGGAGCTTCAGCGTTTTTGTCATTTGTCTATTGTAGACAGCGAGAGGCCTTCTTGTGCACATGGCGTAGGGGTCCCTTTCCAATCGATCGTGCCGGCGAGATTACTTGGCATTACAAGCCGCTTGATGTGCCCTGCTTGCCCTCCTTTCTTGTATGTGGTAGGTTTCCCTCCGAGAGTGGCCAGCCATGGAGGGAACCACCCCTCCCCAGATTGTTTCTTGCTTCTTATGAGGGTTCTGAGCATGTAGAGTTTGTCAAAGTCACGCAGTAGTAGCATGCACACCACCCTAGGGCATTGAGCAACGTCGGTGGTTGGGCTCCCATCTCCTTGCCGTTGCCCCTCCCAAAAACCCGGCCGGAGGAGATATCTATGACAAAGTGCCATCTCTGGACCAGAAATGCTGCAAGGTACTGAAAACGCACTACTGTATGGACCGATCTGCACAGCCGGAGAAGTGATGGAAGCAAAACGCACAGCAAGGTGGGCAGATTTGCAGAGTTTGGAGCAGCTAGGACCTAAGCGTATGATACCATGAAGGAGATAGCACATGCGGAAGCATAAACAGTAAACATATGAGAGAGTACAAAGTCGAATGAGAGAGTTGGACAAGATCACCTTTTATAACAGCAGTAAAGCTTTACAATGGCAATGGCCAGCAATTGAATGTTGAACTATGTGCAAGGGAAGTGGATAAAAGAGTGAATAATGGAGAACTCCTTATATAGTGCAAGAGGAAACTGGCCGATTGCCCCTGGACAAATAAATAGGAGAAAAATCTAGTAAAATACTAGATAAATGGTAAAGCCCTAGAACACTGAGATGCACACCCTATATATGGCTCTTCGACTTCCCATGCTCTTGCATATGGGATAATCCACCACAACTTTTAGTCATGCGATAACCCAAGAATAGCTACGAGAATTGCCACCTCCAACACATTTAGCCCTTGAGTGGTTGTTTTTTAGCTAATAGAAGGATCTCTTTTCGAGGGGAAAAAAAACTCCATGAAGACTAGTCTACCTAAAGTTGGGACTCTACTCAGGTAGTGTCACCGCAATGCATGTTTTGCCTCGGTGGAAACCCTAACCCTAATTTTCAAGATTGTCAGAATGAAGATCTGTTCGTGTCATCGCGAAGAGCTCGTTGAGGAGAGGAGCAGCTTTGTCTCTTACAGCATCTTTAAATTCAAAGTGGTTTGAGAGATTTTTAGGAGGATGACTTTTCGCATAAAAAGTCAATAAAGTTGCTTTTCGGTTGCTTTTTAAAAGCAAAACTTGCTTTAAAGCAACCCTAAGCCGGCTCTATATAAGTGAGGCATGGACATAGTTGTCTTTGTACGTCGTACGACACCATATCGTATGGAATACCATACGGTACGATATCGTATAGACTCGTACAGATTTTTCAAAAAAAACATGATAATTTTTTTTCCCATTTTTTTTGGGTGGTAATGGTCTTGTTTTTGCTTGTCTATGGTTGTTTGAGCTTCCTCTATATTCTGTGATGCTTCCCTCCTTTTTAAAATGGTCCATATCTCGAAATTGGAAATATCCAAGTTTCCAAGTATTTTTTTTAAAACATTGTATTTTATTGTAACTGTATTTTCTTGTACTGAATCGTATCGTATGAATCGTATGGTATCGTACCTGACAACTATGGGCATGGGGAAGGGCTCTAATCATAACCTCAGTAGTGTGGGTCTGAGACGAGGCCAAAGAAGCCTTCACTTGGGTGCTAGTGTGTGTGCGGGAGTGCTCCTAGCCGAGGATACTTGGAGCGGGACTGGTGAAGTTGTAACCCAACTTTGTGAAGAGTAAAGAAATACTTGTGGGGGCACTAGAGCAGTTCGGGGCCACCACTTCTCTTGTGTAGGAGCAATCTAGCTTCCCTGTCTACAGTCTCTCTCTATTTTCTCTCTCTTCAAGTTTAAGTGATTTAAACTATCTTTAAGCGCTTGTGTGTGGTGAAGTTTTTGTCTACCGCATGAGGTTCCATTGTCGGGATCACGTCAACTTTCTCAAGGGGGCAAGCTTGTGGTTGTCTGCACGCAAGCATAATGGAAAGAAGGCAAAGAAGAGAATTGGTTTCTCTTGAGGAAAAGGCAAAGAGGATTCACATGGACCAAAGACACATGAAGATGCACAGTGAAGACCTGTGTTGGCATGTGTAGATCAACCATGAGCATTCGAGTGGGTAAAAGTCAAAAAAGCAAGGCTGTTTTGACCAAAAAGCTGAGTTTGACAAAGTAAAAAAGAGGATCAAAGTGTATGGAAAGGTTGACTATGTCAGGGTAATGGTGTGCATGTGGTTTGGAACAACTTGGGGCATGAGAACATGCAAAGGCAGGCATGCTTCACCAAGCGTTTTTCTTCATGAACCTGTTGCTTACAGATTTCAGCACAAAAAGATTTGCGTTTTCAGATCTGGGAGCTGTGTTTACATCAAGAGCTGTGTTTTTCATTAGAGAGCTGCGTTTTCTCAATGATGGTGCTTCGTTTTCTTCAATCAGGCTGTGTTTTTCTCCTTATGTTTTTTTTTCCACCCTCCCACCATGCATTCCTTCTTCGTCATCCTCATACTGAATCAGTTTTAGAGGAGGTCTAGCTAATTCTACTATCTAGCCCTAATTGAAGGGGAGGATTCTATGGTTGGAGGATATGGCTTCAAGAGATCAATATTCTGACTTCTCTGGACTTCTTTTCTCTTCAGAGGGAATCCTATCCCATACTTCCTAGGCTACCACTTCATCGGTATCCTCTCCCTCCACCCCTTTGGTGGTTTCCCCATCCTTTCTTGCAACCACGTCTTCTCTTGTTTCTCCCCTCCCACAGAAACTCTCCCCTTCTTTCTCACATATTCCATCCTACACTCCTCCCCAAATTAGTGATTCCATGAAGCTTGCAGTGCATGCACATGGAGAGAAGATGTGTTTTTTAAATAATAGGGTGCGTAGAGAAAAGCATGAAAAGTGTTATTTTTGGAGCTCTTAAAGAGAATAGATTGCAAGATTAAACATTACATAGAGAATAGATTGCAAGATCATCTAGGTATATCATCATACTGTATTAGCGGACATGCAAATTTCACATTGTGAAGTTTTTGTCTAAGTTGCAGTCAATTGATATTGTGTTAATTCTTTCTATCTTTAGTGGTGCATATGTCCTATCAACTACCTTTTTGTTGTAATAATTCTTTCTATTTGTTATGATCCTTGGTGCTAGGCTTCATCATGGCTGAGTCTGCCCTGTATCTCCGGAGCTCTGACAGAAACTCAGTACACAGTCCTTTTATGAATGTATGTTGTGTGTACGCGTGGGGGGGTGTGTGTGTGGGAGCATATATTGATACCAAGTTCTACACCCACTATTGGGCACTGATGACGTTAGTGGGGATGTCGTAGTATCTAGTCCATACTATGCATGATGGAGTTGATGGTTTATTGTCTTGTGGATGACTACCATGAGGTTATAAATTGTACTTTCTTATAAGGTGAATTTCGACATGTTCTTGGATTCATCTAGGTATATATATATTATATAGAGAAGGGCTTCATGCTTATGTTTTACTCAAATTACAGCATGAAAGATCTACAGATTTATCATCCTTCGGTCATGGTTTTCAAAGCATGCAAATGGGATATGGCAATTGAACAAAACATAAAAATGGTGGAAGAAAAATTTGCAAGCGATAAGGAATAGTAAACTCCCCCTCAAACAAAGACTATTCCTATGGAGATGTATTGCAGGAGTACTCCCTATTGGCACGTATTTGGCAAAAGAAAAATTGCTACTACTAAATGCGCACGATGCTCGTGCTTGAATGAGACTATTCCACACTTGTTATGGAATTGCACAGATACCAAGGTGTTCGTTCTTACATCGCTGATTGGCAAGGAAATTGACAAACAAAGCTCCTTTCTTTGCATGGACAAGATTTTGGGCACTTTGGACAATCTAGATTGGTCATAATCGGCTGGTTTTCCTTGCCTCAGATTGACAAGTATTACTACTTTCGTAGCTGTGTTGAGCTACAATAGCTAGACCAATTACATCTGGACTTCTTTTTTTCGGCTGCTTTTAGTTGTACATTGTAGGAGAAGTGCCCTCATCTTGGGGGCTCTTCTCTTTATACAAAAAAGAAATAGAAAGTGTGGTTTTACAAAAAAAAAGTGTGTTTTATCTTTTTTGACATTTGGGAAAATGTTTTGGATGTTTAGAAGATATCCTACTTTTCTTTGCCTGGGTGAGATATTGGGCTATATGGACAGTATGGCTGGATCGTAATTATGAGGTGTTTGCACAACCTCGGATCGACAAGTATATATACTTCCATCGATCATTATGTCAGTCTTTGCTTGACAGTTTTGAGTTGTAGCAGAGTGATCAGTAGAATTATGAAGTGTTTTTCCACTGTTTTTTAGATGTGCTTTGATGAGAGCCTCTCACTTTGAGGGTTCTCAAATATAAAACAAAATAGTGGTTTCACACAAAAAAAAGTGTACGTGTTATCTTTAATGCTAGCCTTTATCATGGCTGAGGCTAGCCCATCACCTTTGAAGAAGTGATAGAAACTAAGTTCGATATATCTACGAAGTTTTTTTTATCACGGTGACAAATCTTTATGTATGAATGTGCATTTACCCTTGGATGTTGATGATGTGAGTGGGGATGTCATAGCACTTATTCCATGCTACAAACGATGAATGTGATAAATAACTTGAACTTTTCATTGGTAAATAGAATTGACACCCATCCTAGGTGCTTCACCTACATGGTCCCTTTTCATGATCGCTTTCCAAAACTCAGAGCAGTGGGCATCATACTCACATACACTCTTTATGGCTTTACGAAGTCATTAAGAAATTCATTAAAACTGTAACTCATTTATCATTCGCTTTAGGGAGTCAGTTACCACATCAACCTTATTTGGTGGTAAGAAAGAAAAGTGTTTTGAGGACACTTTTATGTTCTCTTAACCGAACAATTTTGTGGATTTTTTTTGAAGGTGAGATTCCAAGTTGCTATCTTTTCTTTTGTATAAATACTATCAAGACTCCAACAAAATTTGTGAATTTTCTTACTATAAAAATTGCAAAGAGTTAAAGAGATATAAAAGTTTTTGAAAGACAAAAATTGACTTTCAAAGCAAGGTATGAACAACATTGGTATTTTGGGAAGAAAGTAAAGCCCTAAGGATAGGGCTTAAGTAGAATTTTATGGAGCATTGTAAGTCTATGCAAGATTGAAAGCCATGCTTTTTTCTCTAGGTTTTGGTATTATCGAGGGTATGCTTGTGGCGATATACCTCCCACTGAAACTGGCCTTCAGAGACTTGACGGGCGGTGAGCACAAATTAATCACACTTAACACTCTTGATGAACTGGAATAATAATAAACTTTACAAAAGAAGAAGAAGAGATGGAGCTAGAACGCTCCTGCACAAGAGACCGATAGGCCCCAAAGCGTGGCGCCCCCGTAGGTATTTATTTATCACTTGAAGTTGGCGTAGCCCTTGTACAACTTCCGAGAAGAGATCTCCTTGCTCCACGTAGAAGGAGTCTCCTTGAAGCTTTCACCCAAGTTTGTTGTGTGATACAAAGAGCCTTGGCCCCCTTTTTGTACAAGTTTGGGGTAAAAAGCATGGCTTTTCGCCTTTAAAAAAAAAACTATTCGAATGCTTCTCTTAAAAAAAATAAAAATAAAATTAATATTCGCACATGGGCATGCTTTTATTTTCTTCCGTGTTTTTGGTTCCAGTCCGCTTTCTCTCTGCGTTTTTCTGCTCGACGTTTCTCTCTGCGTTTTTGCTGCCCGACTTCTCTCTTTCTGCGTTTTTGGGGTTTCGCAGCTGAACTGTGCGCGAGCTCGCCGCTTTGTGTTGCAGTCAATTGCCTTTGCTACGTGGCAGCACCATGTCACCTAGACGGGCTGCCAGTGTTGCTGCGCGGGCTGCTACCCGGCTGCCCCCTTGGCCACTTCAGCGCTGCCAGTATTGCTACGCTGGCTGCAACCCGACGGTGCTGCAGGGCTGTTACCCGGTTACCTCTGGCTGCACTACAGGGTTGCTACCCGGCTGCCCCCTTGGTCACCCCAACACTGTCCCTTAGCTGCTTTTCATGCAGTTCCTTGGGCTGCCTTTTGGGTGGCCCTAGGGTAGCCCCTTGAGCTGCCCTTGAGTGCCCAACAAAAGAGAAGAGATCTCAGCTGCTGCACCTGCAAAGAGAAAAAATACCCAAAGACATACATGCACATGTACAAACATATGAGCATGCACACACATGTACTCACACACACTAAACATGTATTTGTACCCACACACGTGTAAAATCTTACATATGCATATACAGAGTAAAACATGATTAGTGAATGCTAAACATGCTTAAAACATAATTGCAATGCTTAAGAAAAAAGGTAAAATACTCAGTCCTGTAACACCCACCAGGTGGTGCTAGGCTAAGGGTCAAATGATAATTTTAAACCCTAATATTTATATTTTCTATATAAATTCTCACATATGTAGAGTCCATTTATGCATGGACATCAGTAGTGGAAAATCTTTTTAATTAGAAAATTTTTCCCAACCTTCCCAAAGGACATTTTTAACGTCTTGTTTGAGCTACCAAACTAGTGTTCAATTTTCCTTTACAGCACCTTAGTTTGAGATTAGACTCTTACAACATTGTAGTCCGGCAAACCTCGTTACCATGAAAATCTAAATATTAATTAACAGTGCATCATCCGGAAATGGCAGAAGTGCTTTGAGTCACGTGTGGCGTGGGTGGATAGACTGGCCAGGAGTTGTACAGGTTTTCAGCAATGAGTGAGTGCAAGCATGAAGGCTCAGATGGCTGGGGTTATGTGGGCATCTAAGTGTGATCAGGATTCAGTGCTTAGGAGCTCAGCTGCCAAGTGTGCAGGGTCCATAGCCAGCCATGCGTAGCATGCACACGTGTACTCTGGTTTGAGAAAGAGAGAGCCTTGTAATGGGCATTGATTCCCCTGTATTTGTAGTGTTTTTGTGTGCCTTTTTTCCTTTGACATAGAGTCTGAAGTCACATTAATTGTTACCTTCTAAGGGTTGATGTTTTGGAATGAGGAGGTGCTTCAAAGGAAGGAGATTGGAAGGCGCATCTTCTTAAAGCCTTGAGTGTCTGCATGTACTTAACATGCTATCTTTTTTGGATGTCAGTGTTGAGATATTATAAGAGAGTTTAATGGGCAGTTTATGTTAATAACATTAAACCATTAAATTGATTATTTACTTGTAGCTATGCATCTATTATCTTTCAGGTAAACAGCAAAATGGCAGGAGAATCTTTTGGCAGGGTGGCCCTTAAGGAGGCACGTCGCAATTGGCCGTTTGTGCTTGGATTTGGGGTGACACTGTCACTTATTTTAAAGCTCTCTTTGTCGTTAACACGTGCGATCCCCCCTCCCCCCCTTTTTTTTCTTGCACCTAGCTTTGAGGGTTTTGATAAATGATTTTTGTAGGCTCATTTGTACAGTGGAATTATTTTTTACAAATTATTATGTGCATGTTACAGCGGAAGATGCAAAAAATTCTCCTTTTGTTAAGGAACACCATCGCAGGTCAGTTTCTAGCAGTCTTTGTAGCTGCCAGATAAGCTAGATGGGTTTAAACCTTCTTTTTTCTTGGGGATGATGTGAATGATAGAAGTCATGATAAACATCTGATGTAGCTACATCCTTGTCTTGTTTGCAGTTGAAGCTTAGCTTGGAGGTATTGATTTTTGTTTTTGTTGACCGTGTATAAACACTGGATATGGAGGACTTGGTGAATAAGGTTTTGTAACCAGGAAATATTTTGGATCCATGATAGCTTAATGTCTTTCAAGTTGATGACTTATCAGTAAATGGGAAAGACATTTAGTTTACCATGTGTCTGCGTTCTTACAATCTCTAAGGTCCCCTTCATGTTATCTGCCCTGCAACCTGTTCTCTAACAGAAGCTGCCATATAGTAGGGTAGATGGCTCATCGGGAGAGGGGGCGTCACCAGGGTGTTTAACGTAGTCGTGCTGTTGGGTGGGCTTCTGTCATCTGAAGTCACTCTAAGCATTTACTACAGTGCAACACCATGGTGGCAAATGCAATGATTTGTTGTTTAACACGTTAGTTGTTAGTTGAAACAAAGCAATGTTACTGTGTTTGTTTTTTAATTGATGTTCAAACTTTGGTGCTTTTTCACATTGAAAGGTCTTTTGATGAAATTGTGTGGTTGGTGTGTTTTCATGTTGAAAAAACGGTTGTTCACTAAGATGGGACTCGCCATGATAAATTATTCATGAACAGCTTGGTAATGTTTGATGTTGCACAAACCTAATCCCCGTCAAGTTCCCCAAGCTACTTGCATGCGATCAGTTTAATGTCTTAGAATAGGTTCAAGTAATTGTAAGAAAAGCATTCGATTTTTTTAATGTCTTAGAATGGGTTCAAGTAGCTGTAAGGTGGCATATGAGTCGGTCTTAATAATTTGCTAGTTTTCAATAAGATTCAACATTTTAAGGCAGTATTCTGCAGCTAAAATGTCAAATAAAATTCAATCCCTCAGCTTGTCTATTCTTTTGGCTTAATCTCTGGCCCTTGCATATCTTGAGAATGTCACTCCTTTGGTTACTGAATATGGATAACCAACAAGAGAGTGTAATGCAGTTTTAAGAGTAAAGAGAAGCAAGGGATTCTAGGCTCAGTAGTGCTGGGCTTCAAACCATGAGTCGTCCATTATGATGTAGAGATATTGATCAAAATACAAAATAAGAGCATACTTAAAGCTCTCCATATGTGGTTTTCTTTAAATCAGCCCACTAAACCTTAAGTGTTTTCTATATTTTTGTATTATTGGTTACGAGTTAATGCTAAAAAGTATCAGTCTAAACATTTACGAGTGTACAATCATGCCATTTTGAGCCCCCTTAACTATCTTGCCAATAAACTTAGCCCTTGCTTGTTACTTGTAGGCCATGGATGGAAATGATGGGTATGCATTTTAACCGGCTATTTATTTTTCTACCCCAAGTTGCTATAGAATGAAGGCAATAACATGTTAATTTCTTTGTTGGTGTCAATAATAAAAGAACTGTTATAATCATCAGGCTCAATTGTACCTCAAGATCACAAACATCCAAGTAAGCATCTACAAACTATAGATAAGACTCCCTTAAAGGGTCATTTTGAGGGATGCACCATCAAAGATCACATGTGCTTATATTTCTTATTTTTTCCGAAATTCTTCTTACAGTATTTGTGAGTAGTGGGGAAGAGTGATCGAACAACCATATGGTATGCATCTTCTCCATGTACATTCACCCTGTAATAACCCTTTTCCATGCACATAAAGAAGGCAATTTAGGTAACCTTGGAACTCTAAGTATAATATGTATCTTCTCCATGTACATCCACCAGGTAATCACATTCATGAAGAAGGTACTTTAGGTGGCCTTGGACTATCAAGTATGCTTAACTTAAGGTTTGCTGCAAAGTCACCTACTAATCAATAGTCAAAGCATATTTCATATTGTAATGGGAAGTAGATTGAGAGCCTAACATAAATTGGATTAGCTAAATCATTGCATTGGTAATGTTTATCATAAAGCCTTCTTAGTACACATCTTAGTACACACTATGTGGGCATACTTCAATTAAAACTGAAGTGTACACAACCTCAAGTCCACCCCTAACCATTGGAGATGGTAAAGAACTTGCACATGAAATGCACAGCTCCAACAAGCATGCCTCACACAAAAGAACATGCATCTACCATGGAAGGCCATATCCATCAAATTTAAACTCAAAATCTCCATCATTCTTTGTCCATGTGTGATGACCCTTCTTCTTCATGGAACATTTCTGCGACATGATGGGTTTATGTGGACTCAATTGAGGAGATGGGCTATGATTGACTATGCCCTTTTACTTTTTACTAGTACATACATACATACATATATCATCTCCAATCCAAAATCTATATTAATATCATCAAAATTTGGGATTTTTAATATAGGTAAAATTTTTCCATTTGCTCTGTACAATGTAGTTAGAAAATTTTTAGCCTTGTGTGCTAATGCATACATTCCATCTAAACATTGGATGATTGGATTATTCTGGCTCTAATGGATACATTCCATCTATTGGGTTTATGTATTGGAAAACATTGGATGATTGGATTATTCTGGCTTGTCTCAATTTAGTAGATAGTAGGGTTGAGACAAGATAAAACGTTTTTGCACATCACCTTTTGACTAAGTGTATTTGTAGCTATTCCATGTCATCTTAGGCTCTCCATCATGATGCTATAGGGTAATTTGTTTTTATTTAAATATTTTGTAAATAACTAAGAAAAGTTTTTATCTATAGAGTGCTTATATTAACAATTCGATTAAAATCTCAAGTCTTTTGAGAAAATTAATTAATCCCCAAATGGACCAAGGTATGAGACAAAGAAAACATGGTGTCTTGAAGCCTTGCACTTTGGAGTAGTTTGTTTTTTAGAATTATTTTATGGAATTTAATATACCCAACATGCTACTTAGTACTGATCCTACTTCAAAAAAGATACTAGGTCACGCTCTCTTTTGCTTTTTGGAAGGAGGCTGCACAACCAAAGAGCTTGTAAAAAGAACAAGTGAACATAACGATCAGGGGAGGTTAGGGAACTTAGTTATAAGCT